>NC_059228.1:12416785-12778161 GCF_020615455.1 Coregonus clupeaformis
GCAAGTGCTAGCTTTCTCCGTGGTCAAGTTCAAAGTAATGGTTTAAGCTCCAAAATTAGCTCCATAATGATTTAATAAGCCTACATGTTCCAATGTATTTTTACTACAATTTGTATTTGGCCTTCATTCAATAGTATCCACTATTACTTGACCCTCAGCCGCAACCACAAGGATGTGACAGCGTTTACAGAGGAAATAAATAAAGGTAGGCTAAATCAAATGATGTAGGCCTAATGGAATGATATGAATGTAGGGAAAGGAATGAACCCTAAATTGGCAGTTAAACATATGTGGTTAATTAAGTCAAGGTTAGAATATGGCATATCTATAGACACATCGCCACCACACCTCCATTTATTTTATCTCCACCCCCAAACGCATACCTTGCTGGCACTGGCACTGCTTAAATTCAAGGTCAGAATACTCATAGAGAGAAAAGTGCATAAAAAGGGAATAAAGTTCAATATACGCACCCGTAACTGGGGTATGAATTCCCCCCCTAGAGAACAGGCTACTCTGGCAAATGGTGCTCGTTTAATAAAGTTAGATCATCCTCGTCTGCCCAATGACTTTTCATTTAAGGAGGTGGTATGGTGTTGGTCTCTGATTTAAAAAGCAATTAGAGAAATCTTCTTAACCAAATGCATTAAATCAGTTGAATCTATCTCTTGAATATAGAGCCATGTGAAATATGCTTTTATGACATATATCCATCAAAGAGCATGTGGTGTGTTTCTCACACGGCTTTAGATCGAAATGGTTGTAAATAGCTAATAGTTTATGGTAAATCGTGGGATTCTAACATGATAGGCTCAGCTATTGGAGATAATAAGTGGACCATCCATAACATTGAACTATCCGAATTTAAAATGATATAAAATAGTAAAAGATTATTCAGGATAATCCACAGTTAACATCAGATAAGTGTTTTCAATGTCAATTATAAGAGGTAAGTAACATGATTTCATCATCCCATAGGATCAAATATAAATTGAATAAATCTTCACCATGACCATCATCAATCTCCTCAACGAGTCAATGAATTAGACTAGTGGGCATGCAGTAACAATTATTAGGCTTACTGCATTGACAATAACGAAGACTCTATACAGGCCCATATACCCAGACCCATACACCAGCGCCATCATTTGTAGGCCACCAGGCAAAGTATTCCATTTGTTTCAGCCTTTCTAAACCCAGATAGCAGGATATTTAATATGTGGGTAAATTGAGGAAAATTTGATAAACACAACATCCTCTCTAATTTAATGGAAATAACTCCCTTAAAATAGCCAGAAAAAACACCCATTTTACTCTTAAAAGAGTGCTTGCAGTGAATTGAGTGGAGGGGGAAAAAACATTATTTTAAGGGACAGATTACAAGGCTGGGTTTCATGGTGTCATCAGATGGGATTATCTGTGATGTAACTAATCAGTAAATGTTTCTCTGCTCATTATTTTCCTGAGAATATTTCCAGACGATTCTCCGCCACCAAGATCATTAATCTCTTAAAGCGCACATCAAAAATTCACTTTTTTCTCTAATTTTCTCTGGCTAACCCTGGAACATGAGGGTTGTTTGACTAATAGATGGGCCACGTGCCCTACATCTGAATAGGATCCAGCCACTAGGGAATCCGAGCACCAAAGATGGGTTTGTATGCGTTTAGTTTAGAAACTCTGTTAGAGCACTCTGGAGTGTTGACAGGGGTCATTTTAATGCCCCACCAATGCCCCCAACCAACTGCTCACTAAACGCATGGAAATGAAGAAAAAAGTGATTTTATGGTTTATGTGATTGATTTTATTTTATTTTATTTGTGGCTTAATGATGTATACCCATTGATTCTTGAAGTATATAACTTATGGATGCCTCATGCCCTTAGTTCAGCTGTTGTACCTCATCAGAACCCAAAATATAAGCTTGTTTTACTCCAATGTTTGTAAACAATGTAAACATAAACAAACACTGTACAGCCTCAAAACATGGTTAAAACTATAATTTCTATATCCTGCATGGTCAGTCATTGCACCCATAGCTCTGTTTACGAATTTGAGAATGGTTACATTTCTCTAGCCCCATCCCTCAGCTTTTTACCCAAAAAGTGGTGGAGTGTCTGCTTTGTTATTGTTTGAACTGCAAATTGGCACTTTAATACAGTTGGGTAACCCGAAAACTGCCTGCCTACAGTGTAAGATTATATGTGTAATATAATATATGATAGTATGTAAAATCATATCATGTGGGATATATAATAGTAAGATCAATGTATAATGTTATTGAGACCCATTTTTCATTGGTAGGCCTATGTGAAGTTTAAAGATGGCTGCACATTTAAAAAGGAAATCCTTCAATTTCTCTATTCTAGGTAATACTCTAAATGAATGATGCAATCTGAAAACTGAGACCTTCCTTAACACAAATTATGTCATTTCACCAAAAAAGGCCAGATTGGACCAAAATAACTATTATTCAGAATAACTATTACCATACTGAGCTGTGCTGAGCTGAAGGCTACTTCACTGGCCTGGTTACACATTAGATCTGGTTACACATTTGAGCGCTAGTTGCTCAAACTGTGCTGGAAAGGACAATGTGAAAATAAAATATCCAAGCCAGCACAGTATGGTTCGGGTCAGCATCATAGTTTGAAAATGGAATGCAGATGTTCTCACATGAGGTCATCAGATAGGAGCGAAGATTCCTCCGAGTTAAACTCTTGATCATGGACAGTCTTCTTCCTCACGGACCCATGGTACTCTACACAAGACACATTGGGCAGATGGACAAATCCTCTCTGGGGTCGGGGCATGGATGGATGGGGTGTGATTGCATAGTGCACACTTGACAAACATGTGTTGTGCAAGCAGATGGACTGGACTGAGTCCAGATGTTTCAGCCTCTCTATTAAGGTTCTTCAGGATTCGTAATCACCAAGAACATGATACACTGCTGTCTTAACATTGCAATGGTGACAGCTCCTTATTCCCTCACCAGCCAATGTGAGGGACCCCCTGCTGTTCTCTTCCTGATCTTGTTGTCTCTGCATCAGGACAGTCTCTTATGCCACAGCTTATTTTGCTCTTAAAGACATGTGGAGCCACACTGTGAGACATCTCTTTTAACACCCCACCCTCCACAATTACATGTTTTATTTGTATTTAACCTTTATTTTATCAGGGACTCATACTGAGACCAATGTCTCTTTTACAGATGAGCCCTGAATTACAGATATCACAGAAATACACACATCAAAATACAAATACAAAATGCAAGCAGAAAGAAAACATGGTCATGAAAAACAAACACATTCGTCCGCAATAAGGTCCTCAATCAGCTTTCTGAATTGCCTATAGGCACCGAAACATCAAATTTAAGAACATTTTGAAGATTATTTCACAAATAAGGTGCAAAAAATTGAATTTCCAGAGTTAGCCATCCCTAAAACCTGGTGTGGTAGCTCATATGTCTAAAGGTTAGTAATGATGTTAGGTACAGTGGGAGTTTTTGTAAAAGGGCTTTATAAATGAAAACATAGCAATAAATAAACCTACGTGACATCAAAGAGGGGCAACCAACTTTCTGGTAGAGAATACAGTGATGAGTACTAAACTTGTCTCCTGTAATAAAGCGTAGTGTGCTAACATAAACTGCATCTACTGTCTTTAATGAAGTAGCAGCTGGGTTCATATAGATGATGTTGCTATAGTCTAGGACCTAGGAATGTCAACGGAATAATCTGCTTTCTTCTATTCAGCTTCTTAACTAACTAATCAATGTGCTTTTGAAAAGACAACTCGTCTATCCAGATTCCCAGATATTTGTAAGCAGGGACACGATGAATGTGGGCACCATCCAAAGTACATTATGCTTAAATCATCAGAGTTATTTTTATGTGCTCTAGAGAACAACATATACTTAGTTTTACCTGCATTCAATACTAATTTCAGGTCAATACAGTTTTTCTGTAAAACAATGAAGGCAGACTGTAGTTCAGATAGAGCCTGGTCAATAGCCGGGGCAATAGCATACACAACAGTATCATCGGCATTCAAGTGCAAGTTCCAGTTTTTTAAAGACAAGTCAAAATTGTTAATGTAAACAGTAAAAAGTACAGGACCCAGAATCGACCCCTGCGGGACACCTTTCGTTATCACCAGAAAACCTGATTTAACACCATCAGCACATACACATTGAGTTTTATCTGTCAAATAATTCTTAAACCAGTTACATGCAGCCTGGTCTAGGCCAATTGAGGAAAGCTGCTGATCAACAGTATCAAAGGCATTTGACAGGTCAATGAAGAGGGTAGCACAATGTTGCCTTTTATCCATTTAATTAACTATTTCATTTATAACTAGGGATGCAGCAGAGATAGTGCTATGATCTGGTCTAAAACCCGATTGATGTACATTTAGAATACATTTCATAGATAAGAAAGATCTTAGCTGAAAATTAATCAAGGATTCTAATATTTTAGCTAGGCAAAAAAGTTTTAAAATAGGGCAAAAGTTATTTAGGTCACTAGGGTCACCACCTTTGTGAAGGGGGAGTACATGAGCCGCCTTCCAAACCTTGGAGATAGTACCAGATATAATTGTCAGGTAAAAAATATGGGTTCATGATTCTGCAATCTGAAACAAAACTGGATCAAGCATTTCAGCCCCAGTTGATTTTTTAACATCAATCTTAAGCAAGACATCTAGCACATCACATGTAGTAAGTTGATGAAATGAAAACAAAGATTCACTAGAAGTTGACGGGTTAACTGCCGAGTCAACCAGAGGCTGGGAGAAGGAAGAGCAGTCGATTGACTGACCAGGGTCAATAAAACAACTGTTTCTATTTTTTTTTAAACTCTGCAGTGATAAAATGCTAGTTAAAAGCATCACTTATCCCATTCTTCTCAGTAATGATGCCAGAGTCACATAACTTGCTTAGGCAGGGAAGAAGAGGAATTTGTACGCTTCAGTGCATTGACTGTTTTCCAAAATTTAGAAGGATCACCATTAGAGTCAGAGATAGAGCTTAAAAAGTAGCTTTATTTAGCTTTCTTTAAATCGAGATAGTACATTAGTTTCTCAATTGTCTGAAAGATTGCCAATCCACTACATAATCTGTTTTCCTTGCTTTGGCCCAGGCCTTGTTTCTCATCTGAATGAGTTTAGATTGCTCAGTAGAAAGCTCAGTAGCTTTGACTCTGAATTTTTTAAAAGGGGCATGTTTATCTGCCGCCAGAGATATAAATATGGAGGATACATTTTCTAGAGCCAACTCAGGGTCAGGAATACAGGAGAAAGTGGGTGGTGTGGTCTGCCCAACGCATCACCGGGGTCACACTAACTGAGTGTTAAACACTCAGATATAGCACCAATAGCATCTGCCATGGCAGCAGGGGGGCAGTAAATCCCAGCAACAAATACATGTGTATTCTGGTTTATGGACACATCTACATCCAGGACCTCACATTTATTGAGAACAGAAATATTTAAAGATTGGGATGCCATGAAATTAGATTTGACAATCACTGCATACACAAAACATTAAGAACACTTGCTCTTTGCATGACGGACTGACCGGGTGAATCCAGGTGAAAGCTATGATCCCTTATTGATTCCACTAGTTAAATCCACTTCAATCAGTGTAGATGAAGGGGAGGAGACAGGTTAAATAATGATTTTTAAGCCTTGAGACAATTGAGACATGGATTGTGTATGTGTGCCATTCAGAGGGTGAATGGGCAAGACAAAAAATGTAAGTGCCTTTGAATGGGGTTTGGTAGTAGGTGCCAGGCACACCAGTTTGTGTCAAGAACTGCAATGCTGCTCAATATTAAGAAGGTGTTCCTAATGTTTGGTATACTCAGTGTACAGTGCATTTGGAAAGTATTCAGACCCCTTCCCTTTTCCCACATTTTGTTACGTTACAGCCTTCATCTAAAATTGATTAAATACATTTTTTTACTCATCATTTTACACAATACTCCATAATGACAAAGTGAAAACAGGCTTTTAGAAATGTTTGCAAATTTATAAAAATAAAAAAAACAGAAATGCCTTATTTACATAAGTATTCAGACCCTTCGCTATGAGTGTCACGTTCGTTGAAGGACGGGACGGACCAAGGCGCAGCGTGATATGCATACATGTTTATTTAAACTTAATAAACACTCAACAAAACAATAAACGAAACGTGAAGTCCAATGTAGACACAAACAACATACGGAACAAGATCCCACAACCCACTAGTGCCAATAGGCTACCTAAGTATGGTCCCCAATCAGAGACAACGAGCGACAGCTGCCTCTGATTGGGAACCACACCGGCCAACATAGATCTAGAAAACATAGATCACAAACATAGAAAATCACACCCTGGCTCAACAAATAAGAGTCCCCAGAGTCAGGGCGTGACAGTACCCCCCCCCCCCAAAGGTGCGGACTCCGACCGCACAACATAAACATAACAGGGTAGGGGCCGGGTGGGCATTCCGCCTCGGAGGCGGATCCGGCTCAGGGCGTGACGACCTCTCACTCTCCGCCTCCCTGTTGCGCCCCTGGTCTGGTCTAGACCTCGGCGCGTTGCTTCCCCTCTCCTTCCTCCCACTATACTCCAAGCCCTGTCTGGACCCTGGTGTGGGAGACCCCGAATCTGGAGAGGGGCTGACGTCTGGGTCTGGACTGGAGCCGCTGACCAGAGCTGGACCAGGCACTGGTGGAGCGGACTGCTCAGGCTCCGGACTGGAGCCGCTGACCGGAGCTGGACTGGGCACCGGTGGAGCGGACTGCTCTTGCTCCGGAGTGGAGCCGCTGACCGGATCTGGACTGGACCCCGGAGGAGCGGACTGATCTGGCTCCGGAGTGGAGCAGCTGACCGAAGCTGAACTGGGCACCGGTGGAGCGGACTGCTCTGGCTCCGGAGTGGAGCAGCTGACCGGTGCCGGACCAGGCACCGGTGGAACAGGCACGGGCAGTGGCGGACTGGACACACGCACCACTGGCTTGGTGCGAGGAGCAGGAACAGGCCGGACCGGGCTGGCGACGCGCACCACTGGCTTGGTGCGGGGAGCAGGAACAGGCCGTACCGGACTGGCGACGCGCACCACTGGCCTGGTGCGGGGAGCAGGAACAGGCCGGGCCGGGCTGGCGACACGCACCACTGGCTTGGTGCGAGGTGCAGGAACAGGCCGGGCCGGGCTGGCGACGCGCACCACTGGCTTGGTGCGAGGGGCAGGAACAGGCCGGGCTGGCGACGCGCACCACTGGCTTGGTGCGAGGGGCAGGAACAGGCCGGGCCGGGCTGGCGACGCGCACCACTGGCTTGGTGCGAGGGGCAGGAACAGGCCGGGCCGGGCTGGCGACGCGCACCACTGGCTTGGTGCGAGGGACAGGAACAAGCCGGGTTGGGCTGGCGACGCGCACCACTGGCTTGGTGCGAGGGGCAGGAACAGGCCGGGCCGGGCTGGTGACGCGCACCACTGACTTGGTGCGAGGGGCAGGAACAGGCCGGGCCGGGCTGGCGACGCGCACCACTGGCTTGACCACTGGCCCCCCTCTCTGACAGAGCACCAGAGATCCTTTGTGGAGCTGGGAGAACCTCCCAGAAGGACAATCATCTCTGCAGCACTCCACCAATCAGGCCTTTATGGTAGAGTGGCCAGACGGAGTAAAAGGCACATGACAGGAGGGGCTTCTCTGAATGTCCTTGAGTGGCCCAGCCAGAGCCTGGACTTGAACCCGATCTAACATCTCTGGAGAGACCTGAAAATAGCTGTGCAGCGACACTCCCCATCCAACCTGACAGAGCTTGAGAGGATCTGCAGGGAAGAATGGGAGAAACTCCCCAAATCCAGGTGTGCCATGCTTGCAGTCCCTGAGACTACACTTCCAGCAACCTTTATCTCCAGGAAACTGGCCACTAAGAATCTGGACATGATAAGAGCAGGATCTTAAGGCAAAGCAGATGTCATAGCTGTGCCAGCCTCACTGAAAGCACACTGGGTTGCACATAACACACATATGCATGCATGCATGCATGCAAGCACACACACACACACACACACACACATACACATACAAACACACACACACACACACTCACACTCCCCACCCCATTACTGTGCACATTAATGGAGTGCAAAATGAATTGTTTAATCCATTTTTTATTCATTTCCATTCAAGTACAGTATAATCTTCTGTAAAATCATAATGAAACAATGATTAATCTACAATGATTGCTAAGCTTGTGCAGATTTAAAAAGGGTATACAAAGTGTCAACATCGGTTTTGATTGTATGATAATAAAAAATGTGCTTAACAGTATTTAGGTTTAGTGCTCATCCAATATCTACTAAAGTGTGTGTGTGTGTGTGTGTGTGTGTGTGTGTGTGTGTGTGTGTGTGTGTGTGGCATGGGGTGAGGTCGTATAAGCCCTGCTCACTTGAGCAACCTA
The DNA here is from genome assembly GCF_020615455.1 of Coregonus clupeaformis. Taxonomy (NCBI): domain Eukaryota; kingdom Metazoa; phylum Chordata; class Actinopteri; order Salmoniformes; family Salmonidae; genus Coregonus; species Coregonus clupeaformis. Next base: position 12,425,237 of record NC_059228.1, read on the forward strand.
CGTCATTTATAATTTCCAACATGGATTATAATTATATCAAGAAGAGGACTCATTGATTTGGGGGAATGAATAATATGTTCAGATTAAAGTTTTTAGATTCTTAGCCCTTCAGTGCCTAAGAACAGCCCTTAGCTGTGGTATATTGGCCATATACCACACCTCCTCGGACCTTATTGCTTAATTAACCTTTATTTTATCAGGGACTCATACTGAGACCAATGTCCCTTTTACAGATGAGCCCTGAATTACAGAAATCACAGAAGTACACACATAAAAATACAAATGCAAAATGCAAACAGAAAGAAAACATGGTCATAAAAAAAAAACACATTCATCCGCAATAAGGTCCTCAATCAGCTTTCTGAATTGCACTAGAGGCACCAAAACATCAAACATTAAGATTTTGAAGAAAATACAATGACATAAAGTGATCTATAACAGCTGTAAAATACCCAGGAAAGACCTGACTCCAATGCATATGGGGAAATCATTGTTTCGTGTCTTTGACATTCAGAGGCTGAGCTACAACCTTCTATAGCCGAGGAGACAAAACATAGACTTGTGATTTAATCTAATTCTGCCACTATCAATTGATTAAGCTATTCAGATTTTAGGGAAACACTTGTGACCTTGTCTCGTTAAATAGCTTTTAGGGAAACACTTGTGACCTCATTGGGTTAAGCCACGGAAGAAGAGTAGCCAGCAGTTAAAGCTGCATCAGACCCCTCGACATTTTCCACATTTTGTTACGTTACAGCCTTATTCTAAAAAGTTTTTTTTTTAAATCCTCATCAATCTACACACAATACCACATAATGTTAAAGCAAAACCCGGTTTTTAGACATTTTTGCTAACGTGTTAAAAATATAAAACGGAAATATCAAATTTACATAAGTATTCAGACCCTTTACTCAGTACTTTCTTGAAGTACCTTTGGCAGCAATTACAGCCTTGAGTCTTCTTGGGTATGATGCTACAAGCTTGGCACACCTGGATTTGGAGAGTTTCTCCCATTCTTCTCTGCAGATCCTCTCAAGCTCTGTCAGGTTGGATGGGGAGCGTCCAGGTTTACTCCAGACATGACACTTAGCATTCAGGTCAAAGAGTTCAATCTTGGTTTCATCAGACTAGAAAATCTTGTTTCTCATGGTCTTAGAGTCCTTTAGGTGCCTTCTGACAAACTCCAAGAGGGCTGTCATGTGCCTTTTACTGAGGAGTGGCCTCCGTCTGGCCACTTTACCATAAAGGCCTGATTGGTGGAGTGCTGCAGAGATGGTTGTCCTTCTGGAAGGTACTCCCATTTCCACAGAGGATCTCTTGAGCTCTGTTAGAGTGACCATCGGGTTCCTAGGCCCTTCTCCCCCGATTGCTCAGTTTGGCCGGGCGGCCAGCTCTAGGAAGAGTCTTGGTGGTTCCAAACTTCTTCCATTTAAGAATGATGGAGGCCACTGTGTTCTTGGGGGCTTCAATGCTGCAGACATTTTTGGTACCCTTCCCCAGATCTGTGCCTCGACACAATCCTGTCTCGGAGCTCTACGGACAATTCCTTCGACCTCATGTCTTTGTTTTTGCTCTGACATGCGCTGTCAACTGTGAGACCTTATATAGACAGGTGTGTGCCTTTCCAAATCAGGTCCAATCAATTGAATTTACCACAGGTGGACTCCAATCAAGTTGTAGAAACATCTCAAGGATGATCAACGGAAACAGGATGCACCTGAGTTCAATTTCGAGTCTCATAACAAAGGGTCTGAATACTTTATAAATAATGTATTTCTGTTTTCGCTTTGTCATTATGGCGTATTGTGTGTAGATTGATGAGGAAAATGTTTTATTTAATCAATTTTAGAGTAAGGCTGTAACATAACAAAATGTGGAAAAAGGGATGGGGTCTGAAAGGTATGCCTAACTTTCGAAAGTAAGTACCATGCTAAGATTCCTAATGACTTCTCAGATTTAATTATTTACAAACAGGGACAGTTTCATTGCAAACAAGACACACTGATTTGGAATTGGAGAAATATGATAAGCTGAATACATTGGTCTATCTATCTGTCCATTCTTAGCCTGTAATTTCTGCAATTTGTGTGGTATTAAAAAATGTTCAGCTAATATGTAAAATGACATAGAATTGCATGAAATGTTTGTAAAAGGCATTTTTTTCTCAGACCTGCAAATACAATGATAGATGCAATGCTTTCACTATAAAGGAGATCTTTCCACCCCTACTTTTGTCCACTGTGGTCTGCGAACCCACAACCTTCTGGCCTTGCTGAAGGGGCGGGCCATCCATTTGTATCAACCTAACTGACATCAAAGAGGGCCAACCAACTTTCTGGTATAGAATACAGTGATGAGTACTAAACCTGTCACCCGTAATAAAGCTCAGTGCGCTATGATAAACTGCATCTAACAGCTTTAATGAAGTGGCAACAGTGTTCATATAGATAATGTCGCTATAGTCTAGGACCGGTAAGAACATCGACTGAATATTCTGCTTTCTACTATGTAGCGAGAATAATTAACTATTTCTATAGAAGAAGCACATTATTATTCTCAGCTTCTTAACTAACTCATCAATATGCTTTTGAAAAGACAACTTTTCATCTATCCAGATGCCCAAATATTTGTAAGCAGGGACACGATCACTATGGACACCATCCAAAGTACATTATGCTTAAATCAGAGTTATTTTTATGTGCTCTAGAGAACAACATATACTCAGTTTGACCTCCATTCAATACTAATTTCAGGTCAATACAGTTTTTCTGTAAAACAATGAAGGCAGACTGTAGTTCAGATAGAGCCTGGTCAACCATGGGGGCAATAGCATACAAGTGCAGGTTACAATGTTTTAAAGACAAGTCAATTAATGTAAACAGTAAACAATACAGGACCCAGAATCGACCCCTGTGGGACACCTTTCGTTATCACCAGAAAACCTGATTTAACACCATTAGTACTGTAGATACACATTGAGTTCTATCTTTCAAGTAATTTTTAAACAAGTTACATGCAGCCTGGTTTAGGCCAATTGAGGAAAGCCTCTGAATTAGCAGTGAGTGATCAACAGTATCAAAGGCCTTTGACAGGTCAATGAAGAGGTCAGCACAATGTTGCCTTTTATCCATACAGTTAACCACATCCTTCATAACTAGGGATGCAGCAGAGATAGTGCTATGATCTAGTCTAAAACCCGACTGATGTACATTTAGAATACGTTTCATAGATAAGAAAGATCTTAGCTGAGAATAAATCAAGGATTCTAATATTTTAGCTAGGCAAAAAAGTTTTAAAATAGGGCAAAAGTTATTTAGGTCACTAGGGTCACCATCTTTGTGAAGGGGGAGTACATGAGCCGCCTTCCAAACCTTGGGGGTAGTACCAGATATAATCGAGAAACTCTTAGACTGTTAAGATGTCAAAGGATGATAACAAAGGACTAAACCAGCAGAAATCTGGATCAGAATAAAAGCTCTGAAGGGCTAAGAATCTAAAAACCTTAATCTGAACATATTATTCATCCCCTCAAATCAATGAATCCTGTCCTTGATATAATTACAATCCATGTTGAAAATTAAATATGACATAGGTTGCTCAAGTGAGCATCGGCTTATACAACCTCACCCCATGCCACACACACGCACGCACACACACACACACACACACACACACACTTTAGTAGATTTTGGATGAGCACTAAACCTAAACACTGTTAAGCACAAATCATACAATCAAAACCGATGTTGACGCTTTGTATACGCTTTGTAAATCTACAAGTTTAGCAATCACAAAAAAAATCTGAACTCATCATGAGGGGCTGCAGTTGCTCGCGGGTCTGCGTACCCACATCCAAACTTCCCCCCTGAGTTAATGAATGTTAGAAACCTTTGGCAATGATTACAGCTGTGAGTCTTCTTGGGTAAATCTCTAAGAGCTTTCCACTCCTGGATTGTGCAATTTTTGCCCATTATTATTTTCTAAATTCTTCAAGCTCTGGCAAATTGGTTGTTGATCATTGCTAGACAACCATTTTCAGGTCTTGCCATAGATTTTCCCTGATCTTTGTTGTTTAATCTGTGCTTGAAATTCAATACTTGACTAAGCAACCTTGCAAATGTTGTACGTATGGGGGACAGAGGAAGGGGTAGTCATAAAATAATTATGTCAAGCTCTATTATTTCACAGAGTGAGTCCATTTACTTATGTGATTTGTTAAGCCAAATTTTAGTTCTGAATTAATTTAGGCTTGCCTAAACAAAGAGGGTGAATACGTATTCTACGACTATATTGTAGTTTTCTATATTGTAGTAGATTTCTATTCATTTGTAAAAATGTGTATAATTTTATTTTCATGTTAACATTATGGAGTATTTTGTGAATAACAATGACAAAAAATTACAACTAAATCTATTTCATTCCCACTTTGTAATACAACAAAATGTGCATTTTTTTCAAGGGTGTGTAGACTTTCTATAGGCACTGTAATTCCATTGGATGACTTGATGATAGATTGAAAAGGGGTCCATGCGTGCATCTGTTAAAACCAGCTCCTTTCTGAAATCATCACCAATAAGGGGAGGTCATCCTCAAAAGGTCACAGTGTGTGATTAGGCCACATTACATTGTTTCTGTTGTCTTCTTGCTCTCACGGTGACATATAAATTCATGTATATCTACAGTAAAGGCTACAGTGAGGAAAAAAGTATTTGATCCCCTGCTGATTTTGTATGTTTGCCCACTGACAAAGAAATGACCAGTCTATAATTTTAATGGTAGGTTTATTTGAACAGTGAGAGACAGAATAACAACAAAAAAATGCAGAAAAACGCATGTCAACATTTTTATAAATGGATTTGCATTTTATTGAGGGAAATATGTATTTGACCCCTCTGCAAAACATGACTTAGTACTTGGTGGCAAAACCCTTGTTGGCAATCACAGAGGTCAGGCGTTTCTTGTAGTTGGTCACCAGGTTTGCACACATTTCACGAGGGATTTTGCCCCACTCCTCTTTGCAGATCTTCTCCAAGTCATTAAGGTTTCGAGGCTGACGTATGGCAACTCGAACCTTCAGCTCCCTCCACAGATTTTCTATGGGATTAAGGTCTGGAGACTGGCTAGGCCACTCCAGGACCTTAATGTGCTTCTTCTTGAGCCACTCCTTTGTTGCCTTGGCCGGGTGTTTTGGGTCATTGTCATGCTGGAATACCCATCCACGACCCATTTTCAATGCCCTGGCTGAGGGAAGGAGGTTCTCACCCAAGATTTGACGCTACATGGCCCCGGCCATCGTCCCTTTGATGCGGTGAAGTTGTCCTGTCCCCTTAGCAGAAAAACACCCCCAAAGCATAATGTTTCCACCTCCATGTTTGACGGTGGGGATGGTGTTCTTAGGGTCATAGGCAGCATTCCTCCTCCTCCAAACACGGCGAGTTGAGTTGATGCCAAAGAGCTCGATTTTGGTCTCATCTGACCACAACACTTTCACCCAGTTCTCCTCTGAATCATTCAGATGTTCATTGGCAAACTTCAGACAGGCCTGTATATGTGCTTTCTTGAGCAGGGGGACCTTGCGGGCGCTGCAGGATTTCAGTCCTTCACGGCGTAGTGTGTTACCAATTGTTTTCTTGGTGACTATGGTCCCAGCTGCCTTGAGATCATTGACAAGATCCTCCTGTGTAGTTCTGGGCTGATTCCTCACCGTTCTCAGTCATCCAACTCCACGAGGGAGATCTTGCATGGAGACCCAGGCCGAGGGAGATTGACAGTTCTTTTGTGTTTCTTCCATTTGCGAATAATCGCACCAACTGTTGTCACCTTCTCACCAAGCTGCTTGGCGATGGTCTTGTAGCCCATTCCAGCCTTGTGTAGGTCTACAGTCTTGTCCCTGACATCCTTGGAGAGCTCTTTGGTCTTGGCCATGGTGGAGAGTTTGGAATCTGATTGATTGATTGCTTCTGTGACAGGTGTCTTTTATACAGGTAACAAGCTGAGATTAGGAGCACTCCCTTTAAGAGTGTGCTCCTAATCTCAGCTCGTTACCTGTATAAAAGACACCTGGGAGCCAGAAATCTTTCTGATTGAGAGGGGGTCAAATACTTATTTCCCTCATTAAAATGGAAATCAATTTATAACATTTGTTACATGCGTTTTTCTGGATTTTTTGTTGTTATTCCGTCTCTCATTGTTCAAATAAACCTACCAATAAGATTATAGACTGATCATTTCTTTGTCAGTGGGCAAACATACAAAATCAGCAGGGGATCAAATACTTTTTTCCCTCACTGTATATATTCTTATTAATGCTAAGAAAGTAGACAAATGACAACAACAGTACAGAAAAGTTTGTGGTCATACGCACATCCTTAAAAACATAGGTCCTGGGCTAATAAAGAATACTAGTAAAAAAACAGAAAGGCCTGCACACTCTTTAAGCTCCCAATTCAACGCTTTATTGATTACGTTTCAATCCGAAATGACGAAGATCTGTTTTGGATCTAAACGTAGTCAATAAAGAGGTGAATTGGGAGCTTAAAGAGTGTGCAGGGCCTTTCTGTTTTTTTTTTTACTAACAATAACAGTACAACCAAAGTTTATAGTCTTTCAGCTGGGGGCTGCAAATCGTTACATAGGAAGGGGTGTCACGGAAAAGCGTTGGGAAACTGATTGAGAATGGAGACATTGTCCTTTAAGTACCCACCTGGGAACAAGAGAATGAGGCTGATTGATAACATAGTTTACACACTTCAGAACATCAATAGAGGAAAAAGCAATTAGTTCAGTGCATCTTTAAAAAAAAAAAGATTGTTTGATGGTAAATTTGTATTAGAGCATAAGCAAGTGTGATTGGAAATATCATACCCTTGGTAGGCCTGCATTTTGCATTATGTTAATGAAATATGTTTTGTGCAGTATATATTCAGACTAGCTCCTGTCATCTTATTGTGTGGTGTGGTTCAAATAGTTGGAGATAGTGGCTGAGGTGGAAGAAGCCAGAAAATATCTACAGTATGACAAATGACATAAGATTATCTCCAACCTTGCTAATTGTATTCGTACAGTTAATAAATAAAACACCCATACTGTACAGTGCATACATGGTTAAGAGAATGATTGAAAAACAGTAATCCACAATGTTAATTGAAAACAATGACAAGCACTAACGGATTTGAAGAAATAACAACAAAGCAGTACAACAATGTTTACAGCACAATATTTCCACACATTATCATAAAACCCTTACAATTTAATTAAATCAATGAAACAATTAACATAGTTATTTCCTCACATTAATTCTACTTTGCTACCCTGTGGCTGTATATGACTGAAATAATTGAATCCAAAGGGCATTGTAAGTGATAGCAGTAATTGCAGCCCTATAATTCTCCTCCCAGATGGTGATAATGCCTGAGGTCACCAACACAAAGGATGCTGAACAACAGGCCTTATTGGTTGTGTTGTTAATTGTTTTGCTGGTCCATTGTTTATCTGAGACAACGGCACAGGAGACAACAGTCTGGCCACGTGTCATCCACCCGCAAATCAACGCACCACAGTCCGACTTTGGCCCAGTAATTATAAAAAAATTCACATTTATGCAAATAGCCCAGGATAGATTAACCTAATTCTGGGATGTAAACAACTCCTCGACTGGGATTAAAGTTTTGTCGATCAGACAGGGGTATATAATGACCCCTAGTAGTCTGGAAGTCTGGGTGCAGTCTTCCAATGGGCGTTCCCCCTCATTATATATTCCTAATCTCACCCTTAAAGTGAGGCCAAGCCAGACATGACATACTCAGGAAATTTGCCACAAACACAATACAATACAATCACACTGTCTGCTGGCATTAGCAGTAACAGTTCATGATTAAAGGTTAACAGTGTACTGACACCATGTCTGGGCCATTTCTTAAACACCAGCCAGCAACCCCACGTGTCCAGTCAAGCTTTTGGGGAGCCATGTGGGCTCACAAATCATAATTGGTACACGTGCCAATCTGGCAACAACAAAAAAAAGGCTACACAGCACACACATACACTAATTTGCAATCTCTTAACCTCCACTTTCCTCAAAAAGTGTCTGAATAACATTTACAGTGCCTTGCAAAAGTATTCATCCCCCTTGGCGTTTTTCCTATTTTGTTGCATTACAACCTGTAATTTAAATTGATTTTTATTTGGCCAGCATTCGCCACAGTCAAGGCAGCTGTGAGGTTTTTTAGACATGGGCCTGGGTTTAGTGCTGGTTTCCTCAATGGTGGGTTGGGATCCAATGGTCGGTCAAGATCAAGTGGTGGGTTGATGTCAAGTTCTATTTGGTCGCTGTTTACGGCTGAGCTGTGACTGGAGGCATTGTTTTGATTATCAGGAAAGTCACAGGCAATATTCCCTCTAAACTGCGCAAGTGCGCGGGCGCGCAGAATAAATATCAACCCGCGCACAGAAGCACGAGATTGAACTTCAATCTACTTTCTAGAGTTTTACCCGTTCGTTAACACTATCAACGTTTCCCTTTACTGTGGGGATTGTGATCGAATCAACCATACCGAAACAAAACAAACTATGCAAGACTTAGTTTGTAAAACAAACTATGCAAGAGATTTTGTTGTAGGCAGAACGCATCGGAGTAGGACTCTATAGGCCCTTTTCACGTGACGTCAGACAACTTCCGTTCTGCCGCGATGCAGGTTATGTTTACATCCGGTGTCGCTTAGGAACGCTTAGCTAGTAGCACATCATTATGGAGTTCACCCAGTCCCTTTCACATCTGCCACCAATACGACTTAACGACGTAGAACGACTTGCTGACAAGTGGTCCCTTACTTCAAGATCGAAGCTTGATAAAGGCTACAAGTTCTTCGTTGAAGGTTACCTGTTTGATTATGAAGGTACGTGTTTATCTTTATTTAGCTTAAATTAGCCCTATGCTAGCGAAGGTTATGAGCTGACGAGTTTCTGTTTTGCAGCCTCTTTTTAATATTACTGCTGTTTGTATCGACCGTAAGATAAGAGTCAGTAATGTATTAATGGCTAATGCTGCGCCCTTTCTCCCAATCACTGTATTGAAACAGTCTCAAGTGTAGTTAACGGTGAGGTGACAGTGAGAGGGCGATGTTACAGGTCCATGAAGAAAAATGAGGAGGCTCATCGGCTTCAGGTTTCTCAGATAAACAGTTCTCTAACATTATGATAAGATAGGTTAAGATAGATAGTTTTCTTTTTGTTGTGTTTGCTGCGGTTGCAGATTTAATAAGAATGATTCCACAAAGTTCCACTGTGGATCAGTTTGTTTCTCAGTCTGAGCTCTGATTTTGTATCATTAAACTTAATACACAACGAAATTCTTACAAACCGATGTGGGTTGTTGACGGCAATAAAGACTGGGAAAGATTCTGTGATAACTCAAAATGTTCAAATTTTCGATAAGTGTTGGCACTACTTGTCAAAGGTTTCAGAACAGCCAATTTTTCTTAATTAAAAAAGAAATTGGGTTTTGAAAATTGTGTACAGTAGTTTATAATGAAACGCAGAAAAAAATGTTTTGTAAGTACAGCACTAATTGTTATGTCTCTATGAACAGGTTACACTAGACTCTGCAGAGGTTCCTGTGGTACTCAATCACATGTCATGTTCCTGCTCTGCTGGGAAAGCACTATGTAATCACATAGTAGCACTTCTTTTTCAAAGTGCTCACTATGTTACCATGGGCTTTAAGACAGTGCCATTGCCTCTGTCATGCACCAGCGCACTGCAGACCTGGCACCGGCCTAGGACACAGGTCAGACATTATTTGTTACACTGATGCAGAACTTTGCAGTTTGTATTGACTTTTGACAATGTATTGTTCATCATTATTATATCACAGGGAATTGTACCAGAGGCCACCAATGATATGGCGGTGTGTAAACCAGCGGCTAAGAAAAAAACAAGTGTCAGAGCTGGTGTGAAGTGCACACTGTACCGAGCCTATGATGGTGAGTCTGAATGAGCCCCCGCCTGTACTAGAGCACAAAGACTTTAGTGCATTTCTAAAATAATACAAACATAAAGTGATTATTATTTGTTACTTTTTATATAGACTTTCAGTGGATATTTTTTTATTTGTATTAGAAGCATATACGAGACTGGATGAGTGTGGTTGTCTTTTTAGTGAAAAAGATAAGGTGGCATTTAATGAAATCTAAACTTGACATATCTCACTTTCATGCCATGTTAAAATGATGCGGCTAACTGTGGACAGGCTGACCTCAAAGATGGTAGACAAGGTTTTCTCCTGAAGCCCAGCTGCAACACGACACAGAAACATAAATAGTTCATCAATAAGTGGAAGTTTTCGGTGAGGGCTAGGTGTCACATGTGCCGTTTGCTGTGCCTTAGACCAGTATACAAGCCGTGAAGCAGAGGGATAAACAGAATCCCAAAACACAGTGAAGACCTCCTTTGAGCTGAATCGTGTGTAGTAGCGATAGTCCTCATCTGTGACACAAAAATTAAAAAGGAGTGGATGCTGCTTCTTAACTGTCAGGTGCTGGATCTCAATTTCTAGGGACAACACTTGCAGCTCCAACTCTCGAATTCTTTGAGTAGCACTGTCCAGTTTACCTTAAGGGGAAGAAAAAGCATACATGTTGGTAGGTTAGTTATTACTCATCTATCCCATCCCATTTTCAATAAATAAAACTGAAGAAGCTTCTAAGATGGATGAGGTTTAAAACGCCAAGTCTTTTCACAGAGAGACCAGTTACTCCAAATCGTAGTATAAAATAGTATTTTTACTTAACTGCCATATACTTTTACTTTTTTTTGCCAAACAGATACATGGTTACTCTTATTTGTAATACTAACCAGGAGAAGGACTGGCAGGCATAGTCGTGATTGTTTGTCACTGCAGGCAAAGCACCCTCTGTGCTGTCAGGCATCTCATGATCAGAATCATCCAGGACAGCAACACCAAGACGCTTTCTTGCTCGCTGGTAAACTGACTCCCGAGCTTGTGAGCCGCCTCCTATATGTGTGAAATTAACCATATGCTTGTCATGATACATTTTGGTAATCACTTTTCAGTCCCTAAAATGACAAAATGTAGCAGCTATATTGCATCAGGATTAAATTATTAAACATTTTGTACAAGTAATATATTATTGGATTACAGTAGTATTACGTTTAACGCTGTCTACCTATCCTTACCCCAATCATTCCAGTGGAATCTAGACGGCACTGATCCCTGTTTAATACGGATCCGTCCACTGGCCGATGTGTATCTATCCTCAGGGGGAAAGTGCTGACTGCAAACAAAGGTGCTCCCACGAAGAATCTTAAAACTTGGTCCCTCATCTCTCCTGATCGCCCTCACCCAACGGGCACGTATTTCTCCATCAACGGGAAATCGTGAAAACTCAGATACGGGAATTTCTGTTTGTTGTTTGAACAAAATGGTACACTGCAATAGCATCTTCTCGAAGATTGTGCCATGCTTCGGTGTTGGATGGGATACTGTTGCGATACAGACACCGAGAGAAAAGAAACAGCTAAATTAACATTCAGCTTTGACCAGGAATCAATATTTATCTAGCTATCATGCACAACAGTATTTGAATAGGTGAGTTACTATACATTCATGAATAAACTAACTGCCTAACAAAGGGTTAGATAGCTAGCTAAGTAAACTTGTTACATTACAGCCAGGCAGCAATGTAACGCTACCTTTAACGTTATCGGTATCTGGTACTAAGTTGTTGTTAGCTAACGTTAGCCCACTTTTAAGTAACTAAGGCAGTGAACAATTATGAATTAACAATAACGTTAGCAAGTTACAAACCATTGCATATACGTAAACATTATTACTCTTAACTTTACTAATTTAACTTAAACGTACCTTTTGGAATTTCTTCAAGTAGCTAGCTTGTTAGTTAGTGGTCAACAGTTGTATTTTCGTTGAGAAGTCTCAGGTTACGGGCGAACGGAAGTGAAGTTAACCTGCTACGCGGAAAGGCGGAAGTTAGATGACGTCATCGTGAAAAGGGCCGACTCACACAGACCAGTGCGCAATAACCAATCTGCGCTGCAGTAGGCCTATATGCAAATAGAGCATTGCCATATATGGATCCGTGCCATTCACTTTGAAGTGGACTGGAATTACAGCATGAGCATTTGTGAGATGTTTTGAGATCAAAGCGAGAGCTACATGTAGCGACGTGTGTATATTTGTTCATATCCTTTGCTAGTTAGTGAGTTATTAGCCCAGTTATAGATAATTTGTAGTCAGCAGAGGGGGAGTGATTGCTTCCTACAAGAGCACAAAACGTGTGCATTTCTAGACATATTTGAAAAGCGAGTCAGGGAAAAGAGCTTTTTTTTTGTCTTAAAGGGGCAGTGTTGTAATTTGAGACATGCTTGAATAAGCTAAGTAGCCAATAGGCAGAGGGTAGCATAATTTGTCTGATTTTCTGTAATAATGGCATGGGAATAATGATGCATTTTATTTTGTAAAGTGGTTTCTTGCATCAAACAACACAACAACATTTTCAGTCACCTCCTTGTCTGAAGAACAAGTGGATAAACAGGTTAATGTCAAGCCCTGCATGTTTTTTCAAAAGTCGGATGGAATTTAGGCCTACATTGAACACCACACATCGGCTGCTACTGTAGAATGAACTATTGTAAAATAGAACAGCTATTTTCATGTTAAAATGTTATGGGATGCATTTTCTGCATTGTTTTTGATGGTAGGCCACTCTGGTAGGCCTAAATCATGATCAGCCACAGTAGCCTACTTGACCACTGTTAAAACTAACTTAAAGCGGGTACAACCTCAGTGTTCACAGTAAACGCGCACCGGAAGTTGCACAGAATTTTCACAACGTTCAAGTTTGCGCTCAGCAGACCTGACATTTGCTCATTGACGAAAATAATTAGAGGGAACATTGGTCACAGGAAATGTCGAGACCCTTTAGGTGGGTCACAGTGCCAAAAGGTTTGAGAATGAAATGGTGTAGAGTCACTCGAAAACCCTTTCTGTTCTCCACAGTCTGGGTTTGGGAAAGTGTCAAGGACTGAAGTGGGTCCTCCTGATCACATTCACTTTTCACAAAGGGAGTAGTGAATATGGAGTCTTTGATGTTAAAGAGCCCTTTAAGCTGTTCTTCCTCCTGACTGATTATGAGTTCCTCCTGTTCTTCCTTGACCTGTGTGGGTTCTGGGTCCTCCTGCACCAGATTGGGGCTCCAGACCTGATGTCACGATCGTCTGAAGAAGCGGACCAATACGCAGCGCGTGGAGTGAACATGATGACTTTATTTATTAAAGCAACCACGAAAAACAACAAATGACGATAGTGAAGTCCTCTGTAACACTGACAGAAACATGGAACAAAAACCCACAATACCCACGAGAAAACCACACAGTATAAATATGGCTCCCAATCAGAGATAACGAGCCGACAGCTGTCACTCGTTACCTCCGATTGGGAGTCACCTGAATAATCACGAACAATCACCACACATAGAAATGAAACAACCAGAATACCCAACATAGAAATACACCCAAACAAGGAAAATGAACAACCCTGGCTCAATAATAAAGTCCATGGAGCCAGAGTGTCACACCTGATCACAGTGCTGCTGCTCAGAGGTAACCTCCTCCCCAGAGGCAGCGAGAGAGAACTAGAGGGAGTCTTTTCTACATAGCTTTATCTCCGATGTGATCCGCAGCAGTCTCCGTAGCCAGTTATTCTCCTCTTTGGATTGGGAAATCTCCTCCTGGTACTCCACCACCGCTTTCTCTACTACCTAAAAAATCTCCATGCCAGCCGCCATTAAATGCTCATTAAAAAACACACTCAAAGACTGGAGGTTAGCCATTTTGAGTGGATCTTTGAGTTGGGTATTCAGTTGAATGGTGAAGAGATCCAATGGTGGGCTACAGGGTCGCTGCTTACGACTGAGCTGTGACTGGAGGTATTATTTTGATTATCTGGATGGTCACAGGAAATGTCAAGACCTTTTAGGTAATCAAAATATCAGCCGCCATTTAAAGCTAATTAAAAAACCAACTCAATCATTGGAGTTCAGCCATTTTGAGTGGACCCTTGAGTTGGGTATTCAGTTGAATGGATCTTTAGTCCACAAAAGCAATGTTCAAAATCAAAACAGGATGTCTTGATTCTTCTGTGTTGTCCTCTCCTTTTATGCTTTTCAGCGGGTGGCAAGCTTAGAGACGCCAGCTGGATGGGGTTCCGTGCTGGAATAGATAAGAACAGAAATGTGCACCCCTTGGAAAGTATTGAGAAACGCTGCTCTAGACTAAGCTGGATGGGTGATATGGTGTGAGTGATCCGACAGCTCCCAGTCTCAATGTGAATGAACTATTCAAAATTCTCATTCTAAATGGACACTGTCCCTTTCAACTATTGCTTTTTTAAAGGAAATTACATTTATCTTTTTATTTTCTTATTCATGATCTATGAACTTTATGAAATGAATCCCCTCTACCTTTTTCCTATACAGTAGCCATACATGTTCCTTAAAACAGTATCTATATAGAGCGGTGGCCCCTCCAATGTTCCATCACAGAGAAGGGGCTAGGCAGGGGGACATGGTAGAGAACCCCTATTTTCCGGATAGTCGCGTCATTGGGTCGCAATAGGCTGCCTGAAGCCAACGGACTGTAAGGAAGCCCCCCCACCCTTCACACCCCAAAAAGAAAGTCTGTTTCAGTTAGCCAGTCTCACAATGCTGCCATTCTCTTCTCAGCCAAAAGCCTGTCTGTTTGACTCAGTCCATCCCAGGGTGATCGCTCTCCATCTCTCCTTCGTCCCCTCTTCCCTCTCTCCCCACCTTCTCAAAGTGTGCTAATTAGACACAGAGATCATCAAGTCAATTATGGAGAGACTCATTAATGGGCCTCAGCTAGGGAATGTTGGGCCAGACTGACAGTCAACCGTTGCCAACAATGCTTTCTGGACACAAAAAAGGAACCAGTCCTTGAGTGGCAGTCTAGAGTGTGCTGTGGTGTGCCGTGCTGGCGCATCCAAAAATATTTTACAGGCAGCAGATTGTGGAGTCCAAGGTTCTGCTCCTATGACCAACTTTCCTCACTGTTCCTGTCATTAGTTTAAATACAGCACAATACGTATGTAGCAATATCTCTGTATCTCTTAATTAGATGTAAAAAATAATGGCGGAACCTTTTTTGTAAATTGTCAGAATTTAGCGTAGTAAACAATGTAATTGTAAACAAACCAACACTGTAGGGCCTATAGCCTTAACACATGGTTAAAACTATCATTTTCATCTTATGGATGGATATTCCTTGCATCATTAGCCCTGTGTATGAATTTGAGAGTGGTTACATTTCTCCAGCCCCATTCTTCACCAGTGGCGGGGTGAATGCTTTGTTGTTGTTTAAACTGCAGATTGCACCTTTTTAAGAGTAATCTTTCAAACCAAGATTGATTAAAGTAATTGTCTCTTTCTACAAACTATTGAAACGTCAGGTGGTCATAAGGTTAGAGATATGTCCGCCTGCTTTAAAAATCTTCTCTAAACTCAATGGACGAGAGTCCAGCTTTAACTGGGTGAAGACTGGTTGAAAGTGATAGGGAGGAACCTTAAGAGTAATACAAAGAAAATTAAAACAAAATCTGCCCTTGATTTAAACAATAACTGTGGTTTAAAAATCTACAGATTAATAAAAAAAATTGCTATTGCCCCTTTTCTGTCTGGTAGAAAATATCACATATGGTACAGTATCAGGCATATGGTCCATGTTGCGAGGGAAGAAGAATAGAAAAGTGCAATTTTTCTGATGGATTACCTAGTTATTAGTATCTAATATTCCATTCTCTGGCAATGACAAAAATCTGGGTTTTGTTCCGCATCTATCAGGTTGCATGCAAAGACTAAGCCATGTGTCTTTATTCTTAACGCCATGATACAAATATTTTATACCTCTCTTTTATCCAAAACTGAACAAATTCATTCTGTGAGGTTGGGGGATTTATTTTCTCAACAGATTGGACCAGTCATACATTTTTTGGATAATACCTGTATCTACAGCAGTATTTACACAATATTATTCAAGAGTGTGTATGGAGGGGGGAGGGGAGTTATGTATTGGGATTAAGGAATAGAGGAATAAAGCAATTCCTTGGTGCGAATTAGGGGAGCCTGGCATACTCATCGACGTGACGCCAGGCCAGTGCCGCTTTGGGCCTGGCAGCAGATGTCTTGTGTTATCATTTGATGATTAAAAACATTGACCCCACTCAGCCATTCCTCCTCCTCCTCCTCCTCCTCAGTAAATGAAGACCTGTGCCCCTCATCCCTCCTATCTGTCTTGTATCTGTTGCCACATTGGGAATGTAGTCCCCTATCTCCCCAAGGCCAGGGGACCTGGGTTAGTCTCCAGGGAACCGTGAAGCATTGTAACCTCCAGGGGAGTTCTGAAAAGTAGCAGGCCTGAATTTGTTTTACTCTTTTGCAATAATGAAGCGTCTACTAAATGGCATATATTATATTCTTATTATTGACTATTTAACTATAATGACTATAAAAACAACAAAATTAAGCTGTGTCTGATGTAGTACAAGTATGCCAAATACATTAGGCTTGAATATAGCTCATTTTCACCTTTAAATACACTGAAGATAATCCTTGGTGGGTACTATCGGCAGTTCATGAGCCATTCATCATGCTCTGGCTTGGTACAGACCAGAGGGAGGGAAGGGAGGGGGGATAAGGGAAGCAGGGGCAGGGGGGTTACTGGGTGATGTGTGGAAAGTGTCCAGGGCAGTAATGCCTCCCATTAACGTTTGCCTCTTTCTTACAGACATGTGGCTGCTTCGTCCTTCCCCACCAACTGTGTGGCAGGATTAGAGCAAATGAGGCTAAGAACAGATTGGAAAAAAGGGGAAAAGTAAAATAAGAAGAAAATCGGTTTAAAATGCAAACATTAATTCACAATTAATGACAATGAATTTAACCTCCGTGTGGTTTGTTCAGGTCAGTATTTCCTGAAAGTCAGTGAAATTTGTAACAAAACTATGTGATGATTGGTAGATGCCTGGTGGCCAATGAGTTGACATGGCATTTTTTTATATTTGTCTTTTTTGTAAACTACTGTATATTAAAATAAATTGGTCCAAAAATGAATGCTGCACAGAATAGAGACAGCAGAGGACATGTTATGGACATTTAGGCCAAACACTACTGTCAATGCAGTTGACATTCTCATTTCATTTTCTCCAGACTACATTTGACTATACACTATCATCATGTTGGTTTTACACATCTTTCTTTTGTATTACCCATAGAAATAGAAATAATGTATTATCCTTCTTATTGTTTTTTCTTAAATGTTTTCTCCATATACACATTACACGATCTGTGGCTGAACTGGATTGTCTAACAGAGATGTCAGAGTGCATGGCCATCTTCAAGCATCCATGCTCAGAGTAGCATTGGCCTGTGTTCCAGATTGCCTCTGTTGTCAGGCTCCACAGAGGGTAGCCTATGTGGCTGTGCAGTGGGCGTGCAGTCCTCTGACAGGGGAACAGAAGTAGCCTGGTTGGATCTACGACCCCCAGTCCCTCCCCGAGGTGAAACAGTTGCTCCCTAATGTAACGCATATGCTCCTTGACATCCTCCCGGTGCCCCGCCAGATGCCTGGTCAGAATTGGTTGTATCCTTGATAGGATAATTTATTCTTTATTAGGGTCATTCCCTAGTGACTTTGTGGTGTTTTAGTAATGAATATATTATCAATGAAGCTACAACAGTGAAAAGACCACACAAACACCACATTGTGAACATCTGCACACAAAACAATTCATTGTGATTTTTTTTCACACCCTTTTACACTGTGAAAGCTGAATAGGTCATGTCCATGCATTTCCCCGTGGTTTATGGTAAATTCAGCATGCACGCATACACAAAAGACACAGCCTACACATTAGTACACTCTTAGAAAAAAAGGTGCTATCTAGAACCAAAAAGGGTTCTTCAGCTGTCCCCATAGGAGAACCCTTTGAAGAACCCCTTTTGGTTACAGGTAGAACCATTTTAGTTCCAGGATGGACATGGAACCCAAAAGAGTTCTACCTGGAACCAAAAAAGGTTCTACCTGGAATCATAAAGGGTTCTCCTATGGGGACAGCTGCAGAACCATTTTGGAACCCTTTTTTCTATGAGTGTATGTCACATAAATGGGTACCTCAAAAATCATTGTTTATTCTAAATACAGTGTCACCTCAGAGCTCTGAGCTAAAATGACTGACAATAACACACATGACAAATTAAGCAAATTGAATGCCTCCAGTGGAATTACCATAAACTACTAAAACAATCATCCTCTGTGAGATCAGACAACAAAAGCCAGGACCCACACCACAGGTTGCATCAGGAGGCATCTTATTTAGTTGGCCATCACTTAATATTTGCTGCTTATCTCATTGTAGGCCCCAAATCCAAGTTAACTCGGATTATCCTTCATGAAAAAGGCATTAAGGGAAGGATAACCTCTGCTTCGAATTAGTTCATCTACTGGCACGTTAATGAGTCTTGTACTGGATTGGAATTGCTTAAATTAAAAGTAAATATCAACAGTAATTTGACTAAAGGAGGGTGAGTGCCTGGCCTGGCCTCAATAAATCATCCTGTATAATGCATTAAGTGATTTGATTCCCTGGGTCGTTGCTGTAATCATGTAATGTAAGTGAAAAACAATAAAATTAACAGGTTATCAGTCAAATTAAACAACTCCAATTTAAGTGGGGGGGCAGTCCTGACTGGCATTTAAAGGGGCTAGACTTTAAGTTGAGTCAAGGCACTTGCTTATTGGGGTGTCCTATGCTGATCGGCATTTGGGGTGCCAATTCATTTATCTGTAATTTGACCCATGACCTTTAGGCAACAAATCATTTAGGACTTTTCCTGGGGAAAGTTATGTTTTACAGTTCCTTAAATCAGCTTTTCAACCACTTCTCACAAATCTGATTGAAACAGATTTACCAGTGACATTTATTTTCTGGTATTGTTCTGATATTCAAGGTCACAAAGCTGTTACTGGCTTTATAAAAACTGTAATCTAAGTTGTTGCAATTGTTTGCATAGGATATATGCTATGTGGAAGTATGTATTTTTGCAATATCTACTTTATGATTAAACTGGGGGAGTTTTGATTGCTGCTTTATTGCTGCAGCTTATTTTACCAATTGTATTTGCTGAATTTCATATAAGCCTAAAAGAGCATGTGAAAAGGATTTGGGTCTACAGAGTCTCAGAGCCCCATGTTTTATTTTTATTTTTATGAATGCTCATAATGTCCCTGCTTAGACACTGAGTATACAAAACATTAAGAACAACTGCTCTTTCCATGACAGACTGACCAGGTGAATCCAGGTGAAAGCTATGATCCCTTATTGATGTCACCTGTTAAATCCACTTCAAATCAGTGTAGATGAAGGGAAGGAGACAGGTTAAAGAATGATTTTTAAGTCTTGAGACAATTGAGACATGGATTGTGTTTGCCTGCCATTCAGAGGGTGAATGGGCAAGACAAAATATTTAAATGTCTTTGAACGGGGTATGGTAGTAGGTGCCAGGTGCAACGGTTTGTGTCAAGAACTGCAACAGTGCTGGATTTTTCACGCTCAACATTTTCCTGTGTGTATCAAGAATGGCCACCGCCCAAAGGACATCCAGCCAACTTGAAACAATTATGGGAAGCATTGGAGTCAACGTTGGCCAGCATCCCCGTGGAACGCTTTTTTTTGACACCTTGTAGAGTCCATGCCCTGGTGTTCCTAATGTTTGGTATACTCAGTGTATACCATGTATGCCGGGTTGGGGAGTAACGGATTACATGTAACTTGATTACCCAAAAAAATATTGTAATCAGATTACAGATATTTTTGCAAAAACTAGATGATTACTAAATTCAGGATTTTTCTGTTTGTTCAATGACATTAAAATCAGCAATGAAAAAAGACACACATTTAAGTTTGTTCAGACTAAATGAGTCTGACCACAAGCCAGAGACAACTATGATGACACACCAAATGCGCCTGATGGATCGTGGGAATAGAGCAGGAATAAGCTTTTGTAGGCTACACTGTAACGGAAAACTGTAATTTATACGGTAATTTGAGGACAGTAAAGCACTCTGAAACATTTTCCTGCAGCACACTGTAAATGATGATGCATTGTGGGAAAATGTTGTGGACAGGGAAATAATTGCTGCATTTCGAATGGCACTGTAATTCATCCCCACAGAATACAGTACCGTACCGTATCTTTGGAACACTAAAAACCTTATGACCATTAGTGGGTGCATGGTATTGTAGTTTCTGGCTCATTAACCTATTTTGAGGCTTGCCTTGTAAGAGGCTACATTTGTTGCACCCGTGAGGGAGAATGCTGTGCCAAATTAACTCTTATGTGGTTAAAGTGCCCCATCAATTTAAAATGTATAGAGGACAGATTAGAGTGGCAGAAAATCTTCAACCTTAAATGGTTGAGCATTTTGCCTTGTCCTTTTGGTCTGTTTTGTCCTGTAGTTGCTGCCAGTTTGGAAGCCTTTGTTAAGGTCTCTAGAAGTGCCACCAAATATTCATTAATAATATGCTGTAATGTGTAAACACTTTATCTAGCAGCCAACCTGCTTGCACAAATCCCTTGTAATTACATTAGAATACTGTGAAATACAACCCCCTCCTCTCATTGAATTTCATTCATTCATTCATCAATCCATTAATTCATTACGATTATGGGAGCGTTTACTTAACTTTTTTTTACTGTATAATACTGTCAATTTTAAAGGTAGCATAATGTACTGTGTGTCATTACACAGTACTTGCTTTGATACCGTATTTACAGTGTGTCACGGTTTCGGCCGAGGCTGCCTCTCTCCCTTGTTCGGGCAGGCTTCGGCGTTCGTTGTCTCCGGAATACTAGCTGCCACCGTTGTATGTTTCATGTTCGTTTGCTTTTGTCTGATTGTTGTCACACCTGTTTTCATTTAGTGTCATTAGTGTCCTATTTAGTTCTCGTTGTGTTTGTCAGGTGTTGTGTGTTGGAGCATCTGGTCTTCCTCCGGCAGGGGAGGAGGAGTGCTCAGGAGTTCGCCCTCGAATTCCGTACTCTAGCGGCAGATGCAGGGTGGAATGATCGGGCCCTCGTCGATCACTACAGGTGTAGTCTACGAGAGGACGTCCGTCGGGAGCTGGCCTGTAGGGACACCAGCCTCACGTTCGACCAGTTGGTCGACATGTCCATCAGGCTGGATAACCTGCTAGCTACCCGCGGACGTTCCGAGGGGGGTCCGTCCATTTCACCCTCCAGCGCTTCCGAGCCGTGTCCCATGGAGCTCGGAGGCGCTAGAGAGAGGAGGGGTCGGCTTACTAGGGGGTCCATCCCCTGCACCAACTGTGGTCGGGGAGGACACACCGCGGCTAGGTGCTGGGGATGGCCTCCTAGGGGAGAGAACGACAGGTAGGCACTCACCCAGAGCTCTCTGTTGCACATTTTTGTATGCCTGTGCGTTTTCCACAGGTAGCACCTCATTCCCAGCATAAGGCGCTGGTAGATTCAGGCGCGGCTGGGAATTTTATTGATAAGAAGTTTTGTTTAGCTTTAGGATTCCCCTTCTTCCTGTTGATGTTCCTTTCCCCGTTCATGCCCTAGATAGCCGTCCGTTGGGTGCGGGCTTGATCAGGGAGGTCACTGCGCCACTTAGGATGTGTGCGCAGGGGGGTCATCAGGAGATGATTCAGCTATTTCTGATTGACTCTCCTGCGTATCCGGTGGTGCTGGGCATGCCCTGGTTGAGTACCCATAACCCATCCATTTCGTGGCAGGAGAGGGCTCTGATGGAGTGGTCTGCCCAGTGTGTGGGTAGATGTTTAGGGCGTTTCCGTAGGGGCTACCTCGGTGGAGAGTCCAAACCAGGTGCCCGCATTGCACGTTCCCCCTGAGTATGGGGATTTGGCTATTGCGTTTAGTAAGTCGAGGGCGACGCAGTTGCCGCCCCATAGGCAGGGAGATTGTGCGATAGACCTCCAGGCAGGAGCTGCGCTCCCACGGAGCCATGTGTATCCTCTGTCTCAAGAGGAGAAGAAAGCTATGGAGACTTACATAGACGAATCTCTGAGACAAGGATACATACGGCCTTCCACTTCCCCTGCGTCCTCGAGTTTCTTTTTGTGAAGAAAAAGGATGATGGTTTGCGCCCGTGCATCGATTACCGTGGTCTCAATCAGATTACGGTGAAGTACAGTTATCCACTCCCGCTGATTGCGACCATGACTGAGTCGTTGCATGGGGCGCGTTTCTTCACTAAATTAGATCTCAGGAGCGCGTACAACTTGGTGCGCATCAGGGGGGGCGATGAATGGAAGACAGCCTTTAGTACCACCTCGGGCCATTACGAGTATCTGGTCATGCCATACGGGTTGATGAACGCTCCGTCAGTTTTCCAATCATTCGTGGATGAGATCTTCAGGGACATGCAGGGGCAGGGGGGTGGTTGTGTACATAGATGACATTCTCGTGTACCTGGCCTACCCGTGTCGAGCATGTGGCCCTGGTGCGTAGAGTGTTGCGGAGGCTGGTGGAGCACGACCTGTATGTGAAGGCAGAGAAGTGTCTGTTTTTCCAGGAGTCGGTCTCCTTTTTGGGGTATCAGTTGTCTGCGTCAGGGGTGAAGATGGAGGTAGACCGGGTGCGTAATTGGCAAACACCAACCACTGTGAAGGAGGTGCAGCAGTTTTGGGGTTTGCGAAATTACTACCGGAGGTTTATCCGGGTTTTGGACAGGTGGCAGCTCCCATCACGTCTCTTTTGAAGGGGGTCCGGTGCGTCTGCAGTGGTCGGCCGAGGCGGACAGGGCGTTTGGGAGGCTGAAGGACCTGTTTACCTCGGCCCCGGTGCTGGCGCATCCGGATCCCTCTTTGCCGTTCCAGGTAGAGTGGGACGCGTCAGAGGCCGGTCTAGGAGCCGTGCTTTCACAACGGTCTGGCGCGCCACCTAAACTCCGCCCCTGTGCTTTTATTCTAAGAAGCTCAGTCCGGCGGAGCGGAACTATGATGTAGGGGACAGGGAGCTGTTAGCCGTGGTACAGGCCCTAAAGGTGTGGAGGCACTGGCTTGAGGGGGCTCAACACCCTTTCCTCATTTTGACGGACCACCGTAACCTGGAGTACATCCGGGCAGCGAGGAGGCTGAACCCTCACCAGGCAAGATGGAATATGTTCTTGACCAGGTTTACTTTTAAGATCACGTACATCCCTGGGTCACAGAACGGTAAGGCAGATGCGCTGTCTCGGCGGTATGACACGGAGGAGAGGTCCGTGGAGCCCACTCCCATACTGCCGGAGTCGTGTCTGGTGGCACCGGTAGTGTGGGAGGTCGATGCTGAACTCGAGCGGGCAGCACGCACCGACCCTAGTCCACCACAGTGCCCGGAGGGTCGGAAGTATGTTCCGCTCGAGGTTCGGGATCGATTGATCTATTGGGCTCACCGTCACCCTCCTCTGGACATCCGGGTATCGGCCGGACAGTGCACTGTCTTAGTGCCAAGTACTGGTGGCCCACGTTGGCAAGGGATGTGAGGGTTTATGTTTCCTCCTGCTCGGTGTGCGCCCAGTGTAAGGCGCCTAGACATCTGCCTAGGGGTAAGTTACTACCCCTGCCCGTGCCCAACGACCATGGTCCCACCTCTCGGTGGATTTCTTACTGACCTTCCTCCTTCACAGGGGAATACCACTATACTGGTCGTTGTGGACCGGTTTTCTAAGGCCTGTCGTTTGCTCCCCATGCCGGGCCTTCCTACCGCCCTAAAAACTGCCGAAGCCCTATTCACCCATGTGTTCCGGCACTACGGGGTACCCGAGGATATTGTGTCTGATCGGGGTCCCCAATTTACCTCCAGAGTCTGGAGGGCCTTTATGGAGCGGTTGGGGGTCTCGGTGAGCCTCACCTCGGGTTACCACCCGGAGAGTAATGGGCAGGTGGAACGTGTGAACCAGGATGTGGGCAGGTTTCTTAGAACATACTGCCAGGACCGGCCGGAGGAGTGGGCAAGGTACGTTCCCTGGGCCGAAATGGCCCAGAATTCCCTACGCCATTCCTCCACTAACCTAACCCCTTTCCAATGTGTGTTAGGTTACCAGCCGGTTCTGGCACCCTGGCAGCAGAGCCAGATCGAGGCTCCTGCGGTGGATGAGTGGGCGAGGCGCTCGGAGGAGACATGGAACGCTGCACACATCCACCTGCAGCGGGCCCTCCGACGTCATAAGGCGAGCGCCGATCTCCACCGCAGTGAGGGACCGGTGTACGCACCTGGTGATCGAGTCTGGCTCTCTACCAGAAACCTGCCCCTCCGCCTGCCCTGTCGGAAACTGGGTCGGCGGTTTGTAGGGCCATTTAAAGTCCTGGGAAGGTTGAACGAGGTGTGTTATAAATTACAGCTACCTGTTGAATATAAAAGTATTAACCCCTCGTTCCATGTGTCCCTTCTCAGGCCGGTGGTAGCTGGCCCACTCCAGGAAAGTGAGATCAGGGAGACTCCTCCGCCCCCATTGGACATCGAGGGGCACCGGCGTACTCCGTGAGGTCCATCTTGGATTCGAGACGTCGGATGGGGGTCTCCAGTATCTAGTGGAGTGGGAGGGGTACGGTCCGGAGGAGCGGTGCTGGGTGCCGAGGAGAGACATTTGGACCCGTCTCTCTTGACGGAATTCCATCGTGGGCACCCGACGCACCCTGCTCCGCGTCCTCCAGGTCGTCCCCGAGGCCGGAGTCGGCGCACGTCTGGAGCCGCGCGTCAAGGGGGTAATATCACGGTTTCGGCCGAGGCTGCCTCTCTCCTTGTTCGGGCAGGCTTCGGCGTTCGTTGTCTCCGGGAATACTAGCTGCCACCGTTGTATGTTTCATGTTCGTTTGCTTTTTGTCTGATTGTTGTCACACCTGTTTTCATTTAGTGTCATTAGTGTCCTATTTAGTTCTCGTTGTGTTTGTCAGGTGTTGTGTGTTATTGATTTGTGTCAGTCGTGTATTTCGCTCGGTTGAGCTTCTCTCCACTGCGCTGGAGTTATTTACGCACTTATATTGTGCGCTGTTGTTTCATTTTCGCCTTCGTGCGTATTTCGCCTTCGTGCGTATTTCGCCTTCGGGCAAGTGTTGTCCGTTTGCCGTGTTTTGGCATTAATACAAGTCTGTTGGATTATCCGTCTGCGTCCTGCGTTTGATTCCACCACTGCACCTACAGCACGCTCTGACACAGTGCTATGAAAAAGTATTTGCCCCCTTTCTAATTTTCTCTACTTTTGCATATGTGTGATACTGAATGTTATCAGATCTTCAACCAAAACCTAATATTAGATAAATGGAACATAAGTGAACAAATAACACAACAATTACATATTTATTTCATAAACAAAGTTATGCAACACCCAATTCCCCTGTGTGAAAAAGTAATTGCCCCCTTACACTCAATAACTGGTTATGCCACCTTTAGCTGCAGTAGTTTAGTTTCGCCAGGCATAATGGGACCCATCTCGTCCAAAAGTTGACTCAAGTTTGCCAAAAAGCACCTGGATGATCATCAAGAGTCTTGGAAGAACGTTCTATGGACAGATGATTCAAAAGTATAACTTTTTGGGACGACATGGTTCCAGTAATGCCTGGCGAAAACCAAACTCTGCATTCCACAGTAAGAACATCATACCAAAGGTCAAGCATGGTGGTGGTGGTGTGATGGTTTGGGGATGCTTTGCTGCCTCAGGACCTGGATGACTTGCCTTAATAGAAGGAACCATGAATTCTGCTCTGTATCAGAGAATTCTACAGGAGAATGTCAGACCATCCATCTGTGAGCTGAAGCTGAAGCGCAGCTGGATCATGCAGCAAGACAATGATCCAAAACACACAATCAAGTCTACATGAAAATTGCTAAAAAGCAACTAATTGGAAGTTTTGGAATGGCCTAATCAAAGTCCAGACCTAATCCCAATTGAGATGTTGTGGCAGGACTTGAAACGAGCAGTTCATGCTTGAAAACCCACACGTCACTGAGTTAAAGCAGTTCTGCATGGAAGAGTGGGCCAAAATTCCTCCACAGCGACATGAGAGACTGATCAACAACTACAGGAAGCATTTGGTCGGAGTCATTGCAGCTAAAGGTGGCACAACCAGTTATTGAGTGTAAGGGGGCAATTACTTTTTCACACAGGGGAATTGGGTGTTGCATAACTTTGTTTATGAAATAAATATGTAATTGTTGTGTTATTTGTTCACTTACAGTGGGGGAAAAAAGTATTTAGTCAGCCACCAATTGTGCAAGTTCTCCCACTTAAAAAGATGAGAGAGGCCTGTAATTTTCATCATAGGTACACGTCAACTATGACAGACAAAATGAGGGAAAAAAATCCAGAAAAATCACATTGTAGGATTTTTAATGAATTTATTTGCAAATTATGGTGGAAAATAAGTATTTGGTCAATAACAAAAGTTTCTCAATATTTGTTATATACCCTTTGTTGGCAATGACACAGGTCAAACGTTTTCTGTAAGTCTTCACAAGGTTTTCACACACTGTTGCTGGTATTTTGGCCCATTCCTCCATGCAGATCTCCTCTAGAGCAGTGATGTTTTGGGGCTGTCGCTAGGCAACACGGACTTTCAACTCCCTCCAAATATTTTCTATGGGGTTGAGATCTGGAGACTGGCTAGGCCACTCCAGGACCTTGAAATGCTTCTTACGAAGCCACTCCTTCGTTGCCCGGGCGGTGTGTTTGGGATCATTGTCATTTAAAAAAAAAAAAAATTCACCTTTATTTAACCAGGTAAGCCAGTTGAGAACAAGTTCTCATTTACAACTGCGACCTGGCCAAGATAAAGCAAAGCAGTGCGATAAAAACAACAACACAGAGTTACATATGGGGTAAAACAAAACAAAGTCAAAAATACAACAGAAAAAAAAATATATACAGTGTGTGCAAATGTAGCAAGTTATGGAGGTAAGGCAATAAATAGGCTATAGTGCAAAAATAATTACAATTAGTATTAACACTGGAATGATAGATGTGCAAGAGATGATGTGCAAATAGAGATACTGGGGTACAAATGAGCAAAAATAAATAACAATATAGGGATGAGGTAGTTGGGCAGGCTAATTTCAGATGGGCTGTGTACAGGTGCAGTGATCGGTAAGGTGCTCTGACAACTGATGCTTAAAGTTAGTGAGGGAGATAAGTGTCTCCAGCTTCAGAGATTTTTGCAATTTGTTCCAGTCATTGGCAGCAGAGAACTGCTGAAAGACCCAGCCACGTTTCATCTTCAATGCCCTTGCTGATGGAAGGAGGTTTTCACTCAAAATCTCACGATACATGGCGCCATTCATTCTTTCCTTTACACGGATCAGTCATCCTGGTCCCTTTGCAGAAAAACAGCCCCAAAGCATGATGTTTCCACCCCCATGCTTCACAGTAGGTATAGTGTTCTTTGGATGCAACTCAGCATTCTTTGTCCTCCAAACACGACGAGTTGAGTTTTTACCAAAAAGTTCTATTTTGGTTTCATCTGACCATATGACATTCTCCCAATCCTCTTCTGGATCATCCAAATGCACTCTAGCAAACTTCAGACGGGCCTGGACATGTACTGGCTTAAGCAGGGGGACACGTCCTAGCACTGCAGGATTTGAGTCCCTGGCGGCGTAGTGTGTTACTGATGGTAGGCTTTGTTACTTTGGTCCCAGCTCTCTGCAGGTCATTCACTAGGTCCCCCGTGTGGTTCTGGGATTTTTGCTCACCGTTCTTGTGATCATTTTGACCCCACGGGGTGAGATCTTGCGTGGAGCCCCAGATCAAGGGAGATTATCAGTGGTCTTGTATGTCTTCCATTTCCTAATAATTGCTCCCACAGTTGATTTCTTCAAACCAAGCTGCTTACCTATTGCAGATTCAGTCTTCCCAGCCTGGTGCAGGTCTACAATTTTGTTTCTGGAGTCCTTTGACAGCTCTTTGGTCTTGGCCATAGTGGAGTTTGGAGTGTGACTGTTTGAGGTTGTGGACAGGTGTCTTTTATACTGATAACAAGTTCAAACAGGTGCCATTAATACAGGTAACGAGTGGAGGACAGAGGAGCCTCTTAAAGAAGAAGTTACAGGTCTGTGAGAGCCAGAAATCTTGCTTGTTTGTAGGTGACCAAATACTTATTTTCCACCATAATTTGCAAATAAATTCATTAAAAATCCTACAATGTGATTTTCTGGAAAAAAAATTCTCAATTTGTCTGTCATAGTTGACGTGTACCTATGATGAAAATTACAGGCCTCTCTCATCTTTTTAAGTGGGAGAACTTGCACAATTGGTGGCTGACTAAATACTATTTTCCCCCCACTGTATGTTCCATTTATCTAATATTAGGTTTTGGTTGAAGATCTGATAACATTCAGTATCACAAATATGCAAAAGTAGAGAAAATTAGAAAGGGGGCAAATACTTTTTCATAGCACTGTATATATTACAGTAGGTGTACTGTAATATGAAATACAGAATTTTAAGCTACTGTCAAATTCATGCTAACCCCTTTACAGTGTACAGTCCAAGCTATGTCTTCCAATAGTGCGTCTACTGCCAAAGATTATCCAAAGATTATCCAGTTTGAATAAACGTTTGGAGTTAAAATACGTCTGCTGTCGTATTTTAACTCCAAACGTTTATTCAAACTGGATAATCTTAGGCCTAGTCTACTGGCGATACAGATATCACTTATTGATATCTACATAGCGCATTGATGTGAATCACACTGCTGCTCTCTCATTTATATATTTGCGCCTTACGGATTGTGGTTGTTGTGGATGACTGTTCTCAAATGTATATGTGT
This sequence comes from Coregonus clupeaformis, assembly GCF_020615455.1. Classification (NCBI taxonomy): domain Eukaryota; kingdom Metazoa; phylum Chordata; class Actinopteri; order Salmoniformes; family Salmonidae; genus Coregonus; species Coregonus clupeaformis. Next base: position 12,454,125 of record NC_059228.1, read on the forward strand.
ATTTTAACCCAATAATGGTTGAAGTTAAGAAGTTCAAGATGCCTATCAATCATTGTTTTTGCGACCAGTGGCCAGCCAGTGAAAAATACGCTCTAGCGTGGATCCCTGCCTATGGAACGTCTGCGTGGTATTGTGCTCCATACTGTCCAAAACTAGTTTAATTTAAGAAGACCACGAGTGGGGCTTTAATTGCTCAATCTAATTCGTGGTGCTAATATATATTTTTTTATATAGGTCTAATCACACCCGTCGCTATGGGCGGGCCATAGGGGGCCGGGCCCGCCCCCAAAAATGCTTGTGCCCCCCCCACTTGAGGGAATTTATTATTAAATATACGTACTGTAGGCTAATAATAATTGTGCCCTGCCCTCCCATGCATTTCATATGCCCCCCTTAAGACTGAGGTCTGGCGACGGGTCTGGGTCTAATGGACACATGCTCAAACTCGCACACTTTCGATAGACTTAAACAGCTGCAAATTATCTAGATATCAAAGTGTTTGTGACGAGTACTGAGGATACGAAGAGGCAGACGCAGGAATCAACAAGGCAAACGTTCACTTAACAATGAGAACGAGAATAACACCACACGCGTAAACGACACAACGCTAACAATTCCACACAACAATGACTGAACAGTCCAGGGCTATATAGTGGTGGTGATGAGATGATGAGGTGCAGGTGCGCTGGAGGTGATTAGGGTGCGTTGGGTTTCCATTCCTGTGTTGCCGAGGTAGTGCGCTCAGACCAGTGGCTCAGTAGACTGCCGAATCAGAGCGCCGGAGGGGAGCAACGGTAGGAGACTTGACAGTGTTACCAACAAAAACGTAAACAATAGGTCTATAGCAAATTTTCATTTGCAAATAGCACGTTTTGGTAGTGATCAAAGCATGCCATTCCATGACATCAGCATTTATTTTTCAGCTCAAAGCTTCGTTTTTAGGTTATGCTCAGGTAAAATAATTTGGCTAATCTATATTTCCATATTTCCAAGTCCAATTCTTGAAGATCATGGGGTATTAAATTAATTGGAATGACTGGAAATCTGACAGACTTTGGTTTTTTAATGTAAAGAGATAGCCTAATCATATTATCTGTAGTAGAAAGCAATGGTTTAGAAGAAGTCTACATAACCAACCCATAAAGTAAAATGCAACATCCATTTATGGTCAGCTATATAAACTCTAACATTGATTTATCCTGCCATAGATGTCATTCAATTGGAAATATACATTTTTGTATTATTGCCTCTTAAGGGGAAAATAACTGAAAGTAATAAGATTACCTTACTGAGTTTGGGTAATCCAAAAGTTAAGGTACTTGTCACGTTGTATAAGGATTTGAAGACAGGTCCCCCCCAGACTTGCTGCACCAGCAGGGGACGACACCGGCCTCGGGGACGACCACAGGGACCCGGTGAGGGTCGGTCAGGGCGCCGACGGTGAAAATCCCTGGTCAGCGAAGTGGCCAGGATGTCCACTGCAGGAACCCAGCACCGCTCCTCTGGGCCGTACCCCTCCCAGTCGATGAGGTACGCCCCGCCCGACGCCTCGAATACAGGACTTCACGGACCGAGTACACCAGACCTCCCTCGATGTCCAGAGGAGGAGGCGGGGCGTCACTGGGTCCAGCCTCAGCGAGGGGACCAGGCACCACTGGCCTGAGGAGAGACACATGGAAAGTTGGGTTAATGCCGTAATTAGCAGGGAGTTGCAAACGGTACGTTACCTCATTGACCCTCCTCAGGACTTTAAACGGCCCCACAAACCACGGGCTCAGCTTCCGGCAGGGCACGCAGAGGGGCAAGTTTCAGGTGGAGAGCCAGACCCGGTCGCCTGGAGAGAAAACAGGCGCCTCACTGCGGTGTCGGTTGGCCTGTTCCTTGTGTTGATGCACGGCCCGCTGGAGACGAGTGTGCTTAGCGTTCCAGATCTCCTCAGCACGCCGAAACCACTCGTCCACTGTAGGGGCCTCTGTCTGGCTCGCATAGCAAGGTGCCAGGGCCGGCTGATACCCCAACACGCACTGGAAAGGAGTGAGGTTAGTGGAGGAGTGGCGGAAGGAATTCTGCGCGTCCTCAGCCCAAGGTAGAAAATCCACCCACTCCACCGGCCGGTCCTGACAGTGACACCTCAGGAACCTGCCCACCTCCTGATTGACCTTCTCCACCTGCCCATTAGCTTGAGGACGGTACCCCGAGGTGAGACTGACCGTGACCCCCAGGCGTTCCATGAACGCTTTCCATACGCGTGAGGTGAACTGAGGACTACGGTCTGACAATATGTCCTCCGGGATCCCGTAGTGCTGGAAGACATGCGTAAAAAGAGCCTCCGCGGTTTGCATTGCCGACGGGAGCCCAGGTAGAGGAAGGAGGCGATAAGCTTTGGAAAACCGGTCCACAACAACGATAACGGTGGTGTTCCCCTGGGAGGGGGGAAGGGTCAGTGGCAAAGTCCCCCGAGAGGTGAGACCAGGGTCGTTGTGGAACCGGCAGGGCAAGGAGCTTTCCATAAGGGGGTGTCTGGGTGTCTTAGACTGGACACAGATGGAGCAGGAAGACACGTAAACCCGGACATCCCTAGGCAAGGTGGGCCACCAGTACTTCTCAGTCTGGCAGGCGATGGTACGGCCTATCTCAGGATGACCCGACACAGGCGCCGTGTGCTCCCAAGAAAGGAGGCGGTCCAGCACACCCGTGGGCACGTAGATGCGGTTCTCCGGGCACTGTGCAGGTGCGGGTTCTGTAAGCAGGGCCTGCCGTATGTCGGTGTCCATGTCCCACACCACTGGCGTGATGATACAGAACGGAGGGATGATGAGGGTCTCCTCTTCCTGCCTCTCCTCTGCCTGTGTTGGAGCAGGGGAATTCCCTGGCTTGTCACCTCCTCGCCTATTAGTGGATAGAGGGCAGGTTGGGATAAATCACCCCTTTCTCCACCATAGGAGCAGAGGCCCAGATTCCTCCTTCTCCTACACTCTGCCTCGGGCAAATGTGCAGAGCACACCTCCATCGGCTCTGGCCACAGAGCAGGGGTAGCCATGGGCTCCGGATTCCGCGCAGGTCTTCGTCTAGACCGCAGGAGGTTCTCCAACCGGATCGACATGCAGATGAGCAGGTCGAGTGACAGGTTGTCATCACAGCAGGCTAACTCCATCTGTACCTCCTCCTGCAGTCCGCTGCGGAACACGGTGACCAGAGCCGACTCGTTTCATCCGGTGGAGGCCGCGATGGTCCGGAATTCTAGGGCGAACTCCGAGGCATTCCTAGATCCCTGGCGTAGTCGGAGTAGACGCTCACCTCCCTCTCGGCCCTCCACAAGATGATCAAACACCGAGCGGAAGAGGAGGGTGAAGCGCTCGTAGGACTCGACCTCGGGTCCGCCTGTTTCCCAAACCACAGCACCCCAGTCCAGGGCCCATCCGTTCAGTGCCCGAGATGACTGTGGCGTAGCGAGCAAGGGAATCCTTTGCATCTCGCTGGCGCGCCGTCAAAGCGCTCCGGGAGGGACAGGGGTATTCCGCGGACCGGCTCAGATGGAACGGAGGCAGGTAGTGGTGGTGTGGGGGCCGGAACCAGTGCTGGAGACTGGAGGGACTGCACTTTCCTCTCCAACCACAGGAGGGTTGCCAGCACGCTGTCCATGGCGCTGCCGAGTCTGGAGAGACAGTCCTCGCGATGCAGGACTGTCTCTACGATGGTCGCCAGCTCTGCCTTTCCCGCTGTCTCCATTTTTATGGGTCGATTATTCTGTCACGTTGTATAAGGATTTGAAGACAGGCGCAGGAATACGTAATAGGGGTTTTATTTTCTCCACCCAACACAAGGTACGTCATGGACAACAACGGGGACGAAGCCCAAAACAAACACATATATATATATATCACACAGGGATGTAACCCAAACAAAAGAGCACAATCTCTAAACAATACATGGGACGAGACCCGTAATACCAAGAGCACAATACACTGTACTCACGAGACCAACGGACATGGGACAATAATCGACAAGGACAATGGGGAACAGAGTTCACATATATACACATACTAATCAGGGGGAATGGGAACCAGGTGTGCGTAATGAGACAAGACAGTCCGGGGTTGGTGGTAATGATCCATGTCAGTGACGCTAGAAAGCGGTGAAGTAGACCTCCGGAACTGGTGAACGGAATGAGCAGCAGTACGGGGGGGATCCGGGACAGTACTGATTACAATTTTGGACAGGTAACTAGTAACTGTAAGGGTCAAAATTATTGGCACCCCTGTTTTCAATACTCTAGCACTGAGCCCTTTTCTAAAATGTGCGTGGCCAAAGATCTGTATTTTAATGTCATCTGACCATAGCACCGGTTCCAATCCAAGTGCCAATGCTGTTTATCAAACTCCAGGTGGTGCTATGGTCAGATGACATGGAAATAGAGTTATTTGGCCACGCACACCAGTGGTGGGTTTGGTGTTGAAAAACAGAAGCATAAGCAGAAAAGTACCTTATACCTACGGTAAAATATGGTGGTGGATCTTTGATGTTATGGGGCTATTTTGCTTCCACTGGTCCTGTTTAAGGTCAACGGCATCATGAACTTTACCAAGTACCAGGACATTTTGCCAAAAACCTGGTTGCCTCTGCCAGGGGGCTGACACTTGGCCACAAGCAGAGCTTCCAGCAAGACAGTAACCCGCAAGCACTAATCAAAATCCACAAAGAAATGGTTAATTAACCACAAAATCAACATTTTGCAATGGCCATCTCAGTCTCCAGACTTGAACCCCATTGAAAACCTGGGATTTGAATTGAAGAGGGCAGTCCATAAGAGCAGATGAAGGATATCAAGGATCTGGAAATGTGCTGTATGGAGGAATGGTCTAAGATCCCTCCCAACGTGTTCTCCAATCTCATAAAACATTTTAGAAAAAGGCTCAGCGTCGTTACCCTTGCAAGGGGAGGGTGCTGGAGTATTGAAAACAGGGGTGCCAACTTTTATGATATCTTTTTTAGAATTATTTTATTACTTGTTAAACAGAATCTCTTTCTCTGAGCAATTGTATTAGTATAAAGTAATATAATTTCCCTCTTTTGTATAACATAAAATATAACTCATTATTTGTATTATTTATTATATACAGTCTTTTTTGCTCATCTTTAACAAGCGTGCCAATAATTACTGTACAATATCTCCAAGCAAAACAAACAGATTGGGACAAAATTCATGATCTCCACATACAGTGTATTCGGATAGTATTCAGACCCCTTGACTTTTTCCACATTTTGTTACGTTACAGCCTTAATCTAATATTGATTCAATTGTCTTCATTTTTATGTGCAAATATAATTTACAAATATCAAATTTACGTAAGTATTCAGACACTTTACTCAGTACTTTGTTGAAGCACCTTTGGCAGCGATTACAGCCTCGAGTCTTCTTGGGTATGATGCTACAAGCTTGGCACACCCGTAATTGGGGAGTTTCTGGCATTCTTCTTTGCAGATCCTCTCCAGAGAAGTTCGATCGGGTTCAAGTCCGGGCTCTGGCTCGGCCACTCAAGGACATTCAGAGACTTGTCCCGAAGCCACTCCTGTGTTGTCTTGGCTGTGTGCTTAGGTTCATTGTCCTGTTGGAAGGTGAACCTTTGCCCCAGTCTGAGGTCCTGAGCGCTCTGGAGCAGGTTTTTTTCAAGGACCTCTCTGTACTTTCCCTCGATCCTGACTAGTCTCCCAGTCCCTGCCGCTGAAAAACTTCCCCACAACATGATGCTGCCACCACCATGCTTCACTGTAGGGATGGTGCCAGGTTTCCTCCAGATGTGACGCTTTGCATTCAGGCCAAAGAGTTCAATCTTGGTTTCATCAGACCAGAGAATCTTGTTTCTCATGGTCAGAGTCCTTTAGGTGCCTTTTGGCAAACTCCAAGCGGGCTGTCATGTGCCTTTTACTGAGGAGTGGCTTCAGTCTGGCCACTCTACCATAAAGGCCTGATTGGTGGAGTGCTGCAGAGATGGTTGTCCTTCTTGAAGGTTCTCCCATCTCCACAGAGGAACTCTGGAGCTCTGTCTGAGTGATCATCAGGTTCTTGGTCACCTCCCTGACCAAGGCCCTTATCCCCCGATTGCTCAGTTTGGCTCGGTGGCCAGCTCTAGGAAGAGTCTTGGTGGTTCCAAACTTCTTCCATTTAAGAATGATGGAGGCCACTGTGTTCTTGGGGACCTTCAATGCTGCAGAAATGTTTTAGTACCCTTCTCCTGATCTGTGCCTCGACACAATCCTGTCTAGGTGCTCTACGGACAATTCTTTCAACCTCATGTCTTGCTTTTTGGTCTGACATGCACTGTCAACTGTGGGACCTTATATAGACAGGTGTGTGCCTTTTCCAAATCATGTCCATTCAATTGAATTTACCACAGGTGGACTCCAATCAAGTTGTAGAAACATCTGAAGGATGATTAATGGGGTATTGTGTGTACATAAAAATAATATGTTATCCATTTTAGAATAAGGCTGTAACGTAACAAAATGTGGAAAAAGTGCACTGTACATTAATAGGAATACCACAGATCATGTGTGCCATTGAAATGCAATCTTTTTATAGTTTTGAATAGATGTCAACCTTATATTGACTCAGTGCTACAGTGCCGTCTGAAAGCATTCACACCCCTTGACTTTTTCCACATTTTGTTGTGTTACAGCCTTCACAGTACCCCGTAATGTCAAAGTGGAATTATTTTTGAAATTATTAAAAGCTGAAATGTCTTGAGTCAATAAGTATCCAACCGCTTTGTTATGGCTAAATAAGTTCAGGAGTAAAAATGTGCTTAACAATTCACATAATAAGTTGCAAGGACTCACTCAATGTTCAAATAATAGTGTTTAACATGATTTTTGAATGACTACCTCATCTCTGTACCCCACACATACAATTATACAGTGGGGAAAAAAAGTATTTAGTCAGCCACCAATTGTGCAAGTGCTCCCACTTAAAAAGATGAGAGAGGCCTGTAATTTTCATCATAGGTACACGTCAACTATGACAGACAAATTGAGAAAAAAAAATCCAGAATATCACATTGTAGGATTTTTAATGATTTTATTTGCAAATTATGGTGGAAAATAAGTATTTGGTCACCTACAAACAAGCAAGATTTCTGGCTCTCACAGACCTGTAACTTCTTCTTTAAGAGGCTCCTCATCAGTATAAAAGACACCTGTCCACAACCTCAAACAGTCACACTCCAAACTCCACTATGGCCAAGACCAAAGAGCTGTCAAAGGACACCAGAAACAAAATTGTAGACCTGCACCAGGCTGGGAAGACTGAATCTGCAATAGGTAAGCAGCTTGGTTTGAAGAAATCAACTGTGGGAGCAATTATTAGGAAATGGAAGACATACAAGACCACTGATAATCTCCCTCGATCTGGGGCTCCACGCAAGATCTCACCCCGTGGGGTCAAAATGATCACAAGAACGGTGAGCAAAAATCCCAGAACCACACGGGGGGACCTAGTGAATGACCTGCAGCTGGGACCAAAGTAACAAAGCCTACCATCAGTAACACACTACGCCGCCAGGGACTCAAATCCTGCAGTGCTAGACGTGTCCCCCTGCTTAAGCCAGTACATGTCCAGGCCCGTCTGAAGTTTGCTAGAGTGCATTTGGATGATCCAGAAGAGGATTGGGAGAATGTCATATGGTCAGATGAAACCAAAATATAACTTTTAGGTAAAAACTCAACTTGTCGTGTTTGGAGGACAAAGAATGCTGAGTTGCATCCAAAGAACACCATACCTACTGTGAAGCATGGGGGTGGAAACATCATGCTTTGGGGCTGTTTTTCTGCAAAGGGACCAGGACGACTGATCTGTGTAAAGGAAAGAATGAATGGGGCCATGTATCGTGAGATTTTGAGTGAAAACCTCCTTCCATCAGCAAGGGCATTGAAGATTAAACGTGGCTGGGTCTTTCAGCATGACAATGATCCCAAACACACCGCCCGGGCAACGAAGGAGTGGCTTCGTAAGAAGCATTTCAAGGTCCTGGAGTGGCCTAGCCAGTCTCCAGATCTCAACCCCATAGAAAATCTTTGGAGTGAGTTGAAAATCCGTGTTGCCCAGCGACAGCCCCAAAACATCACTGCTCTAGAGGAGATCTGCATGGAGGAATGGGCCAAAATACCAGCAACAGTGTGTGAAAACCTTGTGAAGACTTACAGAAAACGTTTGACCTGTGTCATTGCCAACAAAGGGTATATAACAAAGTATTGAGAAACTTTTGTTATTGACCAAATGCTTATTTTCCACCATAATTTGCTAATAAATTCATAAAAAATCCTACAATGTGATTTTCTGGAAAATAAATTCTCGTTTTGTCTGTCATAGTTGACGTGTACCTATGATGAAAATTACAGGCCTCTCTCATCTTTTTAAGTGGGAGAACTTGCACAATTGGTGGCTGACTAAATACTTTTTTTCCCCACTGTATGTAAGGTCCCTCAGCCAAGCAGTGAATTCTAAACACAGATTCAACCACAAAGACCAGGGAGGTTTTCCATTGCCTCGCAAAGAAGGGCACCTATTGGTAGATTGGGGAAAAAAGCAGACATTGAATATCCCTTTGAGCATGGTGAAGTTATTAATTACCCTTTGGATGGTGTATCAGTACACCCAGTCAAATCAAATCAATTTGTATTTGTCACATGTGCCGAACACAACTGGTGTAGACTTTACCGTGAAATGCTTGCTTATGAGCCCTTCCCAACAATGCAGAGTTTTAAAAAATAAAATAGTACACAAAATAAATTAAATTAAATACATAAGAATGGAGCTATCTATGTACAGGGAGTACCAGATGAATGTGCAGAGGTACAGTACCAGGTACGTATTTGAGGTAGATATGTACATGAAGGCAGGGTAAAGTGACTAGGCATCATGATAGATAATAATAATAAGAGCAAAATAAAGAACAGAGTAGGAGCAGCAAATGATGAGTGTAAAAGTGTGTGTGTGTGTGTGTGTGTGTGTAATGTGTGTTTGTGCGTATGTAGTGTACGTGAATGTGTGCGGGGTTTTGTGTGGGAGTGTCAACGTAGTTTGTGTGAAGTGGTTGTGTATATGGTGTGTATACACTGAGTGTACAAAACATTAAGGACACATACTTTTTCCATGACATAGACTGATTAGGTGAATCCAGGTGAAGGCTATGATCCCTTATTGACGTCACTTGTTAAATCCACTTCAATCGGTGTAGATGAAGGGGAGGAGACAGGTTAAAGAAGGATTTTTAAGCCTTGAGACAATTGAGACATGGATTGTGTATGTGTGCCAAGACAAAATATTTAAGTGCCTTTGAATTGGGTATGGTAGTAGGTGCCAGGTGAAGCGGTTTGTGTCAAGAACTGCAACGCTGCTGGGTTTTTCACGCTCAACAGATTCTGATGTGTATATCAAGAATGGTCCACCACCCATAGGACATCCAGCCAACTTGACAGAATTGTGGGAAGCATTGGAGTCAACATGGGCTAGCATCCCTGTGGAATGCTTTCGCCACCTTGTAGAGTCCATTCCCTGACGAATTGAGGCTGTGGGTGAACAGGGAGTACAGGAGGCGACTAAGCACACACCTCTGAGGGGCCCCCGTGTTGAGGGTCACCGTGGGAAAGGTGTTGTTACCTACCCTCACCACCTGGGGCCAGTCCGTCAGGAAGTCCAGGATCCAGTTGCAGAGGGAGGGGTTCAGTTCCAGGGTCCCTAGCTTGGTGATGAGCTTGGAGAGGACTATGGTGTTGAATGCTGAGCTGTAGTCTGTGAACAGCATTCTCACAGTTATTTCCACTCTTGTCCAGGTGGGAGAGGACAGTGTGAAGTGCAATTGAGATCGTGTCATCTGTTGGAGCAGTATGCGATTTGGAGTAGGTCTAGGGTGTCTGGGATGATGGTGTTGATGTGTGTCATCACCCGCCTTTCAAAGCACTTCATAATTACAGATGTGAGTGCTACAGGGCGGTAGTCATTTAGGCAGGTTACCTTGGAGCTCTTGGAAACAGGGACAATGGTGGTCAGCTTGAAACATGTTGGGATTACAGACTGGGACAAGGAGAGATTGAAAATGTCTGTGAAGACACTTGCCAGAGGTATCACTACAAAGATACAAGATACAAGCGTCCTTCCTAACTCGGTTGCTGGAGAGGAAGGAAACCGCTAAGGATTTCAGCATGAGGTTAATGGTGACTTTAAAACAGTTATTGTTATATATAGTTTATTGGCTGTGATAGGAGAAAACTGAGGATGAATCAACAACGTTGTAGTTGCTCCACAATACTAACCTAAACGACAGTGAAAAGAAGGAAGCCTGTACAGAATATGCATCCTGTTTGCAATAAGGCTAAAGTAAAACTGCAGAACATATGGCAAAGAAATTAACTTTATGTCCTGAATACAAAGTGTTATGTTTGGGGCAAATCCAACACAACTCATCACTGAGTACCACTCTTCATATTTTTTAATTTTAAGTTAAAACACAACACATCACTCTTCATATATATATTTTTTATTTTAACCTCCTTTTTTCTCCCAATTTCGTGATTACGATCTTGTCTCATCGCTGCAACTCCCCAACAGGCGAAGGTCGAGTCATGCGTCCTCCGAAACATGACCCACCAAACCACGCTTCTTAACACCTGCTCACTTAACCCGGAAGCCAGCTGCACCAATGTGTCCAACTGATGACCGAAGTCAGCCTGCAGGCGCCCGGCCCGCAACAAGGAGTCGCTATAGCACAATGAGCCAAGTAAAGCCCCCCCCCCGGCCAGACCCTCATGACGCTGGGCCAATTGTGCGCTGCCCTATGGGACTCCCGGGCACAGCTGGGATCGAACCCCAGGCTGTAGTGAAGCCACAACACTGCAATGCAGTGCCTTAGACCGCTGCGACACTCGGGAATCCCACTCTCATATTTTCAAGCATGTTAGTGGTTGCAACATGTTATGGGTATGCTTGTCATCGGCAACGACTAGGGAGTTTTTTAGGATAAAAAGAAACGGAATGAGAGCTAAGCACAGGCAAAATCCTAGAGGATAACCTGGTTCAGTTTTCTTTCCAACAGACACTGGGAGACAAATTCACCTTTCAGCAGGACAATAATCTAAAACACAAGGCCAAATATACACTGGAGTAGTTTACCAAGATGACATTGAATGTTCCTGAGTGGCCTAGTTACAGTTTTGACTTAAATCGGCTTGAAAATCTATGGCAAAACTTGAAAATGGCTGTCTAGGAATGATCAACAATCAACTTGACAGAGCTTGATGAATTTTAAAAATAATAATGTGCAAATATTGTACAATCCAGGTGTGCAAAGCTCTTAGACTTACTCAGAAAGACTCACAGCTGTAATCGCTGTCAAAGGTGATTTTAACATGTATTGACTCAGGGGTGTGAATACTTATGTATATTAGATATTTCTGTATTTCATTTTCAATAAATGTACTAACATTTCTAAAAACATGTTTTCACTTTGTCATTATGGGGTATTGTGTGTAGATGGGTGAGAAAAATAAAATAATTTAATCCATTTTGAATTCAGGCTGTAACACACTATCTGAAGGCACTGTACCTATCATGACTGCCCCCTTCTCCAGTTACATTTTAGTCATTTAGCAGACGCTCTTTTTCAGGGCGACTTACAGTAGCAATTAGGGTTAAGTGCCTTGCTCAGGGATTCGAACCAGCGACCTTTCGGTTAGTGGCCCAACGCGCTTAACTCTAAGCTACCTGCCGCAGTAAAATAAGCCAGGTTAGGTTAATTTAATTTTTCCTAAGTGAAACTCTCTTAGTGAATTGTAAATCTATCATCCCCACCAATAGGACATTGGCTGAGGGATTAGCCATAGTTTGGATTCTTCCCTTTTTTCATTTATTAAACAATGTCTGCAGATTAGCCTGACGACTCAGAACACATCAAATAAAGCAAATTGCATTAAATTATCCCAATATTATTATAGTTCCCCTGCCTGCACCCCCTTAAATCATTATATAATGAATTAAAGTGGTATTACCCACGTATCCCTTTTATTTTCCATCTATAAAGGACCTGCGCTAGTAAATGAAAATGGAATTGAAACTGCATAATGCAATCGGCTATAAATGAAATACTGGAGACAGGACTATAACAGCAATAGCCTCCATAAAGGCCAACCAAGGTCCTGTGCCTACATGGGTTGAAAAATAGTGGAGGTGTATGGTTACTTTTGTATACCATTTCAAGGTGTCACGACTTCCGCCGAGGCTGCCTCCCCTCCTTGTTCGGGCAGGTTTCAGCGTTCGTCGTCACCGGCTTACTAGCTACTGCCGATCCCATTCTACTAGCTACTGCCGATCCCATTCTCATCACTCCACTTGTCATGTCTTGTCTTTTCAATCACACACACCTGGTGCTCATTCCCCTAATTAGTATGTGTATAAGTGTTCCCTCTGTTCCCCTTGTCTTTGTGAGTGATTGTTTCATAGTGAGAGCGAGTAGCTCGGTTGAGCTACGCTTCCATTTGTTATTGCCAAGGTGGAATATTTCCCTTGTGATAGTTTCGTTTTGACGCTTGGTGCGTTTTATTTATGTAAACGGAATAAACTCTGGACTTCTGTGTTTTACCTCCTGCGCCTGACTCCTTCATTCACACCTCATCACACAAGGTTTGCTGACATGGGTGATGCTTTAGAACGCTTTTTGTTCAAGCTTTGAATGGGTTTTACTTACAACCTGAAAGTAACTGAAGTTTGCACCTGCACCCTTTAGCTCAGTTAGCATATGAAATTGAGGGACACTAGTGTCAGCCAATCATTATGATTATGCAGTCAGTTTCCATTTACGAATATGAGCGCCTTTGGATATTTTGTATTTTCTCCGATTTTACAGTTTTGATTATAGTATCACACTTCAAACAATCACCCATTATTTATATTGGTAAAAGCAATAAAAAATATCAAGAGGGGGGTGTATACGTGAGGAAGAGGAGAGGATTCAGTTAACCATGTGACTCGTAGCTACTTGCTATATATCTAGGCCACATGATACTATAAGGAGGATTATTAGGAAATAATTTGAGGCATTGATAGGGATATAATTCAGTGTAAGTACAGTATATTAGAATAACAATGAATAGAAGATTTCACTTTCATATTTTAAATCAGGGTTCTCCATGGATTACGAGATGGACATCTGGCCTGAGCTACCTTTACATTTTGACTATGCAAGAATTATGTATTGTTATGTACTATTATCTTTCATCATCTTCAGTTATTGGGATCATAATATTCAGAAAAGCCGTTTTATTCAACAATCTCAAACCCAAGACTGAAAGCCTGTACTCCAGCCTTTCTTGAACCATACCAAACTGTGCAAAAAGAAATAGCCTACTGATTAATCTCATTGGATTATTTACGTTGCCTTCAACATGATTGAGCTGAAGAAATGAAATTAAAATGTGTGTTCAACGGGATTTTCTAGGAAAGTCCTGTTATGTTAGTTGAAAAACCACTATGGTAATAAGGAATGACTAATTCTCCCAAAGTCGATTACATGTAATCTCATCCAATGGTGCTCTGTCCCCATGAAATACAGCAGGTTGTGGATTTTGCTGAGGTTATGTGTATTTAGAATAACCAATAAGAGCTGGATTAGACAACTGTTTTGTACTTTAAAAGGAGATTAATAAGGAGTTGTATTATTATTCAGGGTATACTGCTCGCAGGGCTTAACCTAACTATGTGCATGGAAAACAAGCCATTAGAGAAACAGAAATGGTCAAATAGGCTATATACTGGAGGTCCCTCTGATAAACGTAATATCTAGCATTGAGTCATCCTAGTTTTAACAGGAAACACACAAAGCAGTGTCAACCTGCTGTTTCGATGTACCCGTGGCTCAAGAGTTTGATAGAAGAGACTATGATGCTATAGTTATGTAAACATTTTAAATGTAAAATGAAAAGAGGGGATTTTTAAAAAGTGGCTAACCCATTTCTATCCACAATGGAGGGAAGCATAGTCTGTGCATTAAGATATTTATTTATTTGACAATATTTCACTCAAGCATTTCTCTCAAGCATTCTTAGAATTCAACCCTCTAGAGATTAAGTGGGCCATGCTTAAAATATAGCAATATACACATGCTTTGCACTGTGTATTCTCTACTACTACAACTACTACCACTGTCTATTCTAGTACTACTAGTACTACTACAACTACTAGTTATTTAGAACCTTAAGAAAATACTACCAATACTATTTACTTATATTCATACTGCTACTGGTGATCACAATAACTTGTAAGCAATTTAGTAGTAATGTAGTAGTAGTAGTAGTAGGCCTAGTAGTGGTGGTAGTAGTAGTAGTAGTGGTTCCCAAGTGGTTAAAAGTGACCAAGTAGAACTAAGGGGGCAAAGACATTCCTTGAGAATCCATGATCATAGCCATGATGTGAGCAGACGCAGGTCAGAGTGGCTCTTTCCTCCCCACATAGACATTTCTGTCTCTCTTAACAATTTAGTTGGATTAGTCATCATTCCATTGGAAGTGCCCCTTAACGATCTGATGTAATTGTTCTAAATGTAATTTGTATGTAAATCTCTGGGCCGATTAGGATCCACTCAACGTACTTTTGTTGTTATCATTATTATTAAAATGTTTGCTCGTGGAGGAGAAAGATTACAGAACCATTAAGCATGTTGTCTGACCCATTAACTGATAAAATGCTATTAGGGGCTTAAAGATTAAATTACATATATGGACCACAAAGTGATGAAACTGTGCTATTTCTCTACCTCATGAGTATAAATGCTTTACACTGCAGAAAGCTCAGAAAAACAACCTATAGGAGAGACAGAGTGAAAAATAATAATTATTTCTTGTTTTTTTACAGTTTTCTTCTCATGTAAAAGTTGAATATCAGTTGGCATAAATCCTGATATCATGCAGCACATTGAATTGTTGATTTTTCATCTTATGCGCCATTATATATCCTTTGAATAGCTATGAATAGCTATGACGCAGCCGGCAAACCGCCACTTAACAAATTAATTGTGTTAAACAATGCGCGCTGTAGGTCGCTGATTCAGGGGATCCAGGGGGTGTGGTCTTTTGTGCAGAAACTGTTGATGGGCATATGTAATGACTGGTAGAAATACAATGGATCTACTCATGTGTGTATCCATTTGGAGAGAGGGAGGGGGCCCGTCCCTCCTCCAATAGCAGCAAGTGTGCAACAGTTTGATGGTAGGGCTGCTCACACTAACCCCCATTCAGCCCTTATTGATCTTTGATAACAGAGAAAGGTCTCTGGGTCAGTAGGTCCTTCAGAACCTTGTGGCCTAGATACACACACGCACACACACACACACACAACTGGGCATATGGCCTTTTCACAGCGTCCGCTGCATCTGCAGACAATTTGCATAAGGGCCTCTAATTGAATATCTACAAAACCATCACCAACCTCCTTTCATATTCCCAAGGCCCCTCAATGTCAGACATTTATTTATGTGTATATGTATGAGTGTGTGTACGCTAGCGCACTCACACACCTTTGTGAGTGAGACGTGTGGGTGGGTGTGTGGGGGGGTACGTTAAGAGCGTTGCGTGTGTGTGTAGCGTGTGCATGGGAAAGCACACCAAAAGAAAACAGATTGGCCCATTTATCAAGTCTAATGATCGTTAATTGAGGTAATGAATAGAGAGTAGCAAGAGGGGCCTATTGCCACAGGCTGGTAAACGTTAACAAAACTATTGATTGTTGGAGAGGGAGGTGAAGTGCTTCTGACACGAGCTTGCCAGAGACAGACCAGCTGGTGCCATATTGTCAATAAGGACAATGAGAATGTAATTGGCTTCTGTATCTCTCTTTGAAAAAAGGGTGGGAAACGTTGGGTAAAGGAAAAATGTTAGGCTTTTGAACTGTCCGGTTGAGTTAAGATCCCTTATTACAGATTTTAGTAACACCCTGTGTCTTCATATAATTATTTTTTAGATGCTTAACTTTGGGATATCGGGTAAAAGTGAATGAGTATGATTTTGATTTCAATGTATTTTTTTACATAAATGTATTAAGAATATTGACAAATATAACCATGAATATTGAAAATAGACCATTTTTGATTTGGGCAATTTTGTCAATATATTGTTGAAGACTGAGTTTGGGAAACCCTGCTCTACGGGCATATCAAAGTTCCAGAGTGGGATCTCTGCTACTTTTAGAGTTATGATCCAATTTGTAAGCACAAGAGAACAGAGTGAATGTGAAAATGGATTCAAAATGGTCGCCCTCCGCTGGTGATTTGCAGGATGTGCAATGATACAAGTAAAAGGAGGGCTGTGATTGGTTACATTGCCTACTATGCCAATTTCTCTGTATCATATGGGCCATAACTTTTAAAACTAGCAGATATCTCACTCTGGAACTTTGATATGCCCGTAGTGTATATTATGTTCAACAATATATTTAAAAATGTGCCTTTTTTTATTGCATAAAACACAATGTTTGTATACTTCCGGAAACCCAGCGAAAAGTTCTGGTCCTTTGTAGCTCAATTGGTAGAGCATGGCGCTTGGACCACCCATACGTAGAAATGTATGCACACATGACTGTAAGTCGCTTTGGATAAAAGCGTCTGCTAAATGGCATATTATTATTATTGTTGACTAAATTCATGCTAATATAGTTTTTTGGAGCTGGCGCCCAACTGTCTCCCATTCACTCCTTGAAGGAGAGCTCTCCTTGTCCCAGAAAGCACCGCGCGGCCCTTGACGACGTATGAGCAACGTACACCAATGGGCGTTAATAAAATTCCAATGGAGTTTCCCAATCTCCTTAAGAGTATCTCTGGTTGAGTTTCCCGCACCAAGCTAATTATTTCACATGTCATGAGTATTCGCCAAGCCATCGTCCCAAATAGGAATATCGAAAATGGAATCAGAATAAGTGTCTACTTATGATGCACGCATAGGTATGTATCCAGCATTTGCTTTTGTAAGTTGTCTTCAATATCAGCAAGCGAGGGACAAAGCCAGTTAGCTTGCTAGCTAGCTGCTAGCTTCGAATACATTTTCCGACATCTCTCACAGCACTAAAATACAGTGACAGTTAGCCTGCCAGTATTTACACTATTCTAGGTACATACGATTTCATACTAGCAATGCAAAATTGAGAAACCCACCCCATTCATGGGGCCCATGTCTTGTCTTACAGAAGTCACAGGTCAGGAGAAAGTTAGCCCTTGATAAAGACTCTAGTCTCAGTTCCATTACACATAATTAAGAGTCACTGGACAAAGGCATCTTCAGTAGGGCCCGGGGGAAGTTTGGTAAAAATCCCTGATGCTTGGTATGAACATGAACATGAATCGCTTGCGGTACGGTTGTGGAAGCATAAGGAACTTATGTTTCATATCAGCGAGGAAAAAATATTCAAAAAACAAAAGGTTAAATTCATTCACACATTGATAGGGTTAGTGTTCCCACCCGGCCATATCTCTATGTTACAGCGCTTGTTTACGGAAGACAAGACGCGACCACCTGTGCTAATTACATTTAATTTTTTAGTCATTTAGCAGACGCTCTTATCCAGAGCGACTTACATTATCTTTTTATTTTTCATACTGGCCCCCGTGGGAATCAAACCCACAACCCTAGCGTTGCAAACGCCATGCTCTACCAACTGAGCTACATCCCTGCCAGGATCTCTAGTGGCACAGCTAGCACTGCGATGCAGTGCCTTAGACCACTGCGCCACTCGCGAGTCAAAATACATATCTAGCATGCTCTGAACGCCTCTCTAACTAGGGAAATTTAGCGGAAAGTGTAATTTTGTAGGATTGACGCACCCATAGCTGTATTCATCTGTGCAACACTGCTACAGTAAGTGTTTTTTATTTATTTGAAGGATGAAAGATGAGGGTGGCCATATATTTCGAAAGCCGTATTGTAGGCGATGATTATTTACATTTCTAAACGAAAAAAAACACAGGCCTCGAGTTAGGAGAAATGTACAGTACCTAGATAAAGTTAGCTAGCTAATTGCTTATAGTGGCACTCCAGTTTTCACCTAATTTTCCTAGTTGCTAAAATTCTAATAGTTCGCCTAATTTCAGATTATGTGACAAAACAAGCAGTGTAGAGAATCATGGTACCATCTAAACCCCTGTGAAATATATTGTATTTTTAGCTGTTCGAAGCTGGTGTACAAAACCAAAAGTAAAAGATGCAAAAACTTAAGCAAGGGAGGCATATAAATAGCGCACATAGAACAGATCTACTGCTTCTTAGACTTGCTTTCCAAGAAAATGACAGATTATAACTCACATTTCTATGTGAATTTGGTCGGGTCACCCAAAAAGTTACATATTGCAGCTTTAAAGACACCCTCCAGCGATTTTTGAACTTTTACTGTTGAAAAGCAATATCCCAAGAATAAATAGAGTGAAGTACACACACTAAAGGGTAAAACAATTATGTTCTGAGCAAAGTTGTCTTTTAGACAACTGCAAACTTCAAGTAGTAGGACATTCAAGGAGGTGGTCTGATGGGAATTTGTGATTTCATTGGTCTCCCCTTTTGGTTACTGGCCCAACGCTCTTAACCGCAAGGCTACCTGCCACTCTTTGAATGTTATACCCCTTGAAGTTTACTTTTTTACCCTTTAGTGTGTGTACTTTACTGTATTTATACTTGGGATCAGAGCATATGAGCGAGCGTGGAGCGGGAGCGGACGGATTTTGAACAGAGCGCAGAGCGGCATTTTTAAAAGGACGGAGCGTCGCCCTATGTCCCGCTCCAATTTCGCTCGCTCACACCACGAGTCTGAAGCATGCTCAAGCCTGACCCAGAATCCATCTGTTTAATTTAATTTGTGTCGTCCATTAATTTGTATTTTATAGAGCGAGAGGAGCAGCAGCAGCAACAAGAGAAAAGTTGAGGAATTCAAAAGTTTATAATAATATAATATGCCATTTAGCAGACGCTTTTATCCAAAGCGACTTACAGTCATGCGTGCATACATTTTTTTGTGTATGGGTGGTCCCATACACTGCACGCAAAGGCCCATCCATAACAAGGGAGAGAAAAAGAGAGCTGGATGTAGCATTTCTTGAAATGATTTTCATGGACTATGAACCGCTGAGTAAAGGAGAACGCGAAGGGATGCAACACTTCGCCAGCGCAGCTCAACCGGGCTACCCCCCCATGCTATAACACCGTACGGGACACGCTCATGCCACATGCTCTGGAAGAGATGGAAGCCAAACTGCAAGACCTACTGCAAAATGGTGATGGGCTCGTTCTGTCAGCAGACATTTGGACCAGTAGAAGAGGGCACAGCTTCCTTGGCATCGTGGCCAGTTTCATTGATGGGACGTTCAGGGGGCACACGGTTTTGTTGGGCTGTGAGCACATACAGGGGCACCATACCGCAGATCGTATTTACTAAAAGTATGAAAGTGTACTTAAATATTGGAACGTGCAACGACATGTGATTCGGGTCGTCACTGACAGTGCCAGCAACATGATCAAGGCGTTTAACCTTCTCCCTGGCACTGAAGAGGAGGCGGAGGGTGAAGTGACTGCGGATGCCAGCAGCAGCGCAGAACATGAAGAGGAGGATGAGGGACCACCTGCGCCCTCGCAAGTCCATGTGGAAGTGATAACCTCTAATGTAGAAACTATGGTAAATCAGTACTTTACTTTGTCAAATTTACATCTGAGATGCCCCATTCACATGCTTCAGCTGGCGATCAAAGACGCCGTTAACAAGCACGACAACATTAATAGGCTGTTAGTGAAAGTCGGGCACCTGGTGAAAAGTGTACGCAAGAGCACAGAGGAAACCGACCAATTAGGTGTCCGCCCCACAAATGCCTGCGCCATTCGATGGAGCAGCCAGCTGCGGATGATTCAGTCGTTCATCCGGTTGTTCCAAAAAGACCCGTTATGGCAAAACAAACTCAAGTCTAATGTTGCTAACATCACCCTGAATCAAGTACGGCAGCTGACGCACCTTGTCAGTGTGCTGACACCACTAGCAGACCTCACAGACAAAATGCAGAAGGAGCTGGGGAACCTGGGGATGATCCTCCCTGCTGTCACAGAAATCAAATCCCTGCTCACCGATTACACTCACGCTGCACTTCCAATGGGCATCGCTGCTTTTACAGAAACATTGGCAAACAACGTGTCAATTCGCTATGGAATATACTATACTGATTAACATCTCATTTTAGCGTCAGTGTTAGATCCCCGTTTCAAGACAGAATGGATAATCCGAGATGAGTCTGTATGCAACAAATTCGGGGAGATAAAGTAAGGCTGTGGTTTAAGCTAAAAGTGAAATACATGCAGATTTTGTTCCTTTTTTGGAGTGAGCGGGGGGCGATTTGAGTGGAGCGCGATGCAAACTGCGTTGAGCGCTGAGCGATAATGAGCGGACTGGCCTGATGTGGCTTTGAGCGGGGGGAGCGGAGGGGTGAACAGCTCCGTGAGCGAGGAGCTGAGATTCTCACCGCTCCACTCCGCTCATATGCCCTGCTTGGGATATCACTTTTCAACAGAAAAAGTTCCTAAATCACTGGAGGATGTCTTTTTAAGTTTAGTTATGTAGCTAGCTAGCTACTACTAGTAGGAACAGTTTCTACATTCTAGTGATATAATTGAAAATAATAATAATATGCCATTTAGCAGACGCTTTTATCCAAAGCGACACAGTCATGTGTGCATTCATTTTTACGTATGGGTGGTCCCGGGGATCGAACCCACTACCCTGGCGTTACAAGCGCCATGCTCTACCAATTGAGCTACAGAGGACCACATTATGAATACAGGTGGCCTAGCTAGCTAAACCTTGATGACCTCCTTGATGTCAATTATTTAACAGCTTTCTATCAGATGGCTAACGGCTGTATGTCTGTTTCATTTATAGGAGGAACAGCAGAATGGACAGCCTTTAGTTCTGTAAGGAACTGCAGAATGTGCCTTAAACACACAAGTCACCATGAGGTTACCGAAGTTGGCCATTGTTTTTGTCTTCTTGGGCTGCCTGGCGGCTTACCTGATGTTTGTTAAGCACCACTATGATGGTGTAAGGCCAGCCATCTCTAAAATACCACCTCACTTCCACCCCAGATTGGGCTTGTTGGGCAGCCCCAATAGACCAACGTCCTCAGAAGTGGTCAGCCAACGTTTCCAGTATGGCGTTATGTTTGATGCTGGGAGCACAGGGACAAGGATCCATGTCTTCAAGTTTCAACTGGAGGACAATGGTACGGTACATGTGAAAACAAATATATTACACCCCTTGCCTGGGAGAGGTAGAAAATAATGTAGAAATGTTACTTCCATACCTCTCAACTGAAAATGTATATTGGCTCTATTCCATCCATTCATGGACTTGTTTGGGTGCATAGAATAAGATGCAAATGTAGTTTACCAAAATTCATCAATTAAATGTAGCTTTCTGCATTGCTTTTAGCATTTGTAAGCCATGTGAGGCAGCAAAAAGTATTAATTACAGATTTGAATCTGTGTGATAAGGCTTTCAGGCTTAATTTGTATTATGTGCTTTGATGTTGCCAGTACAAAATGCACATAAATTCATTACTCCATTTAGGGCCTCATATTAGGCTTACGCTACCTCATATCAGGAATCCAAAAAAAAAGTTTCAGTAAAGCTTCGCCAAATGGCTTAGTTATCGCATTTATTTCAACATTAAGCTAAATCACATAAGTGCTGTTTTGGCGTTATTGTTAAATCTATGATTGTTATTCTAATGGTTACCAAGCACCTGCTATTTATGTTGATATGGCCTTAATCGTTTTGTGCAGACACGCCACATGACAGTAGAGGTCATAAGCATCACAGAAGAAATGTAGAAATTCTGACAACAAGATAGAACAAGTCACTTGTTATGGCAGTGTTATGTAGGCTACTGTATAATATCAGGCAGCTTGCCATGGATCTCTGCCTTTGCGGTAACTAACTATTAGCATTAGTTAAATCTACATTATCACCCTACAATTCACTTTATTAAATGTTAATTAAATGACAACAGTATTTGACTTTATTCAACTTTTTTGTTGTTTTTGTCATTTTTTTCCCACAGAGGCTCCTAAATTGGCTCATGAAACATTCAGAGCAATAAAACCAGGTCTATCTGCATATGCTGATGATCCAGAGAAGGTAATCAACTTAATGCATTCTGAAAGTATTCAGACCCCTCCACTTTTTCCACATTTTGTTACGTTACGGCCCTATTCTAAAATTGATTAAATAAATACAAATCCTCATCAGTCTACACACAATACCCCATAAGGACAAAGCGAAAACAGGTTTTTAGAAATTTTTGCAAAAAAAAAAACCCCCAGATACCTTTGTTTACATAAGTATTCAGACCCTTTGCTAAGAGACTCAAAATTGAGCTCAGGTGCATCCTGTTTCCATTGATCATCCTTGATGTTTCTACAACTTGATTGGAGTCCACCTGTGGTAAATTCAATTGATTGGACATGATTTGGAAAGGCACACACCTGTCTATATAAGGCCCCACAGTTGACAGTGCATGTTAGAGAAAAAACCAAGCCATGAGGTCGAAGGAATTGTCTGTAGAGCTCCAAGACAGGATTGTGTCGAGGCACAGATCTGGGGAAGGGTACCAACACATTTCTGCAGCATTGAAGGTCCCCAAGAACACAGTGGCCTCCATCATTCTTAAATGGAAGAAGTTTGGAACTACCAAGACTCTTCCTAGAGCTGGCCGCCTGGCCAAACTGGGCAATCGGGGGAGAAGGGCCTTGGTCAGGGAGGTGACCCAAGAACCCGATGGTCACTCTGACAGAGCTCCAGAGTTCCTCTGTGGAGATGGGAGAACCTTCCAGAAGGACAACCATCTCTGCAGCACTCCACTAATCAGGCCTTTATGGTAGAGTGGCCAGACGGAAGCCACTCCTCAGTAAAAGGCACATGACAGCCCGCTTGGAGTTTGCCAAAAGGCACCTAAAGGACTCTCAGACCACGAGAAACAACATTCTCTGGTCTGATGAAACCAATATTGAACTCTTTGGCCTGAATGCCAAGCGTTACTTCTGGAGGAAACCTGGCACCATCCCTACGGTGAAGCATTGTGGGGGCAGCATCATGCTGTGGGCATGTTCTTCAGCCGCAGGGACTGGGAGACTAGTCAGGATCGAGGAAAAGATGAACGGAGCAAAGTACAGAGATCCTTAATGAAAACCTACTCCACAGCGCTCAGGACCTCAGACTGTGGCGAAGGTTCACCTTCCAACAGGACAACGACCCTAAGCACACAGCCAGGACAACGTAGGAGTGGCTTCGGGACAAGTCTCTGAATGTCCTTGAGTGGCCCAGCCAGAGCCTGAACTTGAACCCAATCGAACATCTCTGGAGAGATCTGAAAATAGCTGTGCAGCGATGCTCCCCATCCAACCTGACAGAGCTTGAGAGGATCTGCAAAGAAGAATTGGAGAAACTCCCCGAATACAGGTGTGTCAAGCTTGTAGCGTCATACCCAAGAAGACTCCATGCTGTAATCACTGCCAAAGGTGCTTCAACAAAGTACTGAGTAAAGGGTCTGAGTACTTATGTAAATGTGATATTTCAGTTTTTGCTTTGTCATTATGGGGTATTGTGTGTAGATTGATGAGGGGGAAAAAAACAATTTAATCAATTTTAGAATAAGGCTGTAACGTAAAAAAAAATGTGGACAAAGTCAAGGGGTCTGAATACTTTCTGAATGCACTATATTTTGACAAAAAGATTTGTGCCACATCTACAGTTGACATAGTCCTGAAAGTAGGCAATTTCTTATTGCCCTGACAATATCTTTTGAAATCTAATCTCTTGCATTCTCTGTGGGTTGTTTCTCAGTGTAAAGAAGGGATCTTGGAGCTGTTGGAGGTGGCCCAGGGCAGCATTCCCTCCTCTGTGTGGAGCAGCACTCCTCTGGTCCTCAAGGCTACCGCAGGCCTTCGCCTTCTGCCTGGGGAGAAGGCCACACACCTACTGGACAGGGTGAGCTTTCGCCACTGTCTGTGGAGTCACTGCATAGATAGATGACCAGACCACAAACACTCTGCACCAACCACACTCTCACCCTGTGGAGTTATAATTCGTGTTAGCTGTCTTGTTACATTTCACTCTGATTTCTAACTTTACACTGTAAAAATGGGAGTTGTGGTGGAAAGAGAATGTAGGTTGGCAGCGGTCAAGGCATGAGTTGCCCACTTAGAAATGAGCTAAGCTATGTAATTGCATAGCATGTCTACATTTACCCCTAACTGTAATACTATCAGCTGAAAGCAATTTTAATGTCATGAGTTTATTGCATAAGTGACCTGTTATGCGCTTGTTTGATCGCCTGTCAGTGTTTCGGATCCTCCACTACTTTCACACATCCTCCTCTCCACCTCTTTTTATTTTATTTCGCCATTTAATAGCCTGTAACAGATTCGCATAAGGTCAACATATCCTAAACCTATAATACTGCTATTTAGTTGTTAGTTGACATGTTGCATTGATCCCTTCTACCTGTTACGTGGCAGTGTTACCTCACCCAACCCCTTTTTACAACAAAGGGAGGTGTGGCTTGAATTCAATCTATACAGTAAATTACGTAAATAGTTGACATGCATGTATTGAAAACAGTTATCTTTTAGAAAGAATTGTGTAATGTACCTGAAGTATGCATGTGGAAAACAGCTTCCAAACATGATTGTGAACTGACCTAAAGCTTTCTGTCAAGGTGAGAGAGGTGTTTGTGGAGTCTCCATTCCTGTCCAGAGGGGACAGTGTATCCATAATGGATGGCACTGATGAAGGTATGTCTGGCCCTCACCCACCTGTAGTTTCACAAAACACGTCCTTCCTGTGCAGGTATTTCTAGTGCCATGTAGGGCTGTGACGGTCATGGAATATTGGATGACTGTTATTGGTCAGCCAAATGATTGCGGTCACCGTTATAACTGTTCGAATAGCACAAAAAAAGACTGACTGACTTCATGTGCTGCTGCTGCATGGAGGGGGGCCTTGTTTAGGCAACCCAAGACTTGTTTGCTACAACACCATGTTGTTTTGCTTCTTTCAGCAAGGAGCAACAAAGTTTCATCCAAGATTCTGGTAACTAACCCAAGATATCTCACCAGCGTTGTTTCCAATGGGAGCAAATGAAGCATAAGCACGGAGGTGGGCAGAGCCAAGCACAAGCTAGCGAGATCCTATTGGCTCGTGTTAGCATATTTCCTATAGGGAACGCTTTCTCTGGGTGCGTGTGCAATAGCTCAATTCGCCCTTACACTTCTTCTAAAGAACGCTCTTTTTCAAAACTTTGGCAAAGGATCAATTCTACAAAACACAGTGCACTCTGTTTGTAAGAGATTCTAGTTTTGGGAACAGAACTGAATTGAGATTGAATGTTTCATCGGCGCGAAAAATTGTAGAACACCGGCCAAGTTTCATCTAGCTCCATCTTCTCCCACTTCCCGCCACTGGACTTCCTCTCATCACCATATTTGGTGGTGAGTGGAAGTTTTAAACCAGTGGTCACCAACTGGTCTTATCACAACCTTTCTGGGGGGGAAAACAACGATAAAGCCTTGCGTTCCTACTTTTTTCTTTGTTTCACACTGTTGGCGGTAAGTGCACTTGATTCAGCAGCCCTAGCGCTGGGAAGGCAAATTGTTCCCATTTTGAACCATTTAATGTGTCTGAATGTAGAACTCTGCCTACCCGGCAGGCCCAGAGAGCAAATCAAGTGAACCTATAGGCCTATCGCTGGCCAATCAGATAGCTCAGATCACCGTGTCTGCACAATTTCCTCAAGCCATAGACTGTAAAAAGAAGCCTCGAACGCACAGCAGAGTTGATACTGTGACATTTCAAAATTTAAAACTATGACTAGAGGGACTCAACGAATACAGCAAAGAGCTGCTGTTTTTATGAGTAAGTTCATGTTTGTTGTTATTCAGCACTCTCAACACTTTATTCAACACTTTTATAAGCCATGACAGGCATTCCACGTTTAACCCCACCCACGTGTGAAAATCGAAATATGTTTTATGTGCAAAAAACGAAAACAAACAAGCCATTTACAAGCCAAAACAAGCCGTTTTCAAGTTCCCGATTGCTCCATTTTAACTCGGGAAAACAAAAGATCAAAACGTACAGGACCGTAATCTTGACATAATGTTGTCCACAACATAGGCTAATTATCTTGACTGACGTAACAACATAGACACAAATGTCAATTCTCCAGATCAACATTAATTGGAGGACATTGGCTGTTGTTCAATCGTGTGCAGTATCACGCCAGCTCTTTATCACTTGACTGTCATTCAGAAATCCTTTCCAGAATCAACAATAATTTCCCTACATAACTAAACAGCCAGACATCAAATGTGCATCAAACAACTATTATGCATAATTATTGAAGAACCCCATTAATGACAGTATCGATTTTCTTATTTTATTTGATTCATCTTGTTAAAGTTACACTTTGTTAGAAGCATTCGATTTTCAAATCCATACATTATTTGGGATATGTGTGCCCATGAAAACTGTTTGCACACCATAACATAGGGAGATACGAAATGTTACGAGGTTACAGTGTACTTCCGAAATCTCAATAAATAAATAAATATCTGGTTCATTGTGTAATTCAATTGTTAAATGCTTAGTATATGATATAACCACAAACGGCAATATCATAAATGTAAGGAAATACATTTAGTTTTGTCACAAGATTTTTGCCAAATCTGTGAAGACTCCAAGCATGAGAAAGGGTTTAAACAGGTTTTGATTCAACTCATGAATTATATTGAATGTACAGTTGAAGTCGGAAGTTTACATACACTTAGGTTGAAGTCATTAAAACTCGTTTTTCAACCACTCCACAAATTTCTTGTTAACAAACTATAGTTTTGGCAAGTCGGTTAGGACATCTACTTTGTGCATGACATAAGTAATTTTCCCAACAATTGTTTACAGACAGAATATTGAATTTATAATTCACTATCACAATTCCAGTGGGTCAGAAGTTTACGTACATGAAGTTGACTGTGCCTTTTAAACAGCTTGGAAAATTCCAGAAAATGATGACATGGCTTTAGAAGCTTCTGATAGGCTAATTGACATCATTTGAGTCAATTGGAGGTGTACCTGTGGATGTATTTCAAGGCCTACCTTCAACCTCAGTGCCTCTTTGCTTGACATCATGGTAAAATCAAAAGAAATCAGCCAATACCTCAGAAAAAAATGTGTAGACCTCCACAAGTCTGGTTCATCCTTGGGAGCAATTTCCAAACGCCTGAAGGTACCACGTTCATCTGTACAAACAAAAGTACGCAAGTATAAACACCATGGGACCACACAGCTGTCATACCGCTCAGGAAGTAGACGCGTTCTGTCTCCTAGAGACTAACGTACTTTGGTGCGAAAAGTGCAAATCAATCCCAGAACAACAGCAAAGGACCTTGTGAAGATGCTGGAGGAAACCGGTACACAAGTATCTATATCCACAGTAAAACGAGTCCTATATCGACATAACCTGAAAGGCCGCACAGCAAGGAAGAAGCCACTGCTCCAAAACCGCCATTTAAAAAAAGCCAGACTACGGTTTGCAACTGCACATGGGGACAAAGATCGTACTTTTTGGAGAAATGTTCTGGTCTGATGAAACAAAAATAGAATGTTTGGCCATAATTACCATTGCTATGTTTGGAGGAGAAAGGGGGACACTTGCAAGCCGAAGAACACCATCCCAACCGTGAAGCACGGGTGGCAGTGTCATGCTGTGGGGGTGCTTTGCTGCAGGAGGGATTGGTGCACTTCACAAAATAGATGGCATCATGAGGAAGGAAAATTATGTTGATATATTGAAGCAACATCTCAAGACATCAGTCAGGAAGTTAAAGCTTGGTCGCAAATGGATCTTCCAAATGGACAATGACCCCAAGCATCCTTCCAAAGTTGTGGCAAAATGGCTTAAGGACAACATTGGAGTGGCCATCACAAAGCCCTGACCTCAATCCTATAGAAAATGTGTGGGCAGAACTGAAAAAGCGTGTGCGAGCAAGGAGGCCTACAAACCTGACTCAGTTACACCAGCTCTGTCAGGAGGAATGGGCCAAAATTCACCCAACTTATTGTGGGAAGCTTGTGGAAAGCTACCCAAAATGTTTGACCCAAGTTAAACAATTTAAAGGCAATGCTACCAAATACTAATTGAGTGTATGTAAACTTCTGACCCACTGGAAATATGATGAAAGAAATAAAAGCTGAACTAAATCATTCTCTGTACTATTATTCTGACATTTCACATTCTTAAAATAAAGTGGTGATCCTAACGTACCTAAGCCAGGGAATTTTTACTAGGATTAAATGTCAGGAATTGTGAAAAACTGAGTTTAAATGTATTTGGTTAAGGTGTATGTAAACTTCCGACTTCAACTGTATCTATGTTCCCCCTTTCTATACTGAACAAAAATATAAATGCAACATACAACAATTTTAAAGATTTTACTGAGTTACAGTTCATATAAGGAAATCAGTCAATTGAAATATTAATTAGGCCCTAATCTATGGATTTCACATGACTGGGAATACAGATATGCATCTGTTGGTCACAGATGCCTTAAAAAAAATAAAAATAACCAGTCCGTATCTTGTGTGACCACCATTTGCCTCATGCAGCGTGACACATCTCCTTCGCATAGAGTTAATCAGGCTGTTGATTGTGGCCTGTGGAATGTTGTACGACTCCTCTTCAATGGCTGTGCAAAGTTGCTGGATATTTGCTGTAACTGTAACACGCTGCCGTACACGTAGATGCAGAGCATCCCAAACATGCTCAATGGGTGACATGTCTGAGTATGCAGGCCATGGAAGAACTGGGACATTTTCAGTTTCCAGGAATTGTGTACAGATCCTTGCTGCATGGGGCCGTGCATTATCATGCTGAAACATGAGGTGATGGCAGCGGATGAATGGCACGACAATGGGCCTCAGGATCTCATCACCGTATCTCTGTGCATTCAAATTGTCATCGATAAAATGCAATTGTGTCCGTAGCTTATACCTTCCCATACCATAACCCAACCGCCACCATGGGGCACTCTGTTCACACGTTGACATCATTAAACCGCTCGCCCAAATGTCTGCCATCTGCCCGGTACAGTTGAAACCGGGATTCATCTGTGAAGAGCACACTTCTCCAGTGTGCCAATGGCCATCGAAGGTGAGCATTTGCCCACTGATGTCGGTTACGACGCCAAACTGCAGTCAGGTCAAGACCCTGGTGAGGATGACGAGCATGCAGATGAGCTTCCCTGAGACTGTTTCTGACAGTTTGTGCAGACATTATTTGGTTGTGCAAACCCACAGTTTCATCAGCTGGTCTCAGACGATCCCGCAGGTGAAAAAGCCTGATGTGGAGGTCCTGGGCTGGTGTAGTTACACGTGGTCTGCGGTTGTGAGGCCGGTTGGACATACTGCCAATTTCTCTAAAACAACATTGGAGGCAGCTTATGGTAGAGAAATGAACATTAAATGCTCTGGCAACAGCTCTGGTTGACATTCCTGCAGTCAGCATGCCAATTGCACACTCCCTCAAAACTTGACAAAACTGCACATTTTAGAGTGGCCTTTTCTTGTCCCCAGCACAAGGTGCACCTTTGAAATGATCATGTTGTTTAATCAGCTTCTTGATATGCCACACCTGTCAGGTGGATGGATTACCTTGGCAAAGGAGAAATGCTCACTAACAGGGATGTAAACAAATTTGTTCACAAAATCTTAGAGAACATTTCTGGGATGTTTTATTTCAGCTCATGAAACACGAGTATGCAGGCCATGGAAGAACTGGGACATTTTCAACTTCCAGAAATTATGTACAGATTGTTGCGACATCGGGCCGTGCATTATGTGCACCTGTGTAATTATCATGCTGTTTAATCAGCTTCTTGATAGGCCACACCTGTCAGGTGGATGGATTATCTTGGCAAAGGAGAAATGCTCACTAACAGGGATGTAATTTGTGCACAACATTTAAGGGAATGTTTTTTGGATCTTTTATTTCAGCTCCTGAATCATGGGACCAAAACTTTACATGTTGCGTTTATATTTTTGTTCAGTGTATATGTTAATGTATCATGTGATGGGGAAAGAAAAGTCAAATTATTATGAATTACTTTGATCACTCCAAATAGTTACTACAAGAAATGCTCACTGGTACCCTTATTTATAGAAATACCCAAATATGAAATGCATGAGCATGGTAGCAATTTAAAGGAAACAGTTTAAAGATTCTGGGTAAATTATTAGAACAAAATTGAGGACAACAATTCACCTGACCCAAGACTGAATCCAAACATTACACTGTTGATTTTATGTGCATTTTAGATTTACTGTACTTTTTACCGCATTTGTTGATAATGAAATCTGAAAATACTCTGGATACATTCAGTAACATAAGAATATTCCTGGAAAATGTGGGGTAGGTGCAACATCAGACAACAAAAGAACAAGGGTTTGAGTGAGGACACACCTCTCTGAAGTGTGCACAGCTCTTAAGTAATTTCACACCTCCTTTGGCTGCCATTCCTTCCAGTTCTCTGCTGCTAATGACTGGAACGAACTGCAAAAATCTCTGAAGCTGGAGACACTTATCTCCCTCACTAACTTTAAGCATCAGTTGTCAGAGCAGCTTACCGATCACTGCACCTGTACACAGCCCATCTGTAATTAGCCCACCCAACTACCTCATCCCCATATTGTTATTTATTTTGCTCATTTGCACCCCAGTATCTCTATTTGCACATCATCTTCTGCACATCTATCACTCCAGTGTTAATACTAAATTGTAATTATTTTACACTATGGCCTATTTATTGCCTTACCTCCATAACTTACTACATTTGCACACACTGTATATAGATTTTCTATTGTGTTATTGACTGTTTGTTTTGTTTATCCCATGTGTAACTCTGTTTTTATCGCACTGCTTTGCTTTATCTTGGCCAGGTCGCAGTTGTAAATGAGAACTTGTTCTCAACTGGCTTACCTGGTTAAATAAAGGTGAAATAAAAAGGGTCTTCAACGATAGGGTGCATTTTTTTTTTAGCTCTCCTAGTTGTGCTTTTGAGAAACTAAAGCAAGCACACTTGTAGTTTTGTTTGGAACACAACCCTGAATCCCCGCCATCACACAATTACTATTGTTTACACAATCCAAAAACATCCCATTATAAATTGAAATCTGGGTCAGGTGGGCATCATTTGAAAGCTTGTTCATTTGCGAACATGACTAGCTAAGTCATAAAATACGATCTTACAGTGTTAGGCTTTTACAGGGCAATTCAGATAAATAGATCGTAATTTTGGTATGCATAGAAAGGAGTTCCGCAGCGATTTTTCGTCACAGTAGACAAACGGGCTCATTCTGTTCAGAACAACCCAGGGTATGACGCCATGTCATCTTGTAACTATACATGATTGTTCTTTAATCTTGCATGATGGATTGGCATCAAGAGGAAATAAACCATTTTAAGGGAGCATAAATGGGTGAACAGCAGTTATCACAGGACTGGATCCTTGAGAAGGGTTTTCCGCACCACTAACTAGGTTTCCATCCAATTGGCGACAGATTTTCATTAAAAAATATATATATATATCTGCATAAAGAAAATATGCACATTTTCCTATCAGTGGTGTGTTGCCACCAAACGGACTTGTAGCGAATAAAAATGAGTGCGTGATGTAGTGCACACAATGTACTTTCTTGAACAGATTAAAAATTTCCATCGCATTTTCAATTCTACCGATTTAATTTAGTCACAAACTGTAGAGTTAAATAGCAAATGTGCCTACTCTGGTCTTGACACGTGCGCTTTAGCCAACAGCTTGCAGATACAGTGCGGGTTAATGCTTTTTGAGGTCGGTTCGATTATTAAAATAATCACAGATTTCGGTTTCTCAATTTAAACATTAAATGCACTATTCATTATGTGGGTTGAATGATGTAACAATACAGAATAAAACAATTCATAAAAGGCCCATGATGGTAGTGACTGCACATTACTACTTATCACTATTAACCATAATTTATTCACATTACTTTAATAAAATATTTCAGTTGTGTATATTACATTTATTTTATTTGATGACTTTATTATTTCATTTCAAGTCATCTCTATAGAGCTGCTGCCTATGCTGTCTGACAAAATCACTATTTTAGTAGTTCTTCAAAGTAAATATGGCATAGTTTTATGACTGCTGAATACCAACTATCAATCACTTAAATCATGTATTTTCAGTTAGAGATGCCTTGCGAAGCAACTGCTATCTGTCTCTCTCGATCACGCATTCTTCTGTCTCTTATGTAGCAAACGTAAAAGAAACACAGACCGGACAAGTAGGTGTGCAGTGGATTATGGTCATTGTAGTTTATTACCACGTTTTCTGCACTAAACTACGTAGAACCTTGGCCTGTTGGAAACTCCTTACTTCATCGCACAGTTTGGGCTTGATCTGATTTATCTCTAGAGAAACTGCACAATGTGTGCATTGAGCTCACAGAAAAAAGCAGAACGAAATAGAATTCAAATAATTGAACTGACCTCAGTCAATTAGTTGTTTTAAAAAAATAACAACATTTTCAGTTAGTCGCTCGGCACTAGTGTGGGTAGGCTAGTCTACACGATGAGGTTATTATGGATAAGAGCGAGAATATTTGTATTTGTCAAACGGCAGTCAAGCATTGACCATCATGTCACCAGAATAAGACCTTTAAATATTTATTGGAAAGGAGCATTAAGCTCATCGGGCACTTTCACCACCCTGTGAAGTTCATAATAACTTTCATCTGTAGCCTAATAAACTTCATGGTATCCTGAGTTGAGGACCACACACCATATCATCACGTGACTCCAAGTTTACTTCGATATGATGGTTGTTATATCAGTATTTGCGCATAAAGGTGTCTCCACTGCCATTTCTTGGATTATTAATTTTACAGACACAAAAAGATCCCACCATGTCGAACAAACAAATTATCTTTCGGCACCTATTAAATTGTACCAAGACTTCCTGTTTCCATCACAACTGTTGTGATTTGTATTTTATTTTTATACGGTATGACTTTACTCGCATGGAGACGTGGTTAGTGTCGCATTGGGTCTGAGAGAGCTAAAGAAGTCACTCAGTTTGACCCGACCCTGATATCCCCAATGCATTAAGAGGGACTTAGCGAATTACGGAAAAGCAAGTTAAACATGTCAATCTACGCTTTAACCTCCATGACTAATAATAGCGAAACTTTGACTTGAGTGCAGAATTAATACAATTGTAAGTAATGGCGTTGGGCCTGGACTGGAGCCCTCTTTGGCCTTTTAGAACCACACAACCACTATATCCCCTCTGTCCAGTGGGAATGCCAGATGATAGAGACTCTCTTTGGTCCATTACTGGCTTGTTTGATCAACATCCAGCTGTTTGGTGGCAGGCAGGGCCTCTGTGGCTATTAGGTTCTGATCCTTTTGGCCCGGGCATTGATGCTTTAATAAGGTTGTTATATAGAAATAATATATACTTTTGTGTTTTATGCTGAAAGGCATGTTTGATATAGGCACAAGCAATACAATCAAATATTTGTATCCAATCCTTTTAAAGTAGTTGATACAAGCAATTAGGGGACTGTAGGATAATGTTCAGTAGGATAATGTTCCATTTAATCTCTGCAAACCGATTTATTCGCCATTCATTTCTGAAGCTGAAAATGTTTGCTTCTTTCCCCAAGTCTATCAGCTTGTTACAGTGGAGGTGACCTGACCCTTGGAAAATGCCTTTTATGATTACTGAATTAACTTTGAAGTTCACGTTTTCGTGCCTAATGGACATATTCCCCTGGCGTCATTGCTGAGCTGTAATGCTAAACTCCCACTCGATCCATAAACGGATTTCACCGCCTTATCAGTTTGATTTTTGCCACTCTTGCACCGGACGCTTATCCTAACGGAGATTACTCGGCTTCTCTGATTTGAACAGACTTATTGTTAATGCAAAAACTAAGTGGTATTTGAGGGAGGCAGGATGGATGAAGTGGACAAAGTGTATGGTAGCTAAGTGACAGTGTATGGTGATCATGACTTATAGCACAGCACTCTGTTTTGAAGTTTGTTTGTAAATGTAAATCGCTTTTTAACATCCTACTGTAAAAGTCCTTAAACTAGGAAAGGGTCATTAGTGTTGTTAAAGGCACTAATGCACACAATAGAGTCATACTCACAAAGTGCAAACATTATGCTATATACATACATTGTGGCATAAAACAGTGTAATCTCATTTGACCTAAATAGTTAACCTTAAGCACTGTTCCATGATGAACTTTAAAATGTGATTTCAATGATTTCGATACAAACTATGTATATGTGTTATACATGTATTATGAAGGATTGATTTAAGGGGAATGAGGTAAATCACCATCTCTTTTTCTCCTCAAAGGGATCTCTGCTTGGATCACTGTCAACTTCCTCATAGGTGAGATGGTTTCAAACTGTTTACTGTCAGTTACTACATTTACATTACATTTACATTTACGTCATTTAGCAGACGCTCTTATCCAGAGCGATTTACAATGGCATAGGTAGCATTGGTAAGGATTGATATAGATTCAGCGCCAAGATTAGGAAATATATATATTCCAGTGGGGATGAGACCATCTCTACCAAAAGATGGTCAATATCTGAGTCAAAGGGTCTGGCCTTAGTGTGGTGTGGTGAGGGAGATGGGTCAGTGTTTGTTTGGCGTGACGGTGGATTGAACTAAAGACATCCTGTACTGACCCTACCACCCTCACCCTCAGAGGCCCTGGCCCCAAACTCAATGTTCAGAACAGGCTTAATTCTGGTACATAAACGGAACACCAGCGATATAGATTAATATTCTGGACAAGACATTTTGATTACCTGTAATTGGATTAGCCTAGCGCTGCATCCCCAGTTCCTCTTTGGTGACCCCACCCTCTCTCTTTCCCTCTCTCTCTCTCTCTCTCTCTCTCTCTCTCTGCAGGGGGTCTCCACGGCTCTGACACACCCACTGTGGGGATGCTGGATTTGGGAGGGGGGTCCACCCAGATCACCTTCTCCCCTCAGGATGAGGTACAATAAGGCATCTCTGTTTGATAGCGGACGCTCAAGCCCACAGTCTGTCTCTCTCACACACACACATAATGAAGCCAGATCTCTTCTCTAAAGCAACACAAACTACCGGGATGGCCTCTCATTTTAGGGTTTAATCCGCAAATGCCACGCTAATCCTAAAGGGCTGGTAAATAAACGTTGTTGGACATTCGGTTGGATGGGAGGGGGGTTTCTTGTTCCTTAACTAGGTCAGGTCTTGTACACAAGGGATTGAGGACCAATTTACCATGTCATTACACTGCTTTTCAAAGAGTTTAAACTCTCCCGGCAAGCCGTTCACGCTTTAGGGATGAAATTGGTTTGCAGATTGCGGCAGTTTTTTTCTCTTCTTATTGAGTAGATCCTTTTTGTTGGTTTGATGTCAAACAGCACAGTGTGATATCTGTTGTATAAGCTCTAACTGGTCAACCAGGAATTGCAACGGTTAATATAAGAAAACATGTTTGATTCTGACATTTAAATCTATAAATAATGTTTTGCTTGCAAATCTATACAGCCACACAATGATCATTTATGTTTTGCATCTTTTGTTCTCTCCAGAAGACCATCCAGACCTCACCCATCGATTACATGACATCATTTCAGATGTTCAACAGCACCCACACACTCTACTCACACAGGTACTACCATGCACTATGTTTAGACAGATAGTTGTGCTCTGTGGAAAGCCCTCTTCCCACTGGGCACACACTGGTCATGAAATTACGTTGAACCAATGTGGAATAGATGTTGAATTGACGTCTGTGCCCAGTGGGTTCCGTCTTCATGTCAAACCTACCGTGTGGGGCATCCAACTGCAAACGGGTCACTCCAGCTGCAAAATTGTCTATTTTGTCCTCTACCATGATTTAATTGGGGGAACTTATTGCGATTTAAAACGAAAAAATATGTTTTAAGTGAGAAGTAGGCATTGGTCTGAAGCAGAAGAATTAAGGAAATTCACATGAGCACCACAATGCTTACTTCACCCATGCTCTACCAAGGTTTTCCAGCACACAGCTTTGATCTACTACAGTAGCTATGTTGATCTATTGTACTTCAAACAATGTGTAGGCAGGGTGTGTAGGATTCAAACCTTTCTTAAACAGCCGAAGTCAAATCAAAATTAAAGTTTATTGGTCACATACACAGTTTAGCAGATATAGCGGGTGCAGCGAAATGCTTATGCTTCTAGCTTCTAAAGACGCAGTAAAATGTCAGTCAAGTACACAAATAATTTAAAATAAATACAAAAAATCAAATGTGGGAACCAATCTAATTAACAAACAAAATAGCACTGTAACACTAATTAAAATGTGATCTATACGTATGTACACCGGAAGAATTTACAGAAGATATACTAAGAATGGTATGTACAGCAGTACATATATTAGTGAGCTATGTCAATAATCCAGCATTATAAATATGCAGGGTGTATAAACAGTGGACTTAAAATGCAATGTACAGTAGTAGAAGTATTAGAATGAGCTTTGTCGAGAATACAATATTTAAATACACAGTGTGAAATGAGAAGTGTCTAGTGGTTTAATGTCTCTAACATGGGACAGCAGTGTTGTGTGTGTGTGTACAGTATATGTGATAACTTGTGTGTATGCATATTCAGACTCTTAGAGGAGGTGCTCCCACAATAATGTGATTTGTACTGCATACAATGTAAAGTAATGGATTCTTCACACAACACACTAAGACATTATCCCATTCCATTATCTTTTCATGCTTTTTTTGTATTATATGAAGGCAAGCTTTGCTTTTATACTTACTTACAAGACCATCGGGCTTGATTGAGTGAGCTGTCCTGCCTGTATTTCCTTAAACCTTTATTTTAGCAATACATGCCATTGAGAAAAATATATTTCATAACATATTTTTTGGATCAGTAGGTGCCCAACATAACACCAGGTGGTGGTGTGTTGGACACAGTCACTCATATAGGTATAGAGTTCTATAGAGCCTGTCTGCATTCCTGATTTCTGTATCCGTTAGCTGTGTAATATTGACATAAGCTCAGAACCACTTGTTTTGCAAACATGGTCCTGTTTTATCAATTACTGTGCTGATCAATGGCCAGTTTATTACCTCTGTCAAATGAATATGTAGCTTAAAGTTGTTTATTTGTATTTCTTATTGCAATAAAGATGGTGACGCTACAATAATACACATTTACAATAGGTTTATATCTAAAAATACATACAGCCTAATGAGATATATAATATTTATTAATTACTACATGACCAAAAGTATGTGGACACCTACTCATTGAACATCTCATTCCAAAATCATGGGCATTAATATGGAGTTGGTCCGCCCTTTGCTGTTATAACAGCCTCCACTCTTCTGGGAAGGCTTTCCACTAGATGTTGGAACATTGCTGTGGGGACTTGCTTCCATTCAGCCACGAGCATTAGTGAGGTCGGGCATTGATGTTGGGCAATTAGGCCTGGCTCGCAGTTGGATTTCCAATTCATTCCAAAGGTGTTCGATGGGGTTGAGGTCAGGGCTCTGTGCAGGCCAGTCAAGTTCTTCCACACCGATCTCGACAAACCATTTCTGTATGGACCTCGCTTTGTGCATGGGGGCATTGTCATGCTGAAACAGGAAAGGGCCTTCCCCAAACTGTTGCCACAAAGTTGGAAGAACAGAATAGTCTAGAATGTCATTGTATGCTGTAGGGTTAAGATTTCCCTTCACTGGAACTAAGGGGTCTAGCCCGAACCATGAAAAAAAGCCCCAGACCATTATTCCTCCTCCACCAAACTTTACAGTTTGCACTATGCATTCGGGCAGGTAGCGTTCTCCTGGCATCTGCCAAACCCAGATTCGTCCGTCGGACTGCCAGATGGTGAAGCGTGATTAATCACTCCCAGAGAATGCTTTTCCATTGCTCCAGAGTCCAATGGCGGCGAGCTTTACACCACTCCAGCCGACGCTTGGCATTGCGCATGGTGATCTTAGGCTTGTGTGTGGCTGCTCGGCCATGGAAACCCATTTCATGAAGCTCCCGACGAACAGTTATTGTGCTGGAACTCGGTAGTGAGTGTTGCAACCGAGGACAGATTATTTTTACGCGCTTCAGCATTCGGCGGTCCCGTTCTGTGAGCTTGTGTGGCCTACCTCTTCGCGGCTGAGCCGTTGTTGCTCCTAGATATTTCCACTTCATAATAACAGCACTTACAGTTGACCGGGGCAGCTCTAGCAGGGCAGACATTTTACGAACTGACTTACATTTTAGTAATTTAGCAGACGCTCTTATCCAGAGCGACTTACAGGAGCAATTAGGGTTAAGTGCCTTGCTCAAGGGCACATCAACAGATTTTTCACCTAGTCGACTCAGGGATTAGAACCAGCGACCTTTCGGTTACTGGCACAACGCTCTTAACCACTAAGCTACCTGCCGCCCGACTTGTTGGAAAGGTGCCACGTTGAAAGTCACTGAGCTCTTCAGTAAGGCCATTCTACTGCCAACGTTTGTCTATGGAGATTGCATGGCTGTGAGCTCGATTTCATACACCTGTCAGCAACAGGTGTGGCTAAAATAGCCAAATCCACTAATTTGAAGGGGTGTCCACATACTTTTGTGTGTGTGTGTGTATGTATGTATGTATATATATATATATATAGTGTAGATAGATCGATAAGCAGGTGCTTCCACACAGGTGTGGTTCTTGAGTTATCGACTTACCTAGAGTCAGATGAACTCGTGGATACCATTTTTATGTCTCTGCGTTCAGTTTGAAGGAAGTTGCTAACTAGCGTTAGCGTAATTGCTAACTAGCGTTAGCGCAATGACTGGTTGTCTATGGTAACTGCTAGCATGCTAGCTTGCCAAACTACCTCCTTCATACTGGATGCAGAGACATAAAAAATAGTATTGATGAGTTCATCTGACTCTGGGGAAATAGGTAAAGGGCTTCATTGCCTAAATCCTGAAATATCCCTTTAATTAACTCATGAACCACACCTGTGTGGTATCCTTTTAAGCAATTAACATCCCATCATGCTTAGGGTCATGTATAAAAATGCTGGGCAGGCCATTATTTTGGCTACCATGGCTATGGCCCCATAGGACGACAATGCCCCCATCCACATGGCATGAGTGGTCACTGGATGGTTTGATGAGCATGAAAACGATGTAAAATATATACCATGGCCGTCTCAGTCACCAGATCTCAACCCAATTGAACACTTATGGGAGATTCTGGAGTGGCGACTGAGACAGCGTTTTCCACCACCATCAACAAAACACCAAATGCTGGAATTTCTCGTGGAAGAATGGTGTCGTATCCCTCCTATAGAGTTCCAGACACTTGTAGAATCTAAGCCAAGGTTTATTGAAGCTGTTCTGGCTCGTGGTGGCCCAACAGCCTATTAAGACACTTTGTTGGTGTTTCCTTTATTTTGTCAGTTACCTGTATATACATTATTTTAATAGCATGACAATCTAAAGTCCATTATCCCTCTGAAGAGTATGAATTAGGGATGGGCACGGTAGGGCTGGACGCTATGGCCAATATCACATTTTTGACTGTATTTTATGTTTTTGAATAATACAAGTTCTACATTTGCTTTATGAGTAGGGTGGCAACACATAAATACATTCTAAGTGATTTTAATGGGTCTTTCTCCATTCTTATTTTTTTGTTTTATGCTGTTCAATTCAACTTCAACCAAAAATAATTTCCTGCATTTTCATCAATTTCAGCATTTCCTGCACTCATTTGAGATCACTTCCACACTGCCACGATTTTACTTGCGATTTAGATCAAACACTTGGGTGAACTGTTGGAATCATGGAAATATAATGTTTATTCTAATTCTATAGTTAAAATATAAATAATAGTGGGCACTTTTAATACAGTGTTTGACATGACAACGAATGAAAATGCCAGGGAGGAGTTATTGTGACAGGGTAGGAACCAAAGTGTTGGTCAGTGTTTCCTAGGGGACCCTATAATCTTTGGCTACGTTTCTGCATGTATCAAATCAAATCAAGCTTTATTTATACAGCACATTTCAGACATGGAATACAACACCAATGTGCTTCACAGGAAAATACAAATAAAATACAAAAATCAGAGCTTAAATATTTACTACACAACAAACATAAAAATCAATAAATAAGAGTGACAAAAACGGAACTACTAAAAAACACCCTAAAGAAAAGCAAAGCTAAAAACATGCGTTTTAAGATCTCTTTTAAATATGTCCACAGTTTCAGCCCCCCTTAGGTTCTCTGGCAGGCTATGGCCAGTGCCAGACGACCTGAGGGACCTACTGGGTAAATAACTTAAAAGCATGTCTGACATGTATTGGGGTGCACAATTGTGGATTGATTTAAAAACCAATAGAAGAACCTTAAAATTAATTATAAAACTCACAGGCAGCCAGTGCAGAGACCTTTAAAACGGGTGTATTGTGTGCTCTCCGTCTGGTCTTGGTCAGTACCCATGCTGCAGCGTTCTGTATGTTTTCCAGTTGACCAATGGCTTTCTTGGGTAGACCAGACAGGAGAGCATTATAGTAATAAAGCCTGCTTGTAATAAAAGCATGAGTCTCTCTGTATCAGCCTGAGAGAGAAACGGCCGCACCTTGGCAATGTTCCTCAGGTGGTAAAAAGCTATTTTGGTAACATTCCTAATGTGTGATTCGAAATTTAGTTTAGAATCTAAAATTACACCAAGGTTTTTTTTACCTGGTATTTTACCTTTTAATACTCGTGAATTAAAATGTGCGGCCAGATTCTTTCTGTGCTTTGGCTTCAACAATAAGTACCTCGGACTTGTCTTGATTTAGCTGGAGGAAGTTGTGAGCCATCCAAGTATTTAAATCACTAATACAGTCTAATCATTTATACGTCGAGTTGTGTATCAGTGAAAATCAATGCTGTGCTTTCTGATAACGCTGCCAAGGGGTAACATAAACTGAACAGTACTGGACCCAAAATTGAACCTTGTGGAACGCCACATGTGATATATATTTTCTATGAGTTATGTTCACCAAGGGTGACAAAAAACTATTGACTGGGTAAATAGGTCCTAAACCAATTTAAAACTGGACCGGAGAGGCCAACCCACCTCTCCAGTCTGTCCAGAAGGACATCATGGTCAACGGTGTCGAATGCAGCACTTAAATCCATGAGTACATTTACATTTAAGTAATTTAGCAGACGCTCTTATCCAGAGCGACTTATAAATTGGTGCATTGTACAAGGTCAGAGAGCTGTTTGGCATCTGTGTTGGCTCTAAGATCATTTACCACTTTAACTAAGGCTGTCTCTGTGCTGTGGTGGGCACGAAAATCTGATTGGAATTTTTGAAAAATACAGTTGCCAGTTAAATCATTTAGCTGTTTGAAAACAAATTTCTCCAGAATTTTGCTTAAGAATGGAAGGTTGGAGATTGGCTGAAAATTGCTGAGCATGTCTGTGTCAACCAGGGAAAATAAATCCTCTTTGATTTAAAAGATACTGTTGCACAAACAACATGCTTATTTAGGCCTACACCATCACTGGTATAAGACTGTATAGCTATGTTTGCTCTGACTCAGTACATTTATTAACTAGCGATTAGCATTAGCAGCTAACACGATTTAGCTCAAACTTGCTAAGAAACACAAACTAATAGTGTCATTATAGAATGCTTGTGGATGTATATTAAGAAGCAAAGTGGGAATAACATTGTTGTCATCAACATTGTTGCATGTGCTGCATTGACCATGCAGACTGAACGCAAGTGTCTCGTGGTCAAGCAACAACAAATGCGCTCCTTGAGTGACGGGGCAGGGCTAGGTCTCTGTGGAAAGCAGCATGGAGAGAGCGGAGAGGGATGACTCAAGTAGCGGTGTAAACTATAAAAATGGACGTTACACACTGCATATCACATTTAACAAACTAAACATTCAAATACCGTTATAAAAGGTAAAGTAAAACCCAAACCATTCCGTGCATCAATGCCGGTATATAGTAAAATACGGTATACCGCCCAGCCTAGGGCACGGTTATTAGCATATCCGAAGTGACGTTAGTATTCAATTACTTGCAAGAGTATTCCTTTTTTTTGAATAAAAAAGGCTTTGTCAAAAAAATTATTAAATTATCTATGTGACATTGCTACAGAAAAGGATAGACCATGACATTTCGAATTTGTGATAAACTGTCATAAAACTATTGTTTTATGTGTAGCTTTTTAAAGTCTGTCAATCAATCAAATCAGCACTAACGTTACAGGCGGAGTCTCCATGTGTAGCAAGTGAAGTGGGAGATTTCTAATCAATGCTAAATGGAATTACAATTATGGAATAAATGGCTAAAAGAGAAGAAGTAGGCTACAATGATCAACCAACAGGTAGTCTGTTGTTTAATATGAATGGAGTTGATGTAGACAAGGACGGGGAGTGAGGCAAATAGCCTCAATTAGCCTGGCTAGTTAGCTTCTTTACATCGATTTGATGCAGTCAAGACCGACACTACCAGATGAGATGATAGATAACTTATCACAGCAACAAGTTTGTCTAGCCTGCGTGAGTCTGTTTGGCTACTTTCTCTCTCCATGTCGGACACACCGGCTTCTACTTCTCTCCCGCCCCTCCCTTCT
This sequence comes from Coregonus clupeaformis, assembly GCF_020615455.1. NCBI lineage: Eukaryota > Metazoa > Chordata > Actinopteri > Salmoniformes > Salmonidae > Coregonus > Coregonus clupeaformis. Next base: position 12,496,933 of record NC_059228.1, read on the forward strand.
GTGCAGAAACAACAAGCAGAGTGCTCTTCTGAGTCAAGCGAACAAGTCCCCATTTGAAGTAAAAAAATATTAATACAAATATTTGTTTTTAAAGGGGCAGTTGCTACATCCATTTTTGGAACAGAAAATGTAAACAAACACTATATAGCCTTAAAACATGTTTAAAAAATGTTGATATCCTGGATGATCAGTCCTTGCATCCATAGCTATGTCTATGAATTTGAGTGGTTACATTTCTCTAGCCCCATCCCTCAGCTTTTTAACGAACGTGGGGCGGGGATCCTGCTTTGTTAATGTTTCTACTGCTGATTGCCGCTTTAAAACATGTATTTTGACTATCCGGATATCCCCCCCGAAAATTTTGATTTTATTCTAATAGGCTGTTTGAGAAAGTTTTAATCCTACGCAACCTGCATACTCATTGTTTGAAGTACAGTAGACCAACATAGCTACTGTAGTAGATCAAAGCTGTGTGCTGGAAAACATTGGTGAAGTAGGCCTTGTGGTGCTCGTGAATTTCCTTTCATTTTTCGGTTTAAATGTGCATTATATAACATTTCCACATGCAAAGCCTGTCATTGGCAGTGCTATTGTAACCTGTAATGCGGACTCTGTCAAAAGGTCTGAACCTTAATGGCACAGGTGGTGTGCTTGCATAACTGCAAGAGTTACTGTTTTGCCCTCTAAAATCAGTTTTGAACTAACTAGATTGCGACATTCTTAGATTGTAAAACATGACTTCCCATTCAAAGCAAAGTTTTAACTCGAAGCAAAACAGTTTTATAACTGAATGACTTTTGAAGGTCTTAGCTCAGCCTCTGAATTTCATAGAGACTTTTATAGCCAGCGGCGCACCACTGGATCTGGCCCTGCACAACAAACATATATTGCAGTATATGCGCTCAAATACACTCTTACATGTTTGGCTTAATTATATCTTATACTAAGGCTAAGTGCTAAAACAGCTTTGGTGGGACATTAGTATTTTATTAGTATTTGGCTTTCCTGAAATTCAACCTTCTGCGCTGTTGTTCAGAGAGGTGCATTGAAACGGTAGTATTCTTTCTGTCCTCAGGTTAGAGTGTATGACCCTGCTAAGTTTAGTTGCATGTTGCAAAGTGCACACTCATTGTTCAAACTGACTATACACCCTTGACACACACCTCTCACTCTTATTTCTGTTTGTCACACACTGATTCTGCTTTCTGTCTTGCACAGCTACCTTGGTCTAGGCTTGATGTCGGCAAGACTAGCTGTCTTGGGAGGAATCGAGGGACAGCCTTGTATGTGGTTTTTCAATTTGCTTTCATCGTTGCCTTTAAAGACCCTCCCCGTCCTGATAAATAAGCCATTATCTAATCTTTTAATAACATGGACCAAGATTAATTCCTTGCATGCCAGCTGTTGCTGTGATTTAGTTGATGCCTGGCTTTAAGAACTGCCATCAGTCGAATGCCCCGGATGCAGTTCTCCATGGGGATTTGCATTTTTTACATTTGAATTTTAATCAGATTTCTTTGTTGATACATTTGTTTGTTGTATAATCTATTTATTCTCAATGTTCCCTCAATGCATTTTTTGTGTGCCACCAGATGTTGGCCAATAGCCATAAAACCTACGTTGGAGCACAGCAATTTCAGATGCTGTTCCACCTTACAGCATATGACTTATATTGGACATTTGTGGCCAAACGGCAACACCACATTAGTTAATTGTTGAATTTTTATAAGAGCTCTAAAAATAAAAACAAAAGTAGCCTTCTCCAGCCATAGCTTTCATATATCTATATAGATATCTATATCCCACCTGTGTACCAAAACATGAGCTACAGTTTGTTGGTCAGGTCCAAATTCTAAGTGCGTTCTCTGTTCTATTTTCAACAGTAGAGGGCAGCAGCACAGAGCTAGTAAGCCCCTGCTTGGCCCCGGACTACTCTGGCCAATGGGAACATGCAGAAGTTCTGTATACTGTGAAGGGCCAGAAGGCAGGTACAGTAAAAAGGGATTTATAACTAATTTAACAAGAATATTACTAATGCTAAGTACCAATTGTCAAATTCACATAGAAATGTGAGTTATAGATCTGTCATTCTCATTTAAAGCAAGTCTAAGAAGGGCTGATCTGTTCTATGTGCGATATTTCTATGCTTCCCGTTCTTACGTTTAGTTTTTGCGTCTTTGACTTTCTGTATTTTTCCACCAGCTGTAAATACAATATTTTTGGTTCATATTGAAAATATGTCAGGGCGGTTTAGTTGGTACAATGATTTTCTATACACTACACAATTGCTTGTTTTGTCACATAAACTGAAATTAGGCGAACTATTAGAATTTTAGCAACCAGGAAAAGGCGGATTGATTTCTGCATATCGCACCTTTTTAATGAACAATTAATTGCCTTCTATAGACAGTGCCTGACCTGATATTTTTTTTTTGTGTATAAACAGTTTTGTTTCTGTTTCAGGAGAGCCCATTTATGACTCCTGCCTTAGGAAAGTGGAGAAGATGCTGTATGGGAAGGTGAAGAAGGCAGAGGAAGCCAAAGATATGGAATTCTATGCCTTTTCATACTACTATGACAGAGCTGTGGATATGGGAGCTATTGGTAGGAACCCTACCTGCCTTTTGCCACCAGTTGGTGTAAATGAATATGCTGCTTAGTTTAATGATATCTTAATATAGTAATTCAATGTAGTTCTAATCTCCCCTTTCACTCAGATGAGAAAATGGGAGGGACTATAAAAGTCAGCGATTACATTGATGCTGCCAAGAGTGGTAAGACAGCGCCCTCATGCTGCAGTTGTGTACTGTATGTGGTTCGCTGCTACTGAACACAAACATGACTCATGCATTTTAATCAACACTTGACTCATTGCTTTCACACATTTAATCAACATTTTATTGGAATTTAGTGAATACTTGCAAGAAATCACCATAAGCATTTATTTCTTCCAGTGTGCAACGGAATGATGGTTACTCCAGGAGAGAATCCGTTCCTTTGTCTGGATCTAATCTACATCTCTAAGCTGGTGCAAGAGCTTGGTTTTCCCAAAGAAAAAGTATTTAAGGTGAGAACCAAATGTAATTAATCAATCAATCGAGTGTTTCACTGAGACTGTGCATTTCCATGGGTCTGCATCAGATGGCCAAAGAAGTGATTGTGTGCTTTCAGCTGGCGAGGAAGATTGATGAAGTGGAGACTAGCTGGGCTCTGGGGGCTACTTTCCACTACATGAAGTCCCTCCACAGTCAGTGAGCTGCCAGTCTCTCCTCACTTACTGCTGCCATGACATGCCAGTGATTCTGTGCTGTAAAGGACGCTCTGGGAAAATGTCCTCAGTGATTGTACTTGTTTTTCCTCAATGCCAAGTTTTCGGAATTTGAGTTTACCAGTCGCCTTTTGGATGTTTGACTTTCTTTTAGCTGGTGTGATTGTTTTATACTTAAGGAATGTTTTGTGTAATAAAAGCACATTCTACTGGTGTAGTTTGAAGGAGCATGACCAGTTACATAGTTGGTATTTGAATATAACATTGTGCTAAAATGTCATTTTCTGTGTACAATTTTATACAATTCAGAATCAACTGGGGTACTGAAGGAATGTATTTTGAATAAAACATATTGAAACAATTTAGATTCAGCACCTTTATTAGCATATTCTGCTCTGACAAACCAAGCCATTGCCTACACCACTGACATTTCCACTATAAAACAGATTAACATTTGCATATCTTTAAACATGAAATTAGGGAGACTCATATCCCCAGTCTCATAGGAATGAATCACACCACTCTCTCAGGCACTGGGAGCAGGATGCGGCATTCCTGCTGTTGGCGCCGCTGGTGTCCTTCAGCCACTCAGTGAACAGCTCCCCATCCTTCCGCAGCAGCAGGTACTGACCCAGAACCGCAAAGGCCTAAGAAGGAGATGCAGCAGTTATCCTAAATATTACTTTGTTGCAGTGGGCCTGCTCTAAGTGCAGGTCAGTACTGTGGGGTTACTGTCCATGGTGAAAATCAAAACAAGCCTGGTCTTGGGGACCCACTGTGGTGCACTTTTGTTCTTGCCCAGCACAAACACATGATTCAGCAAATCAGGGGTTTGATTAGTTGAATTAGGCATGTTGGTGCTGCAGGGTTAGAACAAAAATGTGCATGTAGGATTGCCCCCCTAAAAAACTTTCACAATAGTGCCCATTTGCCCCAACACCTTGACAACTTAAGGTGCAGGAGCTCCACAATACTTTTGATCTAATATTCTAAGAGGTGCAGAAAAAAAAAAAAGTATAGAATCCATAGCATGTGAAGCGCTGTGTCATCAAAAAACTAATCAAAGAGAGCTTAGTCATCCACAGTATGTTGGTTTAAAAAAAACGAATTTACTCACTTTGTCAAAACCTTGCTCCTCCAGTTTCTTTCCCAAGACTTCGCCAATTCCCGACAGTGCAGTCACCGGTTTATCGCCCATGGGTTCAGCAACGAAGTCCCTGTGCTTCTGAGAAGTGGTCGACATTTCTGCAAGAGACAGCTGTGCAATGATAGCCTCGTTGTTTAACTACTAGACTATCTATGCTAACTCACCCTAATAACATTAGCTCTAGGTGTGTGTGAGCCATAGGCTCTACCTACAGCTTGCAGTTAATATTTCAATAGATCTATGTCTAAACATGTTGAAATAACTTACACTATTGCATTTAACGTCCTTACCTGAGACAATGGTCACACTGGCCTTTACTAATTGTTACCACGTGCTATAAAAGTGCGCGAATTTGCGTAGTAAAACAGCACCTGTAGATAGTTAAATGAGTGTGATGATAGGTTACTGATTGGTATGTGGGGACTGATGGTCTGTTTACACAGTAGGTTAGGAGAGCTAGCAGCAGGTTAGGTGAAATAACGTAGCAGGTTAGGAGAATGAGGTTAAGGTTAGGAAATGGCATGAGTTTCAAGTTTGGGGAAGCTCATTTTGACCATAAAAATGCGCCTTTATAATAAAGCATTCCATGCATCATCACATTTGCAGACTTATGTAAGAAAACCTACTATTGGTAATGTTTTAAGTAGATTGGATAGTCATAATTTAGGCTAATAATATAACTCAATCACTATTCGCAAACAGACCGTTCAATGCATGGCTGAGTGCATCAACTAGATTCAGCCAAGCACCGATTTTTTTCTTGAGCTGATGGTCAGGGGGCCGGAACATAATTACAAATAATTTGTGAACTGCAAATTGACAGCAAAAAGCCCAAACAGATATAATATTGAACTAAAACAGAATCATTTCAAACCTTGCCTACATTTGTATAAGATCACATACTGTATATCTCTCTATTATGAGTGGGAATACTTTGTAACAAATTTCCAAAATTAAAATCACTTGGAGCTGGTGTTTTTACAGTCTTTTTACAGTCTAATGTCCAACTATTAAAATATATAAATACAAGTCATGACTTTCAATATAAACGAAGCAAAAAAAGTAACATCCCTTTTTCAGGACCCTGTCTTTCAAAGATAATTCATATAAATCCAAATAATTTCACAGATCTTCATTGTAAAGGGTTTAAACACTGTTTCCCATGCTTGTTCAATGAACCATAAACTATTTATGAACATGCACCTGTGGAACGGTGGTTAAGACACTAACAGCTTACAGACGGTAGGCAATTAAGGTCACAGTTATGAAAACTTAGGACACTAAAGAGGCCTTTCTACTGACTCTGAAAAACACCAAAAGAAAGATGCCCAGGGTCCCTGCTCATCTGCGGGAACGTGCCTTAGGCATGCTGCAAGGAGGCATGAGGACTGCAGATGTGGCCAGGGAAATAAATTGCAATGTCCGTACTGTGAGACGCCTAAGACAGCGCTACAGGGAGACAGGACAGACAGCTGATCGTCCTCGAAGTGGCAGACCACGTGTAACAACACCTGCACAGTAACGGTACATCCGAACACACACAATCCCTCCATCAGTGCTCAGACTGTCCGCAATAGGCTGAGGCTGTACTGAGGGCTTGTAGGCCTGTTGTAAGGCAGGTCCTCACCAGACATCCCCGGCAACAACGTCACCTACGGGCACAAACCCACTGTCGCTGGACCAGACAGGACTGGCAAAAAGTGCTTTTCACTGACGAGTTGCGGTTTTGTCTCACCAGGGGTGATGGTCGGATTCGCGTTTATCGTCGAAGGAATGAGCGTTATACCGAGGCCTGTACTCTGAAGCGGGATCGATTTGGAGGTGGAGGGTCTGTCATTGTCTGGGGCGGTGTGTCACAGCATCATCGGACTGAGCTTGTTGTCTCAACGCTGTGCGTTACAGGGAAGACATCCTCCTCCCTCATGTGGTACCCTTCCTGCAGGCTCATCCTGACATGACCCTCCAGCATGACAATGCCACCAGCCATACTGCTCGTTCTGTGCGTGATTTCCTGCAAGACAGGAATGTCAGTGTTCTGCCATGGCCAGCGAAGAGCCTGGATCTCAATCCCATTGAGCACGTCTGGCACCTGTTGGATCGGAGGGTGAGGGCTAGGGCCATTCCCCCCAGAAATGTCTGGGAACTTGCAGGTGCCTTGGTGGAAGAGTGGGGTAACATCTCACAGCAAGAACGGGCAAATCTGGTGCAGTCCATGAGGAGGAGATGCACTACAGTACTTAATGCAGCTGGTGGCCACACCAGATACTGACTGTTACTTTTGATTTGATTTTGACCCCCCCTTTGTTCAAGGATACATTATTCAATTTCTGTTAGTCACATGTCTGTGGAACTTGTTCAGTTTATGTCTCAGTTATTGAATATTGTTATGTTCATACAAATATTTACACATGTTACGTTTGCTGAAAATAAACGCAGTTGACAGTGAGAGGACGTTTCTTTTTTTACAGAGTTTATATATTTTTTTTTTGCTCTGAAAACTTGGGGTGCTAAATAAAATCACCCGCGAGCCAAATTCGGAACGCGGCCGCCAGTTGGAGAACCCTGGTGTATAGTGTAGAATAGGCCTAGGCTATCCCAGATATGTTTCTTCTTTGGGAAAATGTTTGCCTTTTATTAACATATTTATTGCAATTCTACTACACTTTATATGACTGGAGACATTAACAGAATTTTTTTGAATACGACTAATTACTGGGTAGACTACTCTGCTGACACTGACAAACAGATCAATAAAAACGACATTGTCCATAGGCCTATGACAAGGAGAGAAACAAATAGATTATGACATCCATTTAAATGGGAGGAGGAAATTATTGTTCAAAAACATTTACATTACATTTTAGTCATTTAGCAGACGCTCTTATCCAGAGCGACTTATAGTTAGTGAGTGCATACATTTTTCATGGGAGGAGGAAATTGTCTATTCATGGGAGGAGACTATTCACTCTTTATCATTGTTGGGTCAGTGCCACATAAAAGTTTGTTTTTGGACAATAATTTCCTCCTCCAATTTAGATGGATGTCATAATCTATTTGTTTCTCTCCTTCTCATAGGCCTATGGACAATGTCGTTTTTATTGATCTGTTTGTCAGTGTCAGCAGAGTAGTCTACCCAGTAATTAGTCGTATTAAAAAATATTCTGTTAATATCTCCAGTCATATAAAGTGTAGTGAATTGCATGTGCGGATGCTCTCCTGCTGGTGCCAATAGACTATTCTGTTGTTCGCTCAATTAAGTAAAAAAAAAAAATACAACTAAAAAACATATTAGAGTCGTTTCATTGTCTTCTCTTTACAGCAATATACATTTTCGATATGCCTGGCTGGCCCTCTACTTTTCACTGACAGTCGCAACTCAACAATCATCTATTTGGTATTTGCAGTGCGCGCTGCCTTTCTTTACAACTGTAGGAAATGCAATTTAAAACAATCCACAATTTTTCTTTCAAAGAAGCTAATGATCCTCTGTGGCCAAATCATGCTTTAGTAGGCTAGCCTATTTAGAATTATTTGATGTATTTCTGTATAGACAGGAGTAGGCTAATTAGGCTATATTATTTTGGCAATTTAATTTAATTTCCTTTCGGGAAAACATTTAGCTTCCCCTACCCTTATGGACGCGTTGCCAATGGGAAAAGGTTCAGGCCCAAGACGAGTCTAGAAACGCTGTGGTTAGGTGTAGCTACAAAGCTAATCGTCAACAACTATTGTCCCCGACGTGACCATTAGATGGCGCTGTAAAACTCGATCTAGCCACAACGAAACGTGAACAGACCATCGGTCCCGACTTTATAGCTAAATCGCCCCGACATACCATAAATCAGTACCATAACCATTGAGCTATAAAATGACGATCATAACAAGTGTAAATAGCTAGATTATATCAAATATTATTTATAATTCCCCCCTTCTGTCTGTGATTATACTATTGCAGAATATTACGACGTAGCCATCGACGCGACACTTGATCTAGAGCTGACGTCAAGATGTATTATTTTTTCGCACAGATTGACCAATAAGAGACAAGTGCGAATACACTCCCCTCCCATCAATACAAACTGATAGAATTAAGGGGTGTGTCTCGAGGATGTCTCTTGTCTTCTAGGAATCAACTGTATGCCACCAAGGTCTATCAGGCGTGGATCTTCTGAACTCAACTTCTAATCAATTCAAATCTTGCACAAGTTCGGATAGCGTTTATTTGAAGCTATGAGCAGTCCACTGAGTGACCATGAAAAGAGAAAACAGATCAGCGTGCGTGGCATTGCAGGGTTGGGCGATGTCATAGAAATCAAGAAAAGTTTCAACAGGCATCTTCACTTCACTCTAGTCAAAGATCGCAATGTAGCCACCCCTCGGGATTACTACTTCGCCCTGGCTCACACAGTCAGGGACCACCTCGTTGGGAGATGGATCCGCACTCAGCAATATTATTATGAGAAAGATCCAAAGGTAAAGGGGAAAGCATCTCCCTGAAATTATACAGGAAATGTATGGGATTAGGATTCCTTGTTACTTTGTTGCACATGCAATGTGTCCAATTTGAAATCGGTGATTATTTGTAGACTTGGCCTGCTCTCCATGCAAGTTTCTATTTGATTATTCCCAGATAGCCTGTATCTGTAGAAGAGGATACCCAATTTACCGAAATGACAGATGTTTCCATAGACTGAATGAAAAAGAATTGTAATTTGTTCAAATTGTTTCCGCTTCCTAGTGGTGGCTGCAACCTGGTGTCAGAGCATTTCGTATTATTCTGTACGTAAATCCGAGACACTCCATTTAGTGTAGGTTACTTTTCGTATTGTATGTATTAATTTGTGGATGTCCATCTCCCATTTCGTATGATATGTTACGAATTACAAATCGTATTATATGTTACAAATTTGTGAAAAATATATGCTACGAATTCTAGCATGGTGGCTAACATTAGCTAGCTGGTTAAGGTTACGTTTAGGAGTTAGGTTAAAGGGGAAGGTTAGCTAACATGCTAAGTAGTTGCAAAGTAGCTAAAAAGTAGTAAGTGGTTGAAAAGTGACTAAAATGCTCAAGTTATCCATGATGAGATTCGAACTCGCAGCCATCCACCCCGACCAACCACCCTAATTTCGTTTTTGACTTAAGTAACCATCTGTTTTATGTAACCATATCAAACGTAACAAATCCTACTAATTTGAGTGTCCCGGATTTACATTTACTATGTTACGTCTAGTCTATGAGACCAGGCTGAGTGGTAATTTAACACCAGTGACTATCTACTTTCGGGCATTAGGCTACCAATAGCATAGGTCTCAAGAACCAAAGTGGGGTATACCCAGTTCACAGCCGGTCCCCCTTGGGTTCTCAGCTGATGGTACTGATAACAGCCGGCTCCCTTGTGAAGTACAATCCCGATGCTCTGTCTAAACGCAAATACGCCTCACTTGCGATACGGTTTTGGGAACCTAACTTTCATAGCGATAAATAATATTTCAAATACAAAATATACACTTACTGTGCGAAGCAACACATTGCGCTGGCATTTCCATTGGACCATTCCATTCCACATGTCCTGTGTTTCTCAAAATACAGCCGTGTGCAACTTTCCTAAACAGCGTACAGTAAAAGTGTATATTTTGTATTTGAACAATTATTTATTGCTTATAAGAAAGTTAAATTCCAAATGTTGCAGAAACTGTATCACGTGCGAGGCATATTTGCGTTTAGACAGAGCATTGGAGCGTCGGTGAAATATAGCCTAGTTATCTTTACTCATTGTGTATTTATTCCTCATGTTATTGTTTTTCTATTATTTCACTTTTTTTCTCTCTGCATTGTTGGGAAGTAAGTAAGCATTTCACTGTTAGTCTACACCTGTTGTTTGCGAAGCATGTGACATCACATTTGATTTGATCCCCTCAGGCAGCAGACAGCTTTGTGAATAGACTGTATAATGTTTAAAAACATTTACCGTCTATTTGAATGGGATACCAATAGCCTACGTACTCCAATATTCTGTACAGTATCCTGGATCATTAAAACAAGACTACAGAGGAAGTGTTTTTTTAAAATCAGTATCTAAATTTTGTCTGGCAATAGTGAAAGAGCCATGGGCCAGACAGCATTTGGTTAGTCTTCTTTTTTCAGTTTAGTTGTTTATGAATATTTTTATAAATGTAGCTAGAGGTTGTCCATGTTTTATTGTGGTCATACCCATTTTACACATGTCTGTGCATGAACATGCTGGAAACCTGCCAGATATTGTGTAACAGGCATCACAGAGTAATGGGCCAGAAAATTATTCTCTACATTCACTTTTCAACAGGCTAAACATGGTCTGCAGCAGTATTCCTTTTTACTTGGAAAGGGAATGATCTGAATTCAGAGTGCACTGCATTGATTGCTCAATCAGTAAAAGAGCAGCTGCAGTGGGGACAAAGCACTGGGCTCCAGCCAAACCTAAAGATCCCAGCAGCATAATGTAATGTCCGCTCTACCAAAGGATTCTACCAATGCACGTGACGTGAGACAATGACCAATTCCAGACCTTAAGGGCAGGGTGATGGCTTTGAATGAGTAACAGAAAATACCTGTTGGCTTTTCAATCTCTTAATGTTCAGAGCTAAATTCTTGCATACAGTATATCCTCATTCCATCCATTGTGTGGAACTAAACTAAACGGTCCTTAATCAGAGTTAATGACTTTTTTCTCTCCGTCTTCCTCCTGCTCTGGCAACATCAAGCTGACACATGCCTTGGCATAACTTTGCAGTGGTTCTGATTCTGAACAGTGCCAATGACCTGATGGTATTTCTTCTTCTCTGGGGGGTGGTGAGGGTGGTGGTGAAGGACTGAGGGGGAATAGTCGGAGCGGTAAATATTGTGAGATGCATTAGGTTACAAGTGACAGAGTGCTGAGCAGAGTGTCTGCAGTACTGTGTGCTGGTGATTTATGATGTTATGTTAACCCAACTTTGCTCAAGTCTTTAGCACAGATTCTTCAGCTTCCAATGATCTCAAGTTGAGTAGCACCACTGAATGACAGGTCACAAATCAGTTTTGCTACAGTTTTGTTTCAGTGTCATTGTGCCTACAGTATATATTTTTCCAAACAGTTTCTTTGGCTGTCTACATATCTCTGAAATTCTGAAACCCATCTATGTCATCTTCAGAGGATCCACTATCTATCATTGGAGTTTTACATGGGCCGGACCCTTCAGAACACCATGATCAACCTGGGCCTGCAGAATGCCTGCGATGAAGCCATCTACCAGGTAAAACAATACACCAGTGTCATTTTTTAAACCTGTACATTTTACATTACATTTTAGTCATTTAGCAGACGCTCTTATCCAGAGCGACTTACAGGAGCAATTAGGGTTAAGTGCCTTGCTCAAGGGCACATTTACGTCATTTAGCAGACACTCTTATCCAGAGCGACTACAAATTGGTGCATTCACCCTATAGCCAGTGGGATAACCACTTTACAATTATACTTTTTTTTTTTTTTGGGGGAAGGATTACTTTATCCTATCCCAGGTGTTCCTTAAAGAGGTGGGGTTTCAAATGTCTCCGGAAGGTGGTGAGTGACTCCCTGTCCTGGCGTCGTGAGGGAGCTTGTTCCACCATTGGGGTGCCAGAGCAGCGAACAGTTTTGACTGGGCTGAGCGGGTACTATGCTTCCGCAGAGGAAGGGGAGCCAGCAGGCCAGAGGTGGATGAACGCAATGCCCTCGTTTGGGTGTAGGGACTGATCAGAGCCTGAAGGTACGGAGGTGCCCGTTCCCCTCACTGCTCCATAGGCAAGCACCATGGTCTTGTAGCGGATGCGAGCTTCAACTGGAAGCCAGTGGAGTGTGCGGAGGAGGGGGTGACGTGAGAGAACTTGGGAAGGTTGAACACCAGACGGGCTGCGGCATTCTGGATGAGTTGTAGGGGGTTTAATGGCACAGGCAGGAGCCCAGCCAACAGCGAGTTGCAGTAATCCAGACGGGAGATGACAAGTGCCTGGATTAGGACCTGTGCCGCTTCCTGTGTAAGGCAGGGTCGTACTCTCGGAATGTTGTAGAGCATGAACCTGCAGGATCGGGTCACCGCCTTGATGTTAGCGGAGAACGACAGGGTGTTGTCCAGGGTCACGCCAAGGCTCTTCGCACTCTGGGAGGAGGACACAACGGAGTTGTCAACCGTGATGGCGAGTTCATGGAACGGGCAGTCCTTCCCCGGGAGGAAGAGCAGCTCCGTCTTGCCAGGGTTCAGCTTGAGGTGGTGATCCGTCATCCATACTGATATGTCGGCCAGACATGCAGAGATGCGATTCGCCACCTGGTTATCAGAAGGGGAGAAGGAGAAGATTAGTTGTGTATCGTCAGCGTAGCAATGATAGGAGAGGCCATGTGAGGATATGACAGAGCCAAGTGACTTGGTGTATAGGGAGAAAAGGAGAGGGCCTAGAACTGAGCCCTGGGGACACCAGTGGTGAGAGCACGTGGTGCGGAGACAGCTTCTCGCCACGCCACTTGGTAGGAGCGACCGGTCAGGTAGGACGCAATCCAGGAGTGAGCCGCCGGGAGATGCCCAGCTCGGAGAGGGTGGAGAGGAGGATCTGATGGTTCACTGTATCAAAGGCAGCAGACAGGTCTAGAAGGACAAGAGCAGAGGAGAGAGAGAGTTAGCTTTAGCAGTGCGGAGAGCCTCCGTGACACAGAGAAGAGCAGTCTCAGTTGAATGACCAGCTGATACCTCCTGCCATACAATCAGGATGAAGATGTGGGCCTCAAACTCCCCACGTATCCAGCCCTAGTCCAGAATCAGACCTGACTTTGTCTGCTTGGTTTGTGTGGTGGGCTTATTAGTGTCTCTCCCAGGTACAATGCTTTCATCACCAGTGTCACAGTCCAGCTCCAGCACTGAAGCTCACTCTGTTCTGACTGGGAGGGGGGGCCATATTACCATTCATCCAATACATGTTTTATAAGGCCTCCCTTTGTGTTAGCTTTCAATGGGGATTTAAAGAGATTCTCCTGTATTTTTTAAATACTTTTTAGCCAGTAGTTCTCAAAGTAGTGCTCTAGAGCTGAAAAGTGTTCCCTGAAAATGGTGTACTACGTCACGTGCAGATATGTGCACCACATCAATGCGCGCTCTTGCTCTGCTGTGTGTGCATTTTGCTAGCTGTCACTCAAATGTCGAGGGGCTGAAGCTCATTGGCTAGAACTCGAACTGCTAGAGGGCTGGCCTACGTGGGGGGACATTTGGGGGAAATGATGCAGCACAACTTCCAGAAAAACAGTTCCTTTTCAACTAGGGATTTCGTGGCTATTTAAATTTGAAGTAAGACAGTAATTCTGCTCATATATTATGCATGTATGAACTACACATTGACACATCCAGCCCAAAGTGGGAGGTTTCAAAAATACTTAGTAGTCGCCAAAGTTCCGGACCATGTCTTTAATGCTAGTAGCTGTAACCTTATTTCTCATGATGAAGGTGCCCTTGCTAGTGATGTTTTGGAGACTATCAGTACAGGCAGACTGTTTACAGGAGGCTACCTGCCCCAGTATCTGAACGTTTGAGATGTCAACGATGAGTATGACCTGTCTCTTCTCTAAAGCCTTGGAAGCTCCGATTCAAACTCCCATTACACAGCTCTGCAAGCGTTATAATGTCAGAAATGTGTTAGTTATTCACCAAATATGGATTTTTGCTGAGCAACTATCTTCATTTACCCCTGTTATGGCCAGTATGTACTTCCAAAACAGGTCTAAATAAAAATGTACAAGCAACTAAATGACTAAAATGTAAAATGTAAATGTACAAGCAACCAAAAAAATGCCCATTCGGCACTTCCAATGTAAATCACTCATTACTGCCACACACAGGTCGGAAGTCTACAACAGCTCAATACATTGGAAGTGCCGAAGAGGATTTTTTTCTTTTGCTTGTACATTTTTATTTAGACCTTTTTTGGAAGTATATACCGGCCGTAACGGGAGTAAATTAATATAGTTGCTCAGCAAAACTCCATATTTGGTGAGTAACTAACACATTTTGACATTATAACGCTCGCAGAGCTGTCTAATGGGAGTTTGAATCGGAGCCTCTTGGGCGATAGAGAGGAGAGCCGTCATACTCCTCGTTGACAGCTCTAACTCACAGATACTGAGGCAGAGGCTACCATGCACCATGCTACCATGCATTCTCACGTCACCCCGCTCCTCCGCACACTCCATAGGATAGGATAAAGTAATCCTTCTACCCCCCCTTACCCCACCCCCCAAAAAATTAAAATAAAATACATATTGTGAAGTGGTTATCCCACTGGCTATAAGGTGAATGCACCAATTTGTAAGTCACTCTGGATAAGAGCGTCTGCTAAATTACGTAAATGTAAAATGTAAATATAGTTTCTCAGTCTAATATCTTATCCTTTCCACTAATGATCTTCAGCAGCCTCTTATCTCTAGACCTAGCCTATATGGTCTCCTCAAAAGCAACATGGGATTTAGACCGAAGGTACAGTATCTGTAGCTTTTAACAATCTTCTTGTTCAGAATTGGACAGTGCACTAAGTTTTTTTCTTTTCTTTTTTTCCTTGCACTAAGTTAAGATAGAATCGCAGTATGAAAGAGAAGGCATCATCACAGCCTGCATGAGTGAGGTCTGTTGGCCACGTTGCGTAGACGAGTAGGCCTAGATTGAGAGAGTCAACAGCAGTCCGTTCTCACTCAGCAGAGAAAACGTAGAGAAATGCAGACCTATATTTGTTTTATTTCCTCATTGTTCTTCACCAGAACACAATCTACCAGGAACATCATGTTACAAGTGTATGATTAAAAAGATAAAACACACGCTCCCTCTCACACACTGCTGTGTCTGTATTGCTTAAATTCAAACCTTAAAATAGTAGGCTTATATTAGGACTCCTTGTGCTTTTAGTTTCTACAATACAGACAAGGGTTACTCAAGTTCATGTCAAACTCTATTTGCACCTGATGCTGATGTATGCTTGGGGCTGTATAGGAGATGTTTCTAATGAGTTCTCTCTGTTGACCAGCTGGGCTTGGACATAGAGGAGCTGGAGGAGATAGAGGAGGATGCTGGGTTGGGGAACGGGGGACTGGGCCGCCTTGCAGGTAAGGCATCAAACACTCTTTGTCACAAATGCCTTGTGACACTCAGACATTCTAACATGATCTGTGTAAACTCAAACATCCACCCAATGCAGACAAATGTAATTAGAGCATACCATAAGAAATTGACCTTCACACATTCCTCCATTTCAGCTTGTTTCCTGGACTCCATGGCCTCTCTAGGCCTGGCAGCCTATGGCTATGGCATCCGCTATGAGTTTGGCATCTTTAACCAGAAGATCTCCAATGGCTGGCAGGTAATGGAGCATGGCATTCTTGGTCACATTTAGAGGTTATTGTAATAATGCGTCCATACAGATTTTTTCCTTCTCAGGTGGAGGAGGCTGATGATTGGCTGCGGTATGGGAACCCGTGGGAGAAGGCTCGTCCAGAGTACATGCTCCCTGTGCATTTCTATGGCCGAGTGGAACACACAGCAGAAGGAGTAAAGTGGGTGGACACCCAGGTGAGTCTGTTCACCAGACACGTACACATGCACGCACAAGCAAGAACACATACACCATGTGTTCACAGACAAGCATTTGAATCGATCAGCATTTCTCTTCTAATTCTCTGCTTCCCATCTCCTTTCTCCTAATACTTTATTTTTTGTTCCCTAGGTTGTCCTGGCCATGCCTTATGACACTCCTGTGCCTGGATTCAAGAACAACACAGTTAACACCATGAGGCTGTGGTCTGCTAAGGCACCCATTGACTTCAACCTGCAGGAATGTACGTCTCCATGCCCATTTTTATCATAGATCTGTTTAGCTGTTAAGATATATATATATATATATATAGCCTGTTTTAGTTGTCAATAGAGGGTGGTAACACTACTCAGAAACTATAATCCAACTGTAGCTGATACACTCCGGTGCCTAAAAGACACCCTGCTAGGCCTGTTTTAAGAACACACTAGTCACAATTGATAATGGCAGTTATATTGCTGTCTATGGGAGCTAATTCATCTCTAGAGAACTGTGGTATGTAGACCTTGACCTCTCCTACGCCCCTCAAGCTCCCACAAACCCTCAGCCCAGCCTTGAACAGTGAGTACAGTTTTGCACAGATAGACATTTTTTGAGTTTCTAAGGATCTATTTACGGAAAATACATCCAGATTTGTCTTTGTATAATATTTGTTATTACTTACAAAGCCATCTGGCCTGCAAGAGTTAGCTGTTTGGGCCTTATTCTTCAACCAGTTGTAGTTCTTCTCTTGTTCTGGCCGCTTGTTTTCTCCTCCTATATGGCAAGTGGACAGAGAGCCAGGGAAATTACGCTAAAATGAGCCGAGGTCAAGTCCAGTCAGGCCAAAATTAATGGGTATTTATGCAAAGAGTGGCAATGGGGGAGTTGATTCACCTTAGAAAAAGTAGCTGTTTGGAATACAAAGTGTTGTCCCCTGTACCAACACAATGCCATTGCCCCATTGGTGGGGAGGGGAGAGGGCAGCCTGCCAACGTTACCCATGGATACAACCCTCTTAGGACATGGAGCTTAGGACGCTTTCTATGCTGACGATTTCCAGGAACTCTCTACTGTTGTGCAGAAAATACTTAATGAAGTTGGCCACGCTCAGACTAAATAAATTCAACACTGGATCCCATTTCAAATGCTGTGACATTACATAATACTAAGACGGGGTGCCATTCTCCTACTGAGGTGTGTGGTCTTCCAAGCTGTATTTAGATGAGCCTGAAAGGCAGGTTTGGTTGATTTAATGTTTACCATGCAAGCATGTGAAGCCATGAGAAACAACAGGGTCACTGGGTTCCCTGGGTTCATGTAATCGATGAGTGGTTACAGCAAGGGACAAACGTAAGTCGCCTCTCTAGTGACCACTTAGATGTCAGTCTGAATTAAGCATCAGATTAAACTTTTTTTTCAACCACTACTCAATTGCTTTAGGGTCAGTTAAAAAAACCATGTTTCAAAGTGTGGTTTACATTCTGGATGCTGTTTATAATGTGTACTGTGATGTCACGAGAGGCTACACAGCTTTCAGCGGGATTGCTCAAGTAGTGCAAGGAGACCAGGTTCAACCAAAACAAGGATTTTATTAAAGGTCTTGGGAAACTAACGAAAGTATAACACAATACTGTTCTCTGGTGGCTCTTAAGGGTCAACAGTTCAGGGATGTCTCTTCCACATCCAAAATCATAACTCTCCCTCGCTCAAATAACTTTTCCCCAGTCTTACTGTCTTCCACGTTGCAGCTAGTGGCCAACCCAGCAAAACGTCCTTCCAAATGTCCCACACGTATTTCCACAGGTGCATATATCCAAAGGTGAGTATTTCCCAAAGGTAAGTATCTCCAAATCCTTATATTCCTCATGGAAGTGGACGTGCAGCACTCTTGTCCTCCAGAGAGCCCAGCTTGGAGACCGTGTCTCTTCCCTTCAACAAACCTTCATCTCATCAGCCCCTGATTGGTTTCAGCTGCGTGGGAAGATTGGCCATAGAGGGTTGGAGTTCCCGACCATACCAGCAGATGGAGCCATAGCTGTCTGGGTTTGCAGCCATCTCAGGGGGATGTAACGTCCCTCCAGGACACAGCCTCTCGTGACATCACACATCCCCCTCCTCGGGACCGACGTCCTCGTCGGGGTAAAGGGCAGCGAAGAAGGCATCACGCCGGGAGAGGGCGTCCGCATTGCCGTGGTGCTTGCCAGACTGCTCTCTCTTCAACTCCTCCAACTCTAGGACCAGGGACTCAGCCTCCTGTTGTCTCTCCTTGAGTTTCTTACTGAACGCATCAGCCTTGGTTTTAGCAGAGTTTAGCTTCTGTTGAGCAGCTTTCAGTTCCTTCTCTCTCTCTGCCTCCGCATTCTTCATCTTGTTCTCCAACACCTTGTACTTCTCCTCTGCCTTCTTCTGGACCTCCTTACTACTGCGCAGGGTCTCCTCACACTCCTCGATGGTCCTGCGCAGCCTCTCCAGCTCCTCCTGTTGCTTATGGAAGGAGCTCTGTTGGAGTTTAGCCTGGAGGATATCTAACTCTTCTGTCTTCATGTCTAACTGTTGCTTTAACAAACGATACCTCTCAGCGGTCCCCTTCAGACCAGACAGTTCTTTGTCCAGATTCTGTAGCTCCGTCTCTGTGTCGGTCTGGGCACCTGCCATCCCTATCAGAGCCCGGGGCGGGAGTGAGTAACTCGGAGGATTGCACCGGAGCCTTCCCAGGATGAGTCTTGCCTCTCCGTTTCCGAGGTACTCGGGTTATCCTCTCCTGAGACTCTCTCCAGAGTGGGTAAAAGGCTGGGCAGTCTCGTCCAATTAGGACAGGGGACGGGGAGGGAATCAACCACCCCCGCCGTCGTGTGTATGGTTCCCCGTGTGCTGGTCATTGTAAGTTCAGTAATGGGGTATTCTCTGGTGTCCCCATGGACACAGGAAACTGGGAGGACTTTCCCCGGGGTCAGACACGTTGGGCCCACCAAATCCTTACGCACCAGGGTGGCCCGGCTACCAGAATCCAGTAAGGCCTCCACATCATGGTGATTCACAGTTACCGGGCAGGTGGGGGGTCGATCTGGGCCGCCATCTACGACTCCCAAGAGCGAGGCAACACGGTGTGTGGGTGCTGAGCTGGAGGACTCCGCAGTGGGCATAGGTTCATCGGCTGGTTTCCCACACTGCCAGGAGATATGTCCCATCTCCCCACACCGGTAACACTGTCGAGTTTCCCCCTCTGGTGTACTCTTCTTGGACCCGCCTGGTTTCTGGCTCCCCCTGGAGCCGGGATAAGTCCTGACGTGGCTGGGTTCGAGACCTTGGGGTCCTTTTGGACGGGTTCTTCCCATTTGTGGTGGGGCCGCACTCCTGGGGTCTTTTCGGGAAGCATTCAGCATCTCCGCTGTGGCCTGGTACTTTTCCACAGCTTCCACGGTCAGATCAGCCGTGGTCAAGGCCTGTTGACTGATGAACCGTTTTGCCTCATAAGGCAGGGCGCGTGAGGTAACGATCCACCACAACGGCCTCCACCACCGCCGCTGCTGTATTCCTCTGCGGATCCAGCCATTTCCCTTGCGATTCGGACAAGTTCATGCATCTGCGCCCGAGGAGGTTGGTCTGGTTGGAAGGTCCAGCTGTGAAAGCGCTGGGCCATACCAAACTTTGTGAGTCCATATCTGCTGAGGATCTCAGACTTCAGGGTATCATAGTCAGTAACCTGGTCAGGGCCCAGGTCCCGGACAGCATTCAGCGATTCCCCGGTTAGGAAGGGGGCTAACAGACCAACCCACTGTTGCTTGGGCCAGGCTTCCCTAGTGGCCGTGGCCTCAAATGCATGCAGGTATGCCTCAATGTCATCGGTAGCTCCCCATCTTAGATATAAAGTCACTTGCCTTTATTGGGCGGGTATTTTGGACCACCCTCTGTCTCTGCAACTGCAATTCCTCTGCCTTCAGAAGGTTGGCTTTCTTTTGCTCCTCCAAGAGAGCCACGTTTGCTTGCATCTGGGCTTGCTGGCCAGCAACAAGGGCTTTCAATATGTCCTCCATTTCAGTCGGCGGGGAGCCTACGGCCAACTTGGAAAACTGGGTGATCAAACCTTCGGTATCCTCCTCTGACATGCACTATTAACGCTTGAGCGTGCCCGTATTCTCCACCATCTGTGATGTCACGAGGGCTACACAGCTTTCAGCGGGATTGCTCAAGTAGTGCAAGGAGACCAGGTTCAACCAAAACAAGGATTTTATTAAAGGTCTTGGGAAACTAACGAAAGTATAACACAATACTGTTCTCTGGTGGCTCTTAAGGGTCAACAGTTCAGGGATGTCTCTTCCACATCCAAAATCATAACTCTCCCTCGCTCAAATAACTTTTCCCCAGTCTTACTGTCTTCCACGTTGCAGCTAGTGGCCAACCCAGCAAAACGTCCTTCCAAATGTCCCACACGTATTTCCACAGGTGCATATATCCAAAGGTGAGTATTTCCCAAAGGTAAGTATCTCCAAATCCTTATATTCCTCATGGAAGTGGACGTGCAGCACTCTTGTCCTCCAGAGAGCCCAGCTTGGAGACCGTGTCTCTTCCCTTCAACAAACCTTCAGCTCATCAGCCCCTGATTGGTTTCAGCTGCGTGGGAAGATTGGCCATAGAGGGTTGGAGTTCCCGACCATACCAGCAGATGGAGCCATAGCTGTCTGGGTTTGCAGCCATCTCAGGGGGATGTAACGTCCCTCCAGGACACAGCCTCTCGTGACATCACAGTACCTATACTGCTCAGCCACAGCAATACCCACAACAATCAAGCTGCCTAAAGCCAGTGAAGAAGAGATCATCCTCGTCCTCGACAGATTGCTGATGTATAATCAAAATACTGTATAATCGAAATGTTCCCCTCTCTCTCGTGCAGTCAATGTTGGTGACTACATTGAAGCTGTGTTGGACCGCAACCTGGCTGAGAACATCTCACGAGTCCTTTATCCCAACGACAATGTGAGTATCTACAGTGCATTCGGGAAGTGTTCAGGCCACTTGACCTTTTCCACATTTTGTTATGTTACAGCCGTATGCTAAAATTGATTAAATTGTTATTTTCTTTGAATCAATCTACACAATACCCCATAATGACTACGCAAAATCTGGTTTCTATAAATGTTTGCCAAAACAATACTGAAAAATCACATTTGCATACGTATTCAGACCCTTTACTCAGTACCTTTTGGCAGTGACTACAGCCTCGATTCGTCTTGGGTATGATGCTACAAGCTTGACACACCTGTATTTGGGGAGTTTCTCCATTTTTCTCTGCAGACCCTCTCAAGCTCTGTCAGGTTGGATGGGGAGCGTCGCTGCACAGCTATTTTCAGGTCTCTCCAGAGATGTTCGATCGGTTTCAAGTCTGGGCTCTGGCTGGGCCACTCAATGACATTCAGAGACTTTGTTTCTTGGTTTCATCAGACCAGAGAATCTTGTTTCTCATGGTCTGAGAGTCCTTTAGGTGCCTTTTGGCAAACTCCAAGTGGGCTGTCATGTGCCTTTTACTGAGGAGTGGCTTCCGTCTGGCCACTCTACCATAAAGGCCTGATTGGTGGAGTGATGCAGAGATGGTTGTCCTTCTACAAGGTTCTCCCATCTCCAGAGGGGGTACTCTGGAGCTCTGTCAGAGTGACCATCGGGTTCTTGGTCACCACCCTGACCAAGGCCCTTCTCCCCCGATTGCTCAGTGTGGCTGGGCGGCCAGCTCTAGGAAGAGTCTTGGTGGTTCCAAACGTCTTCCATTTAAGAATGATGGAAGACACTGGGTTCTTGGGGACCTTCAATGCTGCAGAAATGTTTTGGTACCCTTCCCCAGATCTTTGCCTCGACACAATCCTGTCTCGGAGCTCTGTGGACAATCCCTTCGACCTCATGGCTTGGTTTTTGCTCTGACATGCACTGTCAGCTGTGGGACATTATATAGACAGGTGTGTGCCTTTCCAAATCATGTCCAATCAACTGAATTTACGACAGGAGACTCCAATCAAGTTGTAGAAACATCTCAAGGATGATCAATGGAAACAGGATGCACCTGAGCTCAATTTCGAGTCTCATAGCAAAGGGTCTGAATACTTATGTAAATAAGGTATTTATGTTTTTTATTTTAAATACAGTTCCAAAAATTTAGAAAAACCTGTTTTCGCTTTGTCGTTATGGGTTATTGTGTGTAGATTGATGAGGAAAACATTTTATTTAATACATTTTAGAATAAGGCTGTAATGTAACAAAAAAAAAAGTAAAGGGGTCTGAATACTTTCCGAATGCGCTGTATGTAACCCTTATGGAGTAGAGAGAACATTCTGCAAGTGCTCAAAGTGGAAATGACCAGCAATAGTGTGTGTGAGAAAGATATTCACTAAGCCACATGGGGGCGTTCTCTCCAGTCATGACCTAATAAGGTCATCAGGGATGTGTTGCTCTGGTGGTGTGCCTTAACCTTAGTACAGCATTCAGCACAATCTCCTCAGTGCTGCAGACTCCAATGTGTAACATGAAGCACTTCAGCTGTTCAAGTTAGGATGAGGAAACCGCAAGGTTGCTCAACATGTACTGAGAATGGTATTACTCAAGATGCATGTAGATGTGTGTAGTATAGTTAGTATTGATGGAGCAGAGGTCCATGCCTGTCCCAGTTTGTTCCTGAATAAATAAAAGCAGCATTTGGTAAAAGTTGGATCCACCTGCGCCATTCATACATACTCCTGCTGAATCTGACATGGTAGTGTGATACATTGCATTTGGAAAGTATTCAGACCCTTTCACTTTTTCCACATTTTGTTACATTACAGCCTTATTCTAAAATTGATGAAATTATTTTTTTACTCATCAATCTACACACAATACCCCATAATGACAAAGCGAAAACAGGTTGTTAGAAATGTTTGCACATTTCTAAAAAATACAAAACAGAAATACCTTATTTAAGTATTCAGACTTTTTGATATGAGACTTGAAATTGAGCTCTGGTGTATCCTGTTTCCATTGGTCATTCTTGACATATTTCTACAACTTGATTGTAGTCCACCTGTGGTAAATGAAATAGATTGGACATGATTTGGAAAGGCACACATCTGTCTGTATAAGGTCCCACAGTTGACAGTGCATGTCAGAGCAAAAACCAAGCCATGAGGTAGAAGGAATTGTTCGTAGAGCTCCGAGACAGGATCGTGTTGAGGCACAGATCTGGGGAAGGGTACCAAAACATTTCTGCAGCATTGAAGGTCCCCAAGAACCCAGTGTCTTCCATCATTCTTAAATGGAAGATGTTTGGAACCACCAAGACTCTTCCTAGAGCTGGCCGCCCGGTCACACTGAGCAATCGGGGGAGAAGGGCCTTGGTCAGGGTGGTGACCAAGAACCCGATGGTCACTCTGACAGAGCTCCAGAGTACCCCCTCTAGAGATGGGAGAACCTTGTAGAAGGACAAACATCTCTGCAGCACTCCACCAATCAGGCCTTTATGGTAGAGTGGCCAGACGGAAGCCACTCCTCAGTAAAAGGCACATGACAGCCCACTTGGAGTTAGCCAAAAGGCACCTAAAGGACTCTCAGACCATGAGAAACAAGATTCTCTGGTCTGATGAAACCAAGATTGAACTCTTTGGCCTGAATGCCAAGCGTCACGTCTGGAGGAAACCAGCCACCGCTCATCACCGGGCCAATATCATCCCTACGGTGAAGCATGGTGGTGGCAGCATCATCCTGTGGGGATGTTTTTCAGCGGCAGGGACAGGGGAGACTAGTCAGGATCGAGGGAAAGATGAACGGAGCAAAGTACAGAGAGATCCATGATGAAAACCTGCTCCAGAGTGCTCATTACATCGGACTGGGGCGAAGGTTCACCATCCAACAGGACAACGACCCTAAGCACACAGCCAAGACAACGCAGGATTGACAAGTCTCTGAATCTCCTTGAGTGGCCCAGCCAGAGCCCAGACTTGAAACCGATCGAACATCTTTGGAGAGACCTGAAAATAGCTGTGCAGCGACGCTCCCCATCCAACCTGACAGAGCTTAAGAGGATCTGCAGAGAAGAATGGGAGAAACTCCCCAAATTCAGGTGTCCCAAGAAGACTCAAGGCTGTAATCGCTGCCAAAGGTGCTTCAACAAAGTACTTAGTAAAGGGTCTTATGTAAATGTGATATTTCAGTTCTTTATTTTTAATACATTTGCAAAAATGTCTAAAAACCTGTTTTTGGTTTGTCATTATGGGGTATTGTGTGTATATTTATGAGGGGGGAAAAAACAATTTTATCAATTTTAGAATAAGGCTGTAACGTAACAAAATTTGGAAAATGTGAAGGAGTCTGAATACTTTCCGAATTCATTGTATGTACGATTTATTTATAATCATTTCACTGCACCTGCGATAACATCTGCAAATCTGTGTACGCGATCAATAAACTTTGATAAATTGTCCGACGCTAAACTGATGCTAGGTATTCACTACATGGGGCCAACTTGCACTTGAGTGATTGCTTTGAGAATAGACTCAGTGTTATAATTCTAAAGTGTATGTGTGTGTTCAGTTCTTCGAGGGCAAGGAGCTACGTCTGAAGCAGGAGTATTTTGTGGTGGCTGCCACACTGCAGGACATCATCCGCCGCTTCAAGTCCTCCAAGTTTGGCTGCAGAGACCCCGTCAGGACCTCCTTCGAGACCTTCCCAGAGAAGGTACTGTATTTCACTATATCCAATGTGAGCAGTCAATTGGTTTCTTTCAAAAACCCAACCTTATTGCTGTTCCTCAAATCCCATACACAAAAACCTTTAATATTATGCATTTTACAATTTAGTACAACCACTAAACCATGGCCATGACTGACACACTCTCTCCTCTCTCCATCCACTGGTAGGTGGCGATCCAGCTGAATGACACCCACCCTGCCTTGGCCATCCCTGAGCTGATGAGGATCCTAGTGGATGTGGAGAAGTTGGACTGGGACAAGGTATAGTATTCTCCCAGGCTAGGGTTGAATGGCGGGAACCCAGTTACCGAGATTTACCGCCCAAAACCACTCTCTTTACCCGGGATAAATAACTGCGAGAAACCAGTAAATTATAATAAATTATTTATATCAACAGCATGACGTAAAATGGAACTGTTAAACTATATGTCTTAATCTTGCCTCTGCGGTCTTCTCTCTGCATGATCAATCATCAACGCTCATGTTGACAGCCCATCTCAGTATGGATTGCAGTTCAAAATGCATGTAGACCTATCATCTCATCATGTTTTTCTTGTGACAGGGAGGCCTACATTTGCTGCAGCATAGCCTATGCTACTGTAATATAAGGACCGAATGCACGTCTAATTTACACATCTCCATCTGGCTTTCAGGGGGTCATTTTTTAAATTTATTTTAAAGATATATATTGTTTTTAATTGCAGCTGCAGAGTTTTAAAACAGCCTATCACTCGAATATTGTTGCATTAAATTAGAGCATGCGTGAGCAGTTTTTATCTCTCTCCATCAATTCCATTCAAATTGCATCCAAAATAGATAATCCTGTTCAAGATTGAGATGTGTGTGTGTATGTATGTATGTATGTATGTATGTATGTATGTATGTATGTATGTATATATATATATATATATATATATCAGGGTGGATAAACTTATTTCATTTAACTGTTGAAAGCTAGGAAGGAATGAAGCAATAATAGAGAGAGAAAGAGGAGGTAGGCTAATAACATTAGGGGAAATATTATGGAAGGTATATATGCATCAGCCTACTAATTATACAAATAGGCCCTATTATGTTTCAAAATTAAAATCAGCCTATACTTGTAACTTTGTAGGCCGCATGTGCTGCACCAGAATCGCACGTTCTCGCAGCTTTATCATGGTTTGAACGAGGTGCGTAATTCCAGTCATATAATATTATATAATACAATACAGTACAGTAATAGAGGAGCTTGTTTTATTTATTTACAGTAGCGGTGCGTGGGTAAAATCACTGGGGAAGCCAGAAAGAAAAAGCCATATTACAACCTATTTGTTGTGATAATTGCGTTGCTTGCTCTATAACCTGTTAGTTCATATGCCTTGCGACCGTGATATATAGGCCTAAAGGCCGAGACAATAAGAAGACACAGTGGCAAGATAAATTCAACCACACCTTTGTTTCATCACAAAACCGGAGAGCAATCTCTGTGATACAGTGACAACTAAAAGATACCAAAAACAATTTAGTCCAATCAACGTAAGCTAAATATAATGTGGCTATCCATGGTTCTGATCTCTGTGTGAGTATGTGTGTGCACGTTCGTGCAAGTAGAAAAAATATGTTGACTCGCCCTACTTGTAGAGAAACGCCAATGCCACCCTCCTCTCTTTTATGTTGACGAAACGGTCTATCACACTGTCATACAGTACATGCTTTTATTTTCTGTTGTCCTAGGCTATCTGGCTAAAATGCTTGCTTGCTAGTCTAACTTCCTGTCATGGGCAACACTAGCTAGTTAACGTTAGCCTTCTACATATAGAACTTCCATCCTCTCAGGCCAGAGGCACAATATATGAATTAATGGTTGGATCAGAATCACTGTTATAATCATTGGCCAATACAGAGAATTAAGTAAAACCACAAGTCCAAATCCCTATCTTCATCCATAGCTAATTTAGGAAAGGGGCAATTTTAGCTAGCTAGCTAGCCACTGGAGGACAACAACTCAACGAGATGCAACAATTCAAGTTGTTTCTGTCAATGACGTATGCTCTCAATGCGATTTGATAGGAGTGACGCCAAATCCAAACTGGCTTCCCTAAATACAATTTTTTGGTGCGCCAGGACCATTCACAGTTGAGCTCATTCAGTTTAGCTCAACGCTGATTGGATATTATTGTATAGTTTTTTTTAATCAAGGAAGGCCAAATGCTTGCTGGCTTTCCTTGCATTTGCATTCAATGCTATGGGCAGCAACAATGTCATAGTCGTTTGGACCAGACCGCATCAGATAGATGCCTACACATACAGAGACAGAGGTGCTGTTTAGTTCGCTTGGATTCGCTGAGATGCATTCAGCATCTTGCGAATCAAAGGAAAATTATGAAACACAGAGAGATGAAAGATAAATTATTTTATTTGTTATTTCTTGGTAAATGTTTGGGGGGAGCCTGGCTTCCCTTGGCACCCATGAATACACACCACTGTTTATTTACCCAAGAGAGCATATAGCTAGCTACATCTATGGGCTTTTCTGTTTTTCTGTTGTGCGTAATGCGCAGTAGCCTATATATCATATATGTATTGGATAACGGCACAATCATTTGGGCTTTTTTGGGGCTTGGGATTTTTAAATGTATTTTTAATGTAGGGCTCATAAAATGTATTTAATGTAGGGGTCATCAGGCTCAGAATTTTTGATCAAAGCTCTAATCAAATGCAGACATAGGCATATTTATATGCTTTTGAATGACATTTCCAGTTTTGGCGGGAAATACCGGGTTACCCGGGAGAAAAGTGATTTTATTCTCGGGATGGAACATTTGGAAAATACTGGGAAAATGTTCAACCCTATCCCAGGCCTGGCACTCACTATGACAGTCAGACACACAGTAACTAGTGAGTGCTGTGTAGATGGTAGGACTGTGTAGATGGTAGGACTGTGTAGATGGTAGGACTGTGTAGATGGTAGGACTGTGTAGATGGTAGGACTGTGTAGATGGTAGGACTGTGTAGATGGTAGGACTGTGTAGATGGTAGGACTGTGTAGATGGTAGGACTGTGTAGATGGTAGGACTGTGTAGATGGTAGGACTGTGTAGGTGTGGGACTGTGTCCCAGTATGAACTCTGGTTGATCTGGAAACCAGAGCTGTTATGGGGCAGCATTGTTTGAGGAGGGTTGCTTTGCCAAGTCATCGTGAAGTGGTAACTGATATCCAATATGGATGGTGTTAAGAGATGGATGGGAGGTGTTGAATGGAGCTGAAGGATGGGACTAAAAACAAATAATAACAACAACTAATAACAACAAGATAACTAATGTAAAGCATACTGTGTCCATAATAAGTATATAGGTTATAGGTTGAGAGCTTTTTTGAAAGAGCACAGTTAGAAAGATATGGCATATAGAAGCAAACCGGATGGACATCATGAAAATGATCGGAGAGGTTGAGGGTAGAGGAAGTTCAGGAGTAAAAACAAACAAAATAGAATTATTGTCAAATTGACTGTGTCCATAAAATGTATATAGTATGTATAAGCTGGAAGTAGAGGCCTAAGCGTTGTTGTTCACTAGTTTACTCCAATTAGGGAAGGGGTGGTGGGGTTGGAAAGTAATAAAGGGAAATATATTTTTAAAAAGGATATGTGTATATATATATGTATGCATATGTATTTATATATAGGTGTGTGTGTGTATATACACTTTACATACACTTAGGTCATTAAAACTCGTTTTTCAACCACTCCACAAATTTCTTGTTAACAAACTATAGTTTTGGCAAGTCGGTTAGGACATCTACTTTGTGCATGACACAAGTCATTTTTCCAACAATTGTTTACAGACAGATTATTTCACTTATAATTCACTGTATCACAATTCCAGTGGGTCAGAAGTTTACATACACTAAGTTGACTGTGCCTTTAAACAGCTTGGACAATTCCTGAAAATGATGTCATGGCTTTAGAAGCTTCTGATATGCTAATTGACATCATTTGAGTCAATTTGAGGTGTACCTGTGGATGTATTTCAAGGCCTACCTTCAAACTCAGTGCCTCTTTGCTTGACATCATGGGAAAATCTAAAGAAATCAGCCAAGACCTCAGAAAAACAATTGTAGACCTCCACAAGTCTGGTTCATCCTTGGGAGCAATTTCCAAACGCCTGAAGGTACCACGTTCATCTGTACAAACAATAGTACGCAAGTATAAACACCATGGGACCACGCAGCCGTTATACCGCTCAGGAAGGAGACGCGTTCTGTCTCCTAGAGATTAACATACTTTGGTGCAAAAAGTGCAAATCAATCCCAGAACAACAGCAAAGGACCTTATGAAGATGCTGGAGGAAACAGGTACAAAAGTATCTATATCCAAAGTAAAACGAGTCCTAATCTCAGCAAAAAAAGAAACGTCCCTTTTTCAGGACCCTGTCTTTCAAAGATAATTCGTAAAAATCAAAATAACTTCACAGATCTTCATTGTAAAGGGTTTAAACACTGTTTCCCATGCTTGTTCAATTAACCATAAACAATGAATGAACATGCACCTGTGGAACGGTCATTAAGACACTAACAGCTTACAGATGGTAGGCAAGTAAGGTCACAGTTATGAAAACTTAGGACACTAAAGAGGCCTTTCTACTGACTCTGAAAAACACCAAAAGAAAGATGCCCAGGGTCCCTGCTCATCTGCGTGAACGTGCCTTAGGCATGCTGCAAGGAGGCATGAGGACTGCAGATGTGGCCAGGGAAATACATTGCAATGTCCGTACTGTGAGACAGCGCTACAGGGAGACAGGACGGACAGCTGATCATCCTCGCAGTGGCAGACCACGTGTAACCACCTGCACAGGATTGGTACATCTGAACATCACACCTGCGGGACAGGTACAGGATGGCAACAACAACTGCCCGAGTTACACCAGGAACGCACAATCCCTCCATCAGTGCTCAGACTGTCCGCAATAGGCTGAGAGAGGCTGGACTGAGGGCTTGTAGGCCTGTTGTAAGGCAGGTCCTCACCAGACATCACCGGCAACAAGGTCGCCTATGGGCACAAACCCACCGTCGCTGGACCAGACAGGACTGGCAAAAAGTGCTCTTCACTGACGAGTCGCGGTTTTGTCTCACCAGGGGTGATGGTCGGATTTGCTTTTATCGTCGAAGGAATGAGCGTTACACCGAGGCCTGTACTCTGGAGCGGGATCGATTTGGAAGTGGAGGGTTCGTCATGGTCTGGGGCGGTGTGTCACAGCATCATCGGACTGAGCTGGTTGTCATTGCAAGCAATCTCAACGCTGTGCATTACAGGGAAGACATCCTCCTCCCTCATGTGGTACCCTTTCTGCAGGCTCATCCTGACATGACCCTCCAGCATGACAATGCCACCAGCCATACTGCTTGTTCTGTGCGTGATTTCCTGCAAGACAGGAATGTCAGTGTTCTGCCATGGCCAGCGAAGAGCCCGGATCTCAACCCATTGAGCACATCTGGGACCTGTTGGATTGGAGGGTGAGGGCTAGGGCCATTCCCCCCAGAAATGTCTGGGAACTTGCAGGTGCCTTGGTGGAAAAGTGGGGTAACATCTCACAGCAAGAACTGGCAAATCTGGTGCAGTCCATGAGGAGGAGATGCACTGCAGTACTTAATGCAGCTGGTGTCCACACCAGATACTTTTGATTTTGACCCCCCCCCTTTGTTCAGGGACACATTATTCAATTTCTGTTAGTCACATGTCTGTGGAACTTGTTCAGTTTATGTCTCAGTTGTTGAATCTTGTTATGTTCGTACAAATATTTACACATGTTAAGTTTGCTGAAAATAAACGCAGTTGACAGTGAGAGGACGTTTCCTTTTTTTTGCTGAGTTTATATCGACATAACCTGAAAGGCCGCTCAGCAAGGAAGAAGCCACTGCTCCAAAACCGCCATAAAAAAGCCAGACTACGGTTTGCAACTGCACATGGGGACAAAGATTGTTCTTTTAGGAGAAATGTCCTCTGGTCTGATGAAACAAAAATATAACTGTTTGGTCATAATGACCATCGTTATGTTTGGAGGAAAAGGGGGTGACTTGCAAGCCAAAGAACACCATCCCAACCGTGAAGCACGAGGGTGGCAGCATCATGCTGTGGGGTGCTTTGCTGCAGGAGGGACTGGTGCACTTCACAAAATAGATGGCATCATGAGGAAGGAAAATGATGTGGATATATTGAAGCAACATCTCAAGACATCAGTCAGGAAGTTAAAGCTTGGTCGCAAATGGGTCTTCCAAATGGACAATGACCCCAAGCATACTTCCAAAGTTGTGGCAAAATGTCTTAAGGACAACAAAGTCAAGGTATTGGAGTGGCCATCACAAAGCCCTGACCTCAATCCTATAGAAAATGTGTGGGCAGAACGGAAAAGCGTGTGCGAGCAAGGAGGCCTACAAACCTGACTCAGTTACACCAGCTCTGTCAGGAGGAATGGGCCAAAATTTACCCAACTTATTGTGGGAAGCTTGTGGAAGGCTACCCGAAACGTTTGACCCAAGTTAAACAATGTAAAGGCAATGCTACCAAATACTAATTGAGTGTATGTAAACTTCTGACCACTGGGAATGTGATGAAATAAATAAAAGCTGGAAATAAATCATTCTCTCTACTATTATTCTGACATTTCACATTCTTAAAATATAGTGGTGATCCTAACTGACCTAAGACAGGGATTTTTTACTAGGATTAAATGTCAGGAATTGTGAAAAACTGAGTTTAAATGTATTTGGCTAAGGTGTATGTAAACTTCTGACTTCAACTGTATGTATATGTATGTATGTATATGTATGTATGTTGTATATATATATATATATATATATATATATATATATATATATATATATATATATTTTTTATATATTTATTTGCTGCAGGAAAAAAAACATATATGGGGGATTGGAAGTGATGCAGAGAATTACATTGATGGAAGATACAATCTATCTGCAATATTAAAGCTGATCTACTGCCCAAAAAAAAAATAAGGGAAAAAAAAAAGAAAGTGGTAACTGATCCAGTGTGTTGAGCTTGGGTGGAGCCTGGGTATTGGGCAATGCTTCCCTCCTCAGGGAAAACTTCCTTCTACTTGAAGAAATAATACAGTTGGCTAGAAATCACATTGATTGATATAAATGACATCTGTTATATTCTACAGTACAATCAATTCCCATCGTACCTGTATATGTACATTATTACAGTTATTTATCCTGTCAAATCAACAACAAAAATGGTGGTTATTAACTGTGATTCTGATGCACTTCTATTGTATAAAGACATTGTTGACCTGTGATGCCTGTGCCTTTTCTCTTCTCTCCTTACTCCGTCCCCTGTTTGTTCCAGGCTTGGGAGGTGACATGTCAGACCTGTGCCTACACCAACCACACTGTTCTGCCTGAGGCCCTGGAGCGCTGGCCCGTCAACCTGTTTGAGAAGCTGCTGCCTCGCCACCTGCAGATCATCTATGAAATCAACCACCTCCACCTCCAAGTAAGCTCTCCATGTCCACTCGCTGTCTCGGGACAAGGCGGCTGAATTCTGCTGCTCTGAAATGGGAGATGTTATAAT
Organism: Coregonus clupeaformis; assembly: GCF_020615455.1. Taxonomy (NCBI): domain Eukaryota; kingdom Metazoa; phylum Chordata; class Actinopteri; order Salmoniformes; family Salmonidae; genus Coregonus; species Coregonus clupeaformis. The sequence goes on from NC_059228.1 coordinate 12,529,233, forward strand.
TAATCTCGACTTGGAACATGTTTTTGATACTGGGAGCTCAAACAAGCTTATCCAGAATGTATTGAGTGTGTGGCTCTTTTTCTATGCCCTCAAGGATTGAGATCAGTGTAACTTGACCTTTCTAGTAGTAACCAGCACACAAATGCAAGTTTGGACTATATGTATGTGCACTTGACTTTGTGAATGCACACTTATGAGTTGATTCTCTGTGCCCTCTCAGAGGATCGCTGCCATGTTCCCAGGGGACAATGACCGTCTGAGGAGGATGTCCCTGATCGAGGAGGGAGACCCCAAGAGGATCAACATGGCCCACTTGTGTGTGGTGGGCTCCCACGCTGTCAACGGGGTCGCCCGGATCCACTCCGAAATCGTCAAGAACACTGTGTTAGTGTTGCATCTGAATTCACGTTTGATTATTAAATAAGTCTAACCAAAATAGGTGGTGATGGTGGCTGCTTTGCATGAAACAATTTACAGGCAAACCTGGATAATTGTTTTATTAGCTTTCCAGCTATGTTGACATTCCAGTCTGCAACATTGCACTCCCGAGTGGCGCAGTGGTCTAAGGCACTGCATTGCAGTGCTAGCTGTGCCACTAGAGATCCTGGTTCGAATCCAGGCTCTGTTGTAGCCGGCCGCGACCGGGAGACCCATGGGGCGGCGCACAATTGGCCCAGCGTCGTCCAGGGTAGGGGAGGGAATGGCCGGCAGGGATGTAGCTCAGTTGATAGAGCATGGCGTTTGCAACGCCAGGGTTGTGGGTTCGTTTCTCACGGGGGGCCAGTATGAAAAATAAAAAAATTATGTATGCACTCACTTAACTGTAAGTCGCTCTGGATAAGAGCGTCTGCTAAATGACTAAAATGTAAAAATGTCTATCAGAAAGACATCCACTGACTGTGCAACACTGAACTTGTTGTGTGCCTGATATATTCACTTGTTGTATGCCTCTCCGTCCTCAGTTTCAAGGACTTCTATGAGGTGGAGCCGGAGAAGTTCCAGAACAAGACCAATGGTATCACTCCTCGCCGCTGGCTGCTGCTGTGTAACCCAGGCCTGGCAGACCTCATCACTGAGGTAACAGATTTTACAGAGCTAGAGTACAGAGTACCTCTGAGTGTCTTTCCTTATGGTGCTACCTGCTGGGGAATTAACCTAATTGTGGGTTATGTCACGAACCGGCTCAAGTTCGTAACAAAAGGGAGACACGTGGAGACAAGGAGTACTCAAAGTATATATTTATTAATTAAAGTAACTAACTGAAATAACAATGGGGTGTGTAATCAGTAATCAGTAGTGTAAGTGAGTGTTTGCTTGCATAAATGTAATATAGAAAAGTGTTGATAAGTGCCAAAGCAAACAACCCAAAAAGGCCACAAAAATATCACAACCAAAATCAAAGTATCTGCCTGGAGAGAGTCTCTCTAATGAATGTGGAAGAGGTCCATTTATCCTGGGACACACCCGGCCCAGGTGTTTCCCATGTAGCTGACGACCCTCCCAACTCCGCCCACCGGCATCCTAACAAGGAAACAAGAACAAAGAGAGAATACGGCAGACAGAGTGGGAGGGTCGTCACACCCCCCCATAAGACCGGGGACCAACAAGGACCCCGGACCAACGTACTCAGCCCCTGCGTCCCAAACCGACAAATTGTACATGTTCACACCTCCACTTGCCCCACCCATCATCCTCCTCTCCAGACCTCAGCAACCTTTACACAGGAAGCAACCTTTAAGAGGAAAGAAGAACACAAGACTAGGAGGGGACAAACAGGAAGGATAGAACATGACCAAAATCAAACAATGGTCGGTCACATCAATATTCATGAACAGGGCGCACGTCACCCTGCCCAACCACCTTTCCAAGGTATACAACAGTCGCCTGAGCAAACTCACATTCAGCCAAATTCATCGTGAGGCGACCCGCAGCCAGACGTCCGAACAAGGCCTGAATACGGGACAGATGCTCCTCCCAAGCATCTGCATATATCACTACATCGTCCCAGATAAACAGCGCAACCGGCCAGACCAGAGACAACCCTGTTCATAAATCGCTGAAAAGTGGCAGGCGCATTACGCAGTCCGAAACTCATAACCGAATACACAGTACAGACCAAAAGGTGTAATAAAGGCATAGATTTCACGTGCCCTACTCATCAGTGGCACCTGCCAATACCCCTTTAACAGGTCGAATTTGCTCACAAACGTAACTGCGCCCGACTTGACCAACGCAGTCCTCCATCCGAGGAAGAGGAAATGAATCCGGCCCAGTGACATCGTTTACCTTACGGTAGTCCGTTACAAAATCTATTTGTTCCATCCGATTTACTGCCCAAGATACAGGGAGAAGCCCAACTGGAGAAAGAAGGATCTGCTATTTTACTCTCCAGCATGTACCTGACCTCAGCATCCAGACAACGCAGTTTCTCTGAAGAAACTCTATAGAACCGTTGACGAATGGGGTCAGCATCTCCAATGTCAATATCATGTTCTATTAAGTTTGTACGTGTAGGTGTATCCGAAAACAACCCTGGAAATCTCCGAATCAAACCAACCCTCTCTTTCCGCTCATCAACCGGTAGATGAGTAAGAAGGCTATCTACAATCTCCAGTGTCTCTGAATTTTTCAATCTACCCTGCAGTATGCAATCGTCAGGACCAGAAACATCTTCCTGCTCCTGCACAGACCTAGCATGACCAGAACTCAGGGAATAAACAATATCAGCCAAAAGAACAGCCTTACCGTCCCTCTGTAGACTCCCCCTGTTCAGTCTCAGAGGAACGTGCATAATAGGGTTTTAACAAATTTACATGGCACAGTTGGTGTGCTTTCCTCCGTTCTGGAGTGGCAACTAAATAATTTTGCTCAGTGTACTGGCGCACCACTGTATATGAACCTTGAAACTTGGCTTGAAAAGGAGAACCAACAATTGGCAGCAGAGCCAGAACCTGATCATCTGGACTAAAGTGATGAGGCTCAGCTCGGCGATCATATATGCTCTTCATCCTGTCCTGTGAAGATGATAGCTCCTCTTTAGCCATTTCACCAGCGGCATACAAGCGTCGCCGAAAATCACCCACATATGATAACAGGGACTGAGGAGGCTCGGGAGACTTCCAGTCATCCTGGAGAACAGATAAAAGCCCACGCACCCGATGTCCAAACACTAGGTCATTTGGGCTAAAACCCGTGCTCTCCTGTGAAACCTCCCTAGCAGCTAACAGTAACCAAGGCAACCCCTCCTCCCAATCCTTATCCATCTCAGTACAATAAGCTCTCAACAAAGACTTAAGTGTTTGATGGAAACGTTCCAGTGCTCCTTGACTTTGGGCATGATAAGCGCTAGACAAGTTGTGTTTAATATGGAGTTGTTGGAGAACCTGTCCAAAGAGATTAGAGGTGAAATTAGATCCTTGATCACTTTGAATGACCTTAGAGATTCCAAACAGTGAGAGAAACTGAGTCAAAGCTTGTAACACAGCCTTAGTCGTGATAGACCGGAGAGGGTAGGCAACAGGAAACCCAGTGGTCTGACACATCACAGTCAACAAATAATTACTACCCTTTCTAGAACGAGGCAGAGGACCAACACAGTCAATAATCAAATACTCAAAAGGTTTACTGAGTACAGGAATAGGGAACAGTGGTACCGGCTTAATAGCTTGATTAGGTTTACCAGTTAATCGACAGGTGTGACAAGTTTTGATGAAATCAGAAACATCCCTCTTTAATCTTGGCCAAAAAAAATGTCGTAATATGCGATTGTAGGTTTTTCTCACACCCATATGCCCAGCAACGTCGTTGTGAGAAGTTGTCAGCACCAACTTACGAAGCCTAACTGGTACCACAACCTGACTAATCGCCTCCCCCAGAAAACAACTACCATGAGACATCCACTTCCTCATCAGGACCTCCTCTTGGAGAAAATAGCCCTGTGCGACATCTCCCAACTGTTCTACAGGCACAATTTGGTCCCGCAACTCTTCTAATGTAGGGTCAGCCCGTTGCGCCTCGATTAAATCGGAGCGGGATACGGATAACGGGATAACAGGGAAAACAGTAACAGACTTCTTTATGGTATTCTCGTTAGCCAGTTCCGTGACCAAGTCATCAGGGATCATAGAACGCGTCACTGCACACGCAGAAAACACCTCTGGGAAATTCTGCACTCTCATCAGGAATCCCTACAATTGAAGGCTTAGTAGAAACCGCTAAAGATGGAAACACGATAGGCCACACACGCTCCCCAGCCAAGTTATTTCCAAGGATCACGTCAACACCCTCAATAGGCAATGAAGGACGCACCCCCACAACAACCTCACCTTTCACCAGTCCACAATCCAACATCAGTTTATGCAATGGAACTGACAGAGTGTTCAAACCTATTCCCCTAATTAGAACACTATTCCCCGAATCAGTCTCCGCAGAGAAGGGTAACACAGATTCCAACACAAATGATTCAGAGGCACCTGTATCTCTTAGGATCTTTACTGGCACTAGGTTCTTACTTCCTACCATAGACACAAAACCCTCCGTAACAAAAGGTAAATACTCGGGATCAATATAGCCCTTCACATGGCTCTGGGCATGAGACAATGCGTCAGGAGTGAACTGATGTGGAACAAGCGCTGCTAACGCTATAGGCCTCGATTTACCATAAGCACCTGTACTGAATTTACCCCTAGACCTAAGAATCGGACATTCATTTTTCCAATGACCTAATTCTCGACAGTAGTGACACTCTTGACCAAAGTCAGTTTTACCACGGGTATCAGGCTCAACCCCAGTTGAATGAAACTCTGCCCGGGGAACCGAAGTATCTCGGCGAGCGAGGCCCAAATCTCTGCAAACACCCCCACTCACTCCGAATACGGGGTTCTGCAAAAAAATGTGTGTGAGTCAACACATATTCATCTGCCAAAACCGCAGCTTCAGCGACAGTCTTTATTTTTCGTTCGTTAATGTACGTCGCTATACGATCAGGGATTGTGTCCTTAAATTGTTCTAACATAATCAGATCACACAGCCCTTGGAAAGTCATAACTGCAGAGGCGGAACACCAGCGATTGAACTGTGAAGATAATATTCGCGCAAACTCAACATGAGTCTGCTGATCATCCCTTTTTAAAGTTCTAAATCGTTGGCGGTAAGCCCTCAGGAACCAATTCATAACTCTGTAACACAGCCGTTTTAACCTTCTCATAACTAACACTGTCTGCTACGCTAAGAGCTGAATATGCTTCTTGCGCTTTACCAGTCAGCACACACTGCAACATCAAAGTGCGATCAGAATCAGGCCAACTCCTAGCGTCAGCAACACGCTCAAACAATGAAAAGAATGTCTCCGGGTCCTTTTCATTAAACTGGGGCAACAACCGTAAATTCCCAACAATATCAAATGTGTCTGGATTACGACCAAAAGAGGAACGACCCCTAGGTAACTCTGGGTCACCTTCCCAGAGCAAACTCTCCCCCTGAGAGCTTTCCTTCCCTAACCAACTCTAGTCGCTCTTGTTGCAGCTTGATTTTAGCACGCTCCATATCCTGTTTAAATTCCAATTCCCTTTCATATTTTACACGATCATGCTCCATTTTAGCTTGTTCATGCTCCATTTTAGCTCTTTGTCCATTTCGTTCATGCTCCATTTTAGCTTGTTCATGCTCCATTTTAGCTTGTTCATACTCCATTTTAGATCTTTGTCCATGCTCTAGCTGTAACAGAAGCAGTTCTTTCTGCTGTTCAAAAAGAAGACTACTATGACTAACCGATGGAACGGTCATTGTAACATATCGGGGAGACAACGTGTCCTCAGCAGAGGCTGCCCCAGTGGTAACATCCAGAATACCACTCTCCATCAAATTGGCCTTCAATATTAACCTAATAGAATTTTTTAGACGTTTATCACTAATTTCAACCTTGTAGTGTTCAGCAACCTTCAACAGCTGTTCTTTAGTACATAATTCTAACAGTTCTTCTGATGGAAAGCGAATGAACTCGTCTACATTTGACGCCATAATCAGGGAAAAAAAAATTAAATATATATAGATCATAATAATCTTGCTCAACCCCTCTGCTGAGCACACCAGACACAAGAGAAATACAATCACACCGAGCACCACAGAAAAGAGCTGGGATATGGAGCTTCCCCAAAACCTACAATAACTCAACCCTAGTCTTCGTGCAGATTTGCGGTGGGTAATTACGCACTGTAGCCCGCTGGCAAGGGAATTAAACCCCCAGCACGCTGGTAGATTTCCCCAAGCCACGGATGTGCCCCCGAGACAACTGCTCAGTCCACTGACACCACACAAAAATAACAAACATTTAACCATGCCCACGTATTCCAAAACAAAACACGTCACTAAGCCTATCAGGGGAAAAAGCTATAGCTCCGGGTAGCAAATGTCACTACCCTACCCAATCTCCCACTGAGGTACACAGCCGATTGTACTCACCTCAGACCGATGTCCCAACAGCGAGTAGAGCAAGAGTTTCCAGGCTGGGCAGGGACTGGAAACTAACCAATGTACTCTCTCCAACGCAGTACAAAACCCAAAGGCAACCAATACTGGCCTATCAAACTCAAACAAACTAACAAAATTTACAAAGAAAAACCCTACAGAATTGGACATTAACTCCACGTTCTCCCAAACACAACCAGTTCAAGATCCCAGACGAAGCCCCCACTTGTCACGAACCGGCTCAAGTTCGTAACAAAAGGGAGACACGTGGAGACAAGGAGTACTCAAAGTATATATTTATTAATTAAAGTAACTAACTGAAATAACAATGGGGTGTGTAATCAGTAATCAGTAGTGTAAGTGAGTGTTTGCTTGCATAAATGTAATATAGAAAAGTGTTGATAAGTGCCAAAGCAAACAACCCAAAAAAGGCCACAAAAATATCACAACCAAAATCAAAGTATCTGCCTGGAGAGAGTCTCTCTAATGAATGTGGAAGAGGTCCATTTATCCTGGGACACACCCGGCCCAGGTGTTTCCCATGTAGCTGACGACCCTCCCAACTCCGCCCACCGACATCCTAACAAGGAAACAAGAACAAAGAGAGAATACGGCAGACAGAGTGGGAGGGTCGTCACAGTTAGTAGTCCTGCACACCCAATTAACTCATTACAACCCTTTGTTGTGTTGACACTGGTCAGTATGTCCTTTTTCAAGACCACAAAAGTCTCTGCACACTGTATATGACTATGGTAACTATTTCATGCTTTTTGTTTTCATTGTAGAAAATTGGAGACGATTTCTTGATGGACCTCTTCCAGCTGAGGAAACTACTGGACTTCATTGATGAAGATGCTTTCATTCGTGACATCGCCAATGTAAAACAGGTAGCTGCTCATTCAGTTCCACATTCTTAACATCTCAACCCTTTATTTATTTTTCCCAAAAACAGAATAATGTAGAGTTGATACAATCTGGTATCATGTCTCCAGACTTGGGAAAACCCTCTAAGTATTTCTCCACCTTTAAATCCCCCTCTGTGTGTTATTACAGGAGAACAAGCAGAAGTTTGCAGCCTACCTGGAGAAGGAGTATGAGGTGAAGATCAACCCTGAGTCCATCTTTGACATCCATGTGAAGAGAATCCATGAGTACAAGAGACAACTGCTCAACGTCCTCCACATCATCACCTTCTACAACCGTAAGAGCTCCTCCACACCTCATAATATGGGTGCCAACAGAAATCTCATACTTCAAACAACTGCACAGTGGAGACTGGTTGCACAGCCGGCATGTTCAGCAACCCAAGGTGCTCAGTGTTTTAAAATCCCTAATGATTTAAAGCCATTTAAATATTGACATTTAATTCAGCCAACTTCTATTGAGTAAATCATTGGACAAAAATCTATGTTCATTAGAACATCATGGTGGCAATGAAAGCACTTTGCTGTTTGGATAGTAATCTCTCGTGACACACTGTCATTTGGTTCTGGGCTATTTGGATAGAGATCCCAGTAGTAGGTGTACACTGCCCTCTGGCTGTGGAACAGTGAACTGAGCTGAGGGAAATGGAGTAAATTATAATAATGAAGGAAAAGTAACTAAAAACTATTTATTTACAGGGATTAAAAAGGACCCCTCTAAACACTTTGTTCCCAGGACTGTGATAATTGGAGGAAAGGTATGTAGTTAGACATCTGAGGTATATGACACAATCAGTCACCATGGAAATAGTATTTTGATTATGAAGATAAAATGTTATAACTGGTCTGTTGATTTGTTTGTAAGTGATACTTTATTCGATGTAAGATAAGTTAGTCATTCAGACATCAGATATTGTTTTTTCAATATCCAACTGTTGCCGCTGTCCTCTCTACCCAGGCTGCACCTGGCTACCACATGGCCAAAATGATCATCAAGCTGATTACGGCGGTGGGCCAGGTGGTCAACAACAACCCGGTGGTGGGGGACAGGTTAAAGGTCATCTACCTCGAGAACTACAGGGTCTCCCTAGCAGAGAAAGGTGAGAGGATGGCTTCCTTTCCTCATGTCCTCTCCTTTATGACAATCAATATGAAAGGACTAGATGGGTGTGAGGAATAGGGTTCAATCCTATCCAGTCCTGTCCGCTATCATTGAAGGAAAGAGAGGCTACTGAGAATGGAACCCGAATCCTGTTTGTATGGAGCTATGGTTTGGACTGTGGAAAGTTCCCATATAATATCAGTTGTATTAACGTCAAAAGGTTTTAATGTTGTTCTACAGTATGTCTATATGTTACTGGGTAGGATATACCTAGTATGTTTGTTGTTAAGCCCCTCCCTCTCCCTGCTGTATGTTCCAGTGATCCCTGCAGCTGACTTATCAGAGCAGATCTCCACAGCGGGAACAGAGGCCTCTGGCACTGGCAACATGAAGTTCATGCTGAACGGAGCGCTCACCATTGGCACCATGGACGGAGCCAACGTAGAGATGGCTGAGGAGGCTGGAGAGGAGAACCTCTTCATCTTCGGCATGAGGGTGGAGGATGTGGATGCCATGGACCAAACAGGGTGAGAAAGAGCTGACTGGATTGGTGTGTCAGAATGAATGGGACTTGTCATAGTCTTAGAAATAAGAGACGCAGAGGAACGGCAAACGTGCTCTCTTACAAACTGGAAAGTAGACATTTCCCTGTTCATTTTATAGGGATATTTCACCCAAATTACTAAATGACAAATAGTTTTTGGTACCAAAAACCAATATGTAAGATCGCATGGCAAATATTTACCCTGCAATGTTAGCCATCATATGGATAACCTTGCAACCTTCAAACAATGTATCTGCCCAGGTACAACGCCAGGGAGTACTACGAGCGTCTACCAGAGCTGAGGCAGGTGATTGATCAGATCCAAACTGGCTACTTCAGTCCCAAAGAGCATGAGCTCTTCAAGGATGTGGTGAACATGCTGATGAACCACGACAGGTAAGCAGAATAACAGCAGTGTTGTTAACATATCAGTGTTATTAGCATATTGTCAGCTCTTCAGAATGCAAGGATGAACTGACCCTGCTGCTGCTGTTAGCCCATAGGGCAGGGTTCCCCACTGGTGCGCCGAATTTGGCCAGTGGGTGATTTTATTTGGTCACCCCAAGTTTTCTGAGCAAAACATCTATTAATTGTTGGACATAAAAAGACTGTAAAAACACCAGAAAATTCACTCCAAGTGATTTTAATTTTGTAAATCTGTTCCAAAGTACTCCCACTCATAATAGAGAGATGTATGTGATCGTATACAAATGTAAGCAAGGTTTGTAATGTATTGGTTTAGTCAAATATTATATCTGTTTGGGCTTCTTGCGTTCAATTTGTAATTATGTTCCGGCCTACTGACCATGCGCTCAAGAAAAAAATTGGCCCGTGGCTGAATCTAGTTGATGATCCCTGCCATAGGGTACTTGATCACTGTTTTATTATCTGAAATGGATGTGATATCTCTACGTTTAAAAGCCTAAGAACTAATTTGTCACTCTGCCTCGCTTCCTCACCTCAGGTTCAAAGTGTTTGCTGACTATGAGGCCTACATCACTTGCCAAGATAGAGTCAATGAGCTATACAAGGTGGGCTATGTGTAATGGATTTCATACTATGAAAACATTTCAGAAAGCAAGTTTTAAGAACAGTTCTTGTACACTTCTGTCTATTTGAGCTTGTGATGAGGTCTGGCCCTTACTTTGACAGTTTTATTAAGTCCACCAGGGGATGCTGTCGGATATGGCTCTGTCTACCTTCATACCACCACACACTACAAAGCCATCTGTCTCTCTACCATTGGGAGGTCAGGGCAGTCAGCATGTCACATCTACCTGTCAGCAGCCCAGTCCTGGTGTTGGGTTACCATCTCATGTATTTAGTCTCATTGACAGCTGGGGCTCCTGTTGTGCTCTATGGTTGATTGGGTTGTCACAAAGTGTGCAACAATTTACAGCAAACCCCAGCACCCCATTAGCTGCTTCTATTACCAGATCCCCCTGTGGTTGAATTACCGCATCTGTTACACTTGTTTACACCTACCATTGTCTGTGTACAAAACAAGAAGAATGCAGTCGTTTGTGGCCTACATTTTGATTGTGAGCTTCCCAATTGTTTTCATTTCAGAACCCTAAAGAGTGGACAAGAACAGTGATCCGAAACATAGCTGGTTCCGGCAAGTTCTCCAGCGACCGAACCATCAGCGAGTATGCCCGGGAGATCTGGGGCGTGGAGCCATCTGACGTGAAGATCCCACCCCCCAACGAGCCCCCTGTTGAATCCCGCAAATGAGGAGCCTGTCTTCACGCTCCAGTTAGGGGAGAAGTGCTTGTGTTACCTCTCCTTGCTGTAGGTCTGTCTCATCATCAGACTTGACTCATAATCCCACCCATTACAACATTGCAGAGAGTCGGAGGCAGATCGCATGTACAAAGTCAAAACAGCCAAAGGAAGCTTGTTTGAATCTAGCCTCTGCTTACTATTACTCCTGCTAGTCTTTAACTCCACCATGTGCACTTATAATGTAGATGGCAATCCCAGTTGATCAGTAATGACCAGACAGTTTACACTGCTGAATATGATTGTCTATTGCTGACTCAGAATAATCAACCAAAATAACTCATTTTGTTTGCTACTGACTAAGACTTGTAATAGGGATTTATTTTCATCATCACTGAGAAAGCATTGCATTTCAGAGTTATAGAATGTGTACTGTGATATTTTCAGCTATATGTAATGTAAGTGCCTGGTTATCATTAATGTACCAGTTCTTGACCATAACATTGTTTCTCTCTCTTATGAATGCTATCTACAAGCAAGTGCCTGGACTAAAGCTGTAACATGCCATTGGTCTAATGGAATGTTTTGTACAATTCTACTGTATTTGATTTGAAAATGTGTAGTATACAGCTTGGGCAAAACAGTTCTGATGCTTGACTATGTCCCTTATTAGGAAAACCATGCTCAGTAGCCTGTTACAACACTCACACTTCAAACAGAGACTATGGAGCAGCTGTCACCCCAAATGGCCTTGGCGTGACTTCTGAATTGAGATAGCTACTGTATAAGCATAATCTATATTTCAGTATCACTTAAATGTCTTCGCTCTAAAGGTACTTAAAACAAAAAGCATATGCTGTGTTTATCTCAGTAACTACTTTTAAGCAGTTGTCTTTTTTTCTGCCTTGAATAAGTACTGTATCACGTCACTGCAATCATGTTAATATTATTAAATAAAGGTTACTTCACTTGTGATTATAGTGTGAGAATATCATTCTACAAGTGAGTATAGGGAACCTCAGGTAAATACACTGCTCAAAAAAATAAAGGGAACACTTAAACAACACAATGTAACTCCAAGTCAATCACACTTCTGTGAAATCAAACTGTCCACTTAGGAAGCAACACTGATTGACAAATTTCACATGCTGTTGTGCAAATGGAATAGACAACAGGTGGAAATTATAGGCAATTAGCAAGACACCCCCAATAAAGGACTGGTTTTGCAGGTGGTGACCACAGACCACTTCTCAGTTCCTATACTTCCTGGCTGATGTTTTGGTCACTTTTGAATGCTGGCGGTGCTTTCACTCTAGTGGTAGCATGAGACGGAGTCTACAACCCACACACGTGGCTCAGGTAGTGCAGCTCATCCAGGATGGCACATCAATGCGAGCTGTGGCAAGAAGGTTTGCTGTGTCTGTCACCGTAGTGTCCAGAGCATGGAGGCGCTACCAGGAGACAGGCCAGTACATCAGGAGACGTGGAGGAGGCCGTAAGAGGGCAACAACCCAGCAGCAGGACTGCTACCTCCGCCTTTGTGCAAGGAGGAGCAGGAGGAGCACTGCCAGAGCCCTGTAAAATGACCTCCAGCAGGCCACAAATGTGCATGTGTCTGCTCAAACGGTCAGAAACAGACTCCATGAGGGTGGTATGAGGGCCCGACGTCCACAGGTGGGGGTTGTGCTTACAGCCCAACACCATGCAGGACGTTTGGCATTTGCCAGAGAACACCAAGATTGGCAAATTCGCCACTGGCGCCCTTTGCTCTTCACAGATGAAAGCAGGTTCACACTGAGCACATGTGACAGACGTGACAGAGTCTGGAGACACCGTGAAGAACGTTCTGCTGCCTGCAACATCCTCCAGCATGACCGGTTTGGCGGTGGGTCAGTCATCGTGTGGGGTGGCATTTCTTTGGGGGGCCGCACAGCCCTCCATGTGCTCGCCAGAGGTAGCCTGACTGCCATTAGGTACGGAGATGAGATCCTCAGACCCCTTGTGAGACCATATGCTGGTGCGGTTGGCCCTGGGTTCCTCCTAATGCAAGACAATGCTAGACCTCATGTGGCTGGAGTGTGTCAGCAGTTCCTGCAAGAGGAAGGCATTGATGCTATGGACCGCCCGTTCCCCAGACCTGAATCCAATTGAGCACATCTGGGACATCATGTCTCGCTCCATCCACCAACGCCACGTTGCACCACAGACTGTCCAGGAGTTGGCGGATGCTTTAGTCCAGGTCTGGGAGATCCCTCAGGAGACCATCCGCCACCTCATCAGGAGCATGCCCAGGCGTTGTAGGGAGGTCATACAGGCACGTGGAGGCCACACACACTACTGAGCCTCATTTTGACTTGTTTTAAGGACATTACATCAAAGTTGGATCAGCCTGTAGTGTGGTTTTCCACTTTAATTTTGAGGGTGACTCCAAATCCAGACCTCCATGGGTTGATACATTTGATTTCCATTGATAATTTTTGTGTGATTTTGTTGTCAGCACATTCAACTATGTAAAGAAAAAAGTATTTAATACGATTATTTCATTCATTCAGATCTAGGATGTGTTATTTTAGTGTTCCCTTTATTTTTTTGAGCAGTGTAGTCAAACTGCACTGGCAGCCTGTTGTTGGTCTGTTGTGGTCTGCCATGTCTCTCCACCCCTCTGCATCCTGGCCTGCTTCTCAAACATGGCTCCAACAGTAGTGTTCTTCCTCCCACACCCTCTCTCACCAAGCCTGTTTCTGGTTTGTGGGGACTATCACAACTACAGCATGACAGTTTTGCCTAGAGTATGTTTTCAAAGGCGGCATCTACACAGGCTGCCCAATTCTGATATTTTTTTCACTAATTGGTTTCACAGATCAGCTCTGAAAAAGCTCTGATGCAAAAACTCTGATTGGCCAAAAGACCAATTAGTGGAAGAAATATCAGAATTGGGCTGCCTGTGTAAACACAGCCCATGTGGTATTGCCACTTGATCCAGATACTCAACTCCCAATACCAGTATTTAAAGCTAGAATCCTTAATTGAAACAAAGCGTAAAAAGCTGAGGGATAGGCCTAGAGAAATGTAACTGCTCAAATTCATAAACTGAGCTATGGATGCAAGAACTGACCATCCACGTGACATTCTTCACATTGTCATTTCTCAGTCCAAGGAAGGAATTAGATGAGTAGAGGTTCAAAAAGTAAACCACTTCATGTTTTTAATTCAATTAAGTTTATTCCATTACTTAACAAGCATATGTACATAATTATTTGTATGTCCGGTATAGTAGATACCAAAAAAGTTGTGGGAATTGTAAACCATTCAAATACTAGCAAGAAAATCAAGATGTTTTCAAATAATAGGCCATTTTCTGATTTTGAACTACTATAGACATGAAAAGGATCAATGTTGACTATGTAGGCTCCAACATGAGTTGTCAACAGTTGTCACACTCTTAACCAGACACTTGTGAGGTATATTCAATCTACCAGCCCACATGCGTTACTGAGTCACTCGTTTCTACACACGGCAAGATATATTGCAAAGGGCAGCAGACATCATGTACATTACTGGAAAAGGTCAAATGAGAAATCAACAAGCACAATTTGCCAATGCCCCTTCACTGACAAGAAGCAATACAAGCAAACTTCACTTTTCACATTAAAGTTAGATGATATCATTGTATTAAAAGGGCTTAGAGAAGTTAACTCAAAGAGCCTGGTTTAGTTAATCAAGATGAGAGCTCCACTGCACTGCAGACCAGTCTTCTTTAAGAGTGGAGGTGAAGTCTCTGCTTATGGCGGGTAAATGACAACAGTCAAACAGCCTACCCTGCAAATTTGAATTGCTAATTTAAAACATGTCTTTCCTCCACAATGGCTCCACTTGAGTAGGTGATTAAAAAGATGCCCTCCTTTGTAAATTGCATATCTGAAAAGCACACATACCTGTACAAAATAATGATTTAGTTTTAATCTCATCAGATTGCTTCGCAGCTTAAATAGTTGTCATCTGAGATAATCATAAAATATTTCCACTAACTGGGAAATGTCTAGTCTCTCACTAACAATACTCATCCATTTGTACATGCATATATAAATACATCTTATTTCTCAATTGGAGGGGATATATATTTATTCGGTTTCCCCTACAGTACGTCCACTTTAACAGTTGATCATTTCCATTCCAAAGCTATAGAACAGCTGACCATTTACCCTGTATCTCTCCCTTTACCCTTCTTACATTGTGTGATTAAATAACTTAAGTACAGACTGACAATCTGAGGCCACTTCCTAAACTGATGCATTTCATACAATGCATTGCATTCCCAACAAGAGATAACTCATTTTGGATGACCTGATGGCCATACCATCCATCATATTGCTTTAGTGCAGAGAAAGGGGAAAATGACCACCAAAATATATAACTGGCCACTCACCATTCATTAAATAACAAAATGTTATACAGTGTATACAATTTGATAAATTAAGAAAGTGTAGAACAGCCAATGGAAAATAATAGAAATTGTGTACTTTGGTAATGCTTGTTTGGAATTTATTGACCAGTGTGGGGTAGGCCTAATTGAAGAGAAACCAGTCAGCATTAACTAGTAGGACACTGGATGTGCAAAAAGTAACATTGGGGTCATTTACTGTATACTCAGCAGTGTTCAGTGCATTGGATGGATGGGCACACTGACGTTCCCAGACTGCAGGTGCTGCCCAGCCACACTCCTCTCTGGCTCCGTCCTACATTAATTATGGTTCCACCGATCAACTGCTATCAAGTCAAAGAGAACATAATACAGTCTTTAGTCATTTTTTCCTCTGACCACACCAATGGAATATGCACTGTCACTCACACACCACTTTCTAAGATTGAACATGAATAATCACTAGCTGGTGTAACAGTGTTGCTTCCGTCCCTCTCCTCGCCCCTACCTGGGCTTGAACCAGGGACCCTCTGCACACATCGACAACAGTCACCCTCGAAGCACCGTTACCCGTCGCTCCACAAAAGCCGCGGCCCTTGCAGAGCAAGGGAAACAACTACTTCAAGGTCTCGGAGCGAGTGACGTCACCGATTGAAACGCTACTAGTGCGCACCGCTAACTAGCTAGCCATTTCACACCGGTTACACTCACCCCCCTTTTGACCTCCTCCTTTTCCGCAGCAACCAGTGATCCGGGTCACGGCACCAATGTAACAATGTTGCTTCCGTCCCTCTCCTCGCCCCTACCTGGGCTTGAACCAGGGACCCTCTGCACACATCAACAACAGTCACCCTCGAAGCACCGTTACCCGTCGCTCCACAAAAGCCGCGGCCCTTGCAGAGCAAGGGAAACAACTACTTCAAGGTCTCAGAGCGAGTGACGTCACCGATTGAAACGCTACTAGTGCGCACCGCTAACTAGCTAGCCATTTCACACCGGTTACACTCACCCCCCTTTTGACCTCCTCCTTTTCCGCAGCAACCAGTGATCCGGGTCACGGCACCAATGTAACAATGTTGCTTCCGTCCCTCTCCTCGCCCCTACCTGGGCTTGAACCAGGGACCCTCTGCACACATCAACAACAGTCACCCTCGAAGCACCGTTACCCATCGCTCCACAAAAGCCGCGGCCCTTGCAGAGCAAGGGAAACAACTACTTCAAGGTCTCAGAGCGAGTGACGTCACCAATTGAAACGCTACTAGTGCGCACCGCTAACTAGCTAGCCATTTCACACCGGTTACACTGGCAAAGAGGAGGGTGAACGTGTTTTAGCACTAAGATTTGGAATTAAAATGGACATTTCCATTATGTCTTCTCAGCTTGGGTAAACACTTTACTATGCACCGGATCATTAATATGGTATTTTTGCTTTGGAGGTAGGCTATAATTGGCAAGTGGAAACCATATTTCTTAAACCTTAGCTCTTCAGTTAATTTCCTCCCTGATATCTTAAAATTCATGAGCTTGCCCTGAAGCGTCCTAAGGGGTTCTAAAATAAAGTGACCAGTCTTCTCTTTTAGAAGGCAAATAATGATACTGTCAAGCCCAAAACCAATATTTGATCAAATGTATCATATTTAATTCACGTTATATATTTCCTTAAATAGAAAAAAGTTAAGAGTCCAAAACTTCTTATCTGAGATCAGTCAAATATAAAAGATAGACATTTAAATCATGATCGGTAATGTAACAACAAAAATAAAATTGGGAAAATAAACAGGTTAAAAGATCCACTGGACTGGTATTGACAGATAATTTGCTCTTAGCTGCAGATTAGTTGTAAAATGAAGACCCTTCTCCTTCCTCGCCCTGTGGGTGAATGTATATAACCCCAAACATTTAGCAATTAAAAACACTGCTTCCCTGCTCGATCCACTGTTCTTCCCACTCCATGAGGTTTGACGTCTTGGCTCCTTAAAATGTGTGCATATTTCATCTTCTTTGTGCTCAAGCCATCCTCTTGGTTTGTGTAACCTTGACAACATGCCAAGCCAGTTGTCCATCCTTCTCTCTTTGCCAGTGTTCCATTTATGTCTTGCAGGAATTTTAGGTGTCAAAGGAATGCTAAATAAAGGAATGGATGCATCTTCTTCAGTCCATGCGTGTACATTTCAATGTTTTATGAGATATGTACACACCAACCATAAAGCATACAGTGGAAGAGTTTCAGTGTGTGTGCCAGAGAATGTGTGTGTGTGGGGGTGGTGTAAGAGGAAACAATGGACAGGTCGAAATGTTCTCGTCAGTTATGCATGGGGATGAGTCGTGCCAAGGAAGTCACTGGAAGAAAAATTAAATCAAACAGAATTACGTTTAGCACAACTCAGTACAAAGGAGGCTAAGAAAGTAGACACCTACTGTACAACTAATTGCCTACATTTAATAATTTCTACTCAGTTGGCCTAAGGTCAAGACACAAATTGTCAACAGTGAAACACTCCTTACTACTGTGTATATGTGCGCAGCTGGTCTAGCTGCTTTACCTGAGTATGTGTGGCAGCTCAGGACTCCTGTAAATGAACTTGTGCTTGTAGGCCAGAGAGACAGGAAAGGGGATGAACTGGAGCTTGTGTCCACTCAGGCTCTTGGACTTGGAAGCAATGTCGTACAGCTGAAAGGGGGAAGGAGCCAAACACAATGGAGTTATGGGAGGCTTGTGTTCAGTCCAGTTTAAAAGAATAGCAAATAGACCTGGCCCTGCTGTGAACTATGACTGTTCTGTGCTACAGAGCGTTAGTAGTGATGAACATTTGAGGGGTTCATTTTATTTTATTGTTTTAAAGCCAATGAAATAGATTACCAATAAATTAAAAACAGAATAGTAATAAAAAAAATCAAATGAATTCCATTTCTGTGTTTTCCTTCACTGCTATAATACAGTAGCGTGACTCAAATCTGAGTCTGTAAATGAAAGGGATAGTTTGGAATTTTGGCAATGAAGTCCTTTATCAACTTACCCATAGTCAGATGAACTTGTCGATACCATTTTAATGTCTGTGTCCAGTATGAATTAAGTTGGAGGTAGTTTCACGAGCCAATGCTAACTAATGTTAGCGCAATGACTGGAAGTATATGGGAATAGCTAGCATGCTTCCAGTCATTGTGCTAATGTTTGTTAGCATTGACTCGCGAAACGACCTCCAAATTCATTCATAATGGATGCTGACACATAAAAATGGTATCCACGAGTACACCGGACTCTGGGGAAGTAGATAAAGTCTACAAAAAATTTTGCTCCGAGGTTCGAACTTAACAACTAAGCTGAAATTAATACTGGCATATACAGAATTGATTTTCAAAATATGATTTTTTAAATCATAAATTTTGGGAGTCATACATACATAGATACATACATATAGTGAGGGAAAAAAGTATTTGATCCCCTGCTGATATGTACGTTTGCCCACTGACAAAGACAGAATAACAACAAAAAAATCCAGAAAAACGCATGTCAAAAATGTTATAAATTGATTTGCATTTTAATGAGGGAAATAAGTATTTGACCCCTCTGCAAAACATGATTTAGTACTTGGTGGCAAAACCCTTGTTGGCAATCACAGAGGTCAGACGTTTCTTGTAGTTGGCCACCAGGTTTGCACACATCTCAGGAGGGATTTTGTCCCACTCCTCTTTGCAGATCTTCTCCAAGTCATTAAGGTTTCGAGGCTGACGTTTGGCAACTCGAACCTTCAGCTCCCGCCACAGATTTTCTATGGGATTAAGGTCTGGAGACTGGCTAGGCCACCCCAGGACCTTAATGTGCTTCTTCTTGAGCCACTCCTTTGTTGCCTTGGCCGGGTGTTTTGGGCCATTTTCAATGCCCTGGCTGAGGGAAGGAGGTTCTCACCCAAGATTTGACGGTACATGGTGCCGTCCATCGTCCCTTTGATGCGGTGAAGTTGTCCTGTCCCCTTAGCAGAAAAACACACCCAAAGCATACTGTTTCCACCTCCATGTTTGACGGTGGGGATGGTGTTCTTGGGGGTCATAGGCAGCATTCCTCCTCCTCCAAACACGGCGAGTTGAGTTGATGCCAAAGAGCTCGATTTTGGTCTCATCTGACCACAACACTTTCACCCAGTTCTCCTCTGAATCATCAAAATCCAAAAAATCACATTGTATGATTTGTAAGTAATTAATTTGCATTTTATTGCATGACATAAGTATTTGATACATCAGAAAAGCAGAATTTTATATTTGGTACAGAAACCTTTGTTTGCAATTACAGAGATCATACGTTTCCTGTAGGTCTTGACCAGGTTTGCACACACTGCAGCAGGGATTTTGGCCCACTCCTCCATACAGACCTTCTCCAGATCCTTCAGGTTTCGGGGCTGTCGCTGGGCAATACGGACTTTCAGCTCCCTCCAAAGATGTTCTATTGGGTTCAGGTCTGGAGACTGGCTAGGCCACTCCAGGACCTTGAGATGCTTCTTACGGAGCCACTCCTTAGTTGCCCTGGCTGTGTGTTTCGGGTCGTTGTCATGCTGGAAGACCCAGCCACGACCCATCTTCAATGCTCTTACTGAGGGAAGGAGGTTGTTGGCCAAGATCTCGCGATACATGGCCCCATCCATCCTCCCCTCAATACGGTGCAGTTGTCCTGTTCCCTTTGCAGAAAAGCATCCCCAAAGAATGATGTTTCCACCTCCATGCTTGGGATGGTGTTCTTGGGGTTGTACTCATCCTTCTTCTTCCTCCAAACACGGCGAGTGGAGTTTAGACCAAAAAGCTATATTTTTGTCTCATCAGACAACATGACCTTCTCCCATTCCTCCTCTGGATCATCCAGATGGTCATTGGCAAACTTCAGACGGGCCTGGACATGCGCTGGCTTGAGCAGGGGGACCTTGCGTGCGCTGCAGGATTTTAATCCATGACTGCGTAGTGTGTTACTAATGGTTTTCTTTGAGACTGTGGTCCCAGCTCTCTTCAGGTCATTGACCAGGTCCTGCCGTGCAGTTCTGGGCTGATCCCTCACGTTCCTCATGATCATTGATGCCCCACGAGGTGAGATCTTGCATGGAGCCCCAGACCGAGGGTGATTGACCGTCATCTTGAACTTCTTCCATTTTCTAATAATTGAGCCAACAGTTGTTGCCTTCTCACCAAGCTGCTTGCCTATTGTCCTGTAGCCCATCCCAGCCTTGTGCAGGTCTACAATTTTATCCCTGATGTCCTTACACAGCTCTTTGGTCTTGGCCATTGTGGAGAGGTTGGAGTCTGTTTGATTGAGTGTGTGGACAGGTGTCTTTTATACAGGTAACGAGTTCAAACATGTTTAGGTAATACAGGTAATGAGTGGAGAACAGGAGGGCTTCTTAAAGAAAAACTAACAGGTCTGTGAGAGCCGGAATTCTTACTGGTTGGTAGGTGATCAAATACTTATGTCATGCAATAAAATGCAAATTAATTACTTAAAAATCATACAATGTGATTTTCTGGATTTTTGTTTTAGATTCCGTCTCTCACAGTTGAAGTGTACCTATGATAAAAATTACAGACCTCTACATGCTTTGTAAGTAGGAAAACCTGCAAAATCGGCAGTGTATCAAATACTTGTTCTCTCCACTGTATATACCTATACATATACACACACACACACACACACACACACACACACATATATATATATATATATATATATATATATATATATATATATTGCACAGGATATTAATGACCTGTATTAAATCATCTATGAAATGAACTTTGTTTTTTTTGGTAGATCAAATAGTTTCCTGTGTCCTCTGCAAAAGGAGGACCAGATGAAGGCTGTGCGAGGTCGCGATGATGTGGATGACTTTTATGAAGCCCAAAGTAAAAGGGATACCTTCTTCCCTAGATGAAAGGGCACGACTGAGTCATCCTCGGCATGAAGGATAAGCAATGGACAGGATATGTGGTCCACACTACAAAAGAGAAGCAACAAGCTAAAATTACATTCAAGTCTCTGAAGATCTTGGAGTGTCTGAACATGCATGGTTGCTAGTATGTTAATGGCCCTACGGTCCTTATACTATACTAGTGCTTGGCGACTCCACGAGAAAGTACTGCACAAAGAAAGTCTTGACAGAGTTGAATGAATGTCCTCTGTAGGCCACCTACAATACAAGACTGACTTTCCCAGAGTTAGCCCCCTCAGCACATACCAGAGGACATGGAGAAAAGGCATGGACAGCGCTTGGGTCGGCCATGTTCAGACTATGCCTCTGCTCTTTAACATGCAAACAAGCAGTCTTTTAATCTGTTGATATAACATTTGATACAAGGGTTTGACCTCTTGATGAATGGTTGTGTGTCAGAGAGGTCTAATTGACCCAACAAGCAGTTTGTGTGAAGACGCAATCTTGAAAACATGAGCAGGAACAAGTGACATGGCACTCTGCTTTGAATCTTACGTTAAACTAAATGGTCTGGAAAGAATCAAGTTCAACCTACTTTTCATCACTGGCAAATCGAATGTCATTTGCTGATATGGTATCTAAAAAGAACCATTCAAAGCCTGGAAGGTATCGGTAGACCTACAAGAAGCAATGACACAGACGGTAGCTAATAATATAAATAAACGTTACATCAAATACAATTAAATAAGATTCAACATGTAGTCAAGGGATTAAGAGGAAATGCTTGCCATAGAGAAGGGATGGCTCTTGGCCTCCTCTCGGATGTTGGTGAATGGAGATTCCAAGACTAAGGAGTCTGGGGGCATCCCTGGAAAATAGAAGAATGTCATTCAAATCAAACCAACCATCATGAAAAATAACCATACTTATCTAAGATGTATAAATAAATTGCCTTGAATTCATTTCATTCAGGCATTCACTTCCTTGAATAAAGCAGTCATAACTAGCCACTTTCTGTGACCCTGTAACCCAGTCAGAGGGGTGTGAAAAATTAAAGCTGTGGACACTTGAGCTACCACTGGAAGAAAAGCCTTTGCGTCTGGTGTGTTCAGGCCAACAGCCAATGAGTTAGTTCCTCCGGTAGTACACAACACAACACCAAGCCTGAGTTCATGTTTCTCTCACTTGCTAGGATCTGACCAGTGATTGAATATACTTGAAAATGGGCAGAAGCCTAATACTGTATGACCATATGATTATTATGCCTAACCTGTATTGGCCATTGGGTGAGGAATGCTTGTAAAAGTCCATGGTGGACCCAAGCATGTGACCCAAGCATGTGACCCTCAAACTTAATGTTACATAAGTGTCAATATTTTGTCAAACTTTTCAGAATCCCTCTCTGGATTCTCTAAGTACCAAACACAAGAGGGTAAGTTGACCCACTTTATTTAAACTCTAAAAACAGCACAGGTATATGGGTCTTTCCACCAATTAGGTGCCTTTTGAGTGGTGTAACTAGGTGAATTTAAATTTAAATTCCACCTTATTTTAACATTGTCATAAAGAGCACGTTCAACTTTTTAAAAAAAAACTCTCCACCCCCCATCTCAAGAGGTAAAAATAAATTATAATACTATAGTAAATGCCTATTAAGTGCCAAATAAAGTAACAGGATTGAAGAGTTCTTCATCTTGAATCAGCCATGGCAGGGGGAATGGAAGCTTGTTGTGTGCAACAGGGAGGGGTATTTGAATGCAAGCTTTAAAAAACTAATTGAAAGTGTTAAAACATTTCTAGCTTGTCCATCTATGGATAACAGGGTTGACGTCTTATGCTCGACCTGCAAAATCTTCCACCACAAAACGGCCAAAAAGAGTAGAACCAGCTCACCTGCTTTTACACTGTGATTTGAGTATTAGACGTTCAATGTCTCTTGAAAAAAATACTTTAAAAGGAATAGTTTCACCATATTAAAACGAGAGTTCAGTTCACTTAACAGCGTTGACTTTAAAATTAGGGAATAGTTAAAAAGATTATGAATCACTAATAACATGAATAAAAAAAATTGTCTTCAGAAATGACTTTGTCAAAGCAACAAAATAACTAGGGCTTTAAAATGATGGTGAAAACTTAGAGAAATGTTGGGGTTAAGTGGGTTAAAATCTTCCTAGAAGTCAGAGGATGCAAAATGCAAAATGCTGAATGTTGTTACGTTAGCAAGTCTTTATTCATCTTAAAAATATGATTTATTGCATTTTAAATGTGGTCCATCTTAAAAGACTTGCTAACGTCCAATTTGTAAGTCGCTCTGGATAAGAGCGTCTGCTAAATGACGTAAATGTAAATGTAAATGTAAAAGGGCACTTCATTTAATATAACAGACTATTACAATTCTGTATTTGTGCACAATTTCCACTTAAAATATAAAAAGGGACAAAAAGGCACTCATTTCGTGGAACAACCCATATAACACCTTAATTCTAAGAATGATACTTTATTTAAACCCCCCCAAAATTGTGACTTGTTTTTCTAATACATTTTGTTGCGTGATACACGCAGCACCTGCACTCACTAAAGGCTATATAAATCAAGAATATACAGTGCATTCGGAAAGTATTCAGACCCCTTGACATTTTACACATTTTGTTACGTTATAGCCTTATTCTAAAATTGATTAAATATTATTTTTTCCTCATCAATCTACACACAATACCCCATAATGACAAACCCAAAACAGTTTTAGAAATCTTTGCAAATGTATTTTTTTTTTTTTAAACAACTGAAATATCACATTTACATAAGTATTCAGACCCTTTACTCAGCACCTTTGGCAGCAATTACAGCCTTGAGTCTTCTTGGGTTTGATGCTACAAGCTTGGCACACCTGTATTTGGGAAGTTTCTCCCATTCTTCTCTGTATATCCTCTCAAGCTCTGTCAGATTGCATGGGGAGCGTCGCTGCACAGCTATTTTCAGGTCTCTTCAGAGATATTCGATCGGGTTCAAGTCCGGGCTCTGGCTGGGCTACTCAAGGACATTCAGAGACTTGTCCAGAAAGTCACTCCTGCGTTTTCTTGGCTGTGTGCTTAGGGTCGTTGTCCTGTTGGAAGGTGAACCTTCCCCTCAGTAAGGTCCTGAGCAGGTTTTCATCAAGGATCTCTCTGTACTTTACTCTGTTCATCTTTCCCTCAATCCTGACTAGTCTCCCAGTCCCTGCCGCTGAAAAACATCCCCACAGCATGATGCTGCCACCACCATGCTTCACCATTGGGATGGTGCCTGGTTTCCTCCAGATGTGACGCTTGGCATTCAGGCCAAAGAGTTCAATCTTGGTTTCATGAGACCAGATAATCTTGTTTCTCATGGTCTGAGAGTCTTTTAGGTGCCTTTTGGCAAACTCCAAGCGGGCTGTTGTGCCTTTTACTGAGGAGTGGCTTCCGTCTGGCCACCCTACCATAAAAAGGCCTGATTGGTGGAGTGCTGCAGAGATGGTTGTCCTTCTGGAAGGTTCTCCCATCTCCACAGAGGAACTCTGGAGCTGTCAGAGTGAACATCGGGTTCTTGGTCACCTCCCTGACCAAGGCCCTTCTCCCCCGATTGCTCAGTTTGGCCGGGCGGTCAGCTCTAGGAAGAGTCTTGGTGTTTACAAACATCTATTTAAGAATGATGGAGGCTACTGTGTTCTTGGGGACCTTCAATGCTGCAGACATTTTTTGGTACACTTCCCCAGATCTGTCCCTCGAAACAATCCTGTCTCGGAGCTCTACTGACAATTCCTTCTACCTCATGGCTTGGTTTTTGCTCTGACATACACTGTCAACTGTGGAACCTTATATAGACAGGTGTGTGCCTTTCCAAATCATGTCCAATCAATTGAATTTACCACAGGTGGACTCCAATCAAGGTTTAGAAACATCAAGGATGATCAATGGAAACAGGATGCACCCAAGCTCAATTTTGAGTCTCATAACAAAGGGTATCTGTTTTTTATTCATTATGGGGTATTCTGTGTAGATTGATGAGAATATATGAAAAAGTATTTGCCCCCTTTCTAATTTTCTCTACTTTTGCATATTTGTGATACTGAATGTTATCAGATCTTCAACCAAAACCTAATATTAGATAAAAGGGAACATAAGTGAACAAATAACACAACAATTACATATTTATTTCATAAACAAAGTTATGCAACACCCAATTCCCCTGTGTGAAAAAGTAATTGCCCCCTTACACTCAATAACTGGTTGTGCCACCTTTAGCTGCAATGACATGGTTCCAGTAATGCCTGGCGAAAACCAAACTCTGCATTCCACAGTAAGAACATCATACCAAAAGGTCAAGCATGGTGGTGGTGTGATGGTTTGGGGATGCTATGCTGCCTCAGGACCTGGACGACTTGCCATAATAGAAGGAACCATGAATTCTGCTCTGTATCAGAGAATTCTACAAGAGAATGTCAGACCATCCGTCTGTGAGCTGAAGCTGAAGCGCAGCTGGGTCATGCAGCAAGACAACGATCCAGTCTACATGAAAATTGTTAAAAAGCAACATATTTGAAGTTTTGGAATGGCCTAGTCAAAGTCCAGACCTAATCCCAATTGAGATGTTGTGGCAGGACTTGAAACGAGCAGTTCATGCTTGAAAACCTACATGTCACTGAGTTAAAGCGTTCTGCATGGAAGAGTGGGCCAGAATTCCTCCACAGCGACGTGAGAGACTGATCAACAACTACAGGAAGCATTTGGTTGGAATCATTGCAGCTAAAGGTGGCACAACCAGTTATTGAGTGTAAGGGGGCAATTGTTCCCTTTATCTAATATTAGGTTTTGGTTGAAGATCTGATAACATTCAGTATCACAAATATGCAAAAGTAGAGAAAATTAGAAAAGGGGCAAATACTTTTTCATAGCACTGTGTATACAGTTGAAGTCGGAAGTTTACATCTTAGCCAAATACATTTAAACTCAGTTTTTCACAATTCCTGACATTTAATCCTAGTAAAAATTCACTGTCAGTTAGGATCACCACTTTATTTTAAGAATGTGAAATGTCAGAATAATAGTACAGAGAATGATTTATTTCAGCTTTTATTTATTTCATTACATTCCTAGTGGGTCAGAAGTTTACATACACTCAATTAGTATTTGGTAGCATTGCCTTTAAATTGTTTAACTTGGATCAAATGTTTGGGTAGCCTTCCACAAGCTTCCCACAATAAGTTGGGTGAATTTTGGCCCATTCCTCCTGACAGAGCTGGTGTAACTGAGTCAGGTTTGTAGGCCTCCTTGCTCGCACACGCTTTTTCAGTTCTGTCAACAGATTTTCTATAGGATTGAGGTCAGGGCTTTGTGATGGCCACTCCAATACATTGACTTTGTTGTCCTTAAGCCATTTTGCCACAACTTTGGAAGTATGCTTGGGGTCATTGTCCATTAGGAAGACCCATTTGCGACCAAGCTTTAACTTCCCGACTGATGTCTTGAGATGTTGCTTCAATATATCCACATAATTTCACTTCCTCATGATGTCATCTATTTTGTGAAGTGCACCAGTCCCTACTGCAGCAAAGCACCCCCACAGCATGATGCTGCCACCCCCGTGCTTCACGGTTGGGATGGTGTTCTTCAGCTTGCAAGCATTCCCCTTTTTCCTCCAAACATAACGATGGTCATTATGGCCAAACAGTTTTATTTCATCAGACCAGAGGACATTTCTCCAAAAAGTACGATCTTTGTCCCCATGTGCAGTTGCAAACCGTAGTCTGGCTTTTTTATGGCGGTTTTGGAGCAGTGGCTTCTTCCTTGCTGAGCGGCCTTTCAGGTTATGTCGATATAGGACTTGGTTTACTGTGGATATAGATACTTTTGTAACTGTTTCCTCCAGCATCTTCACAAGGTCCTTTGTTGTTGTTCTGGGATTGATTTGCACTTTTCGCACCAAAGTATATTCAACTCTAGGAGACAGAACGCGTCTCCTTCCTGAGCGGTATGAAGGCTGCGTGTCCCATGGTGTTTATACTTGTGTACTATTGTTTCTACAGATGAACGTGGTACCTTCAGGCGTTTGGAAATTGCTCCCAAGGATGAACCAGACTACACATTGTTTTCTGAGGTCTTGGCTGATTTCTTTTGATTTTCCCATGATGTCGAGCAAAGAGGCACTGAGTTTGAAGGTAGGCCTTGAAATACATCCACAGGTACACCTCCAATTGACTCAAATGATGTCAATTAGCCTATCAGAAGCTTCTAAAGCCATGACATCATTTTCTGGAATTGTCCAAGCTGTTTAAAGGCACAGTCAACTTAGTGTATGTAAACTTCTGACCCACTGGAATTGTGATACAGTGAATTATAAGTGAAATAATCTGTCTGTAAACAATTGTTGGAAAAATTGCTTGTGTCATGCACAAAGTAGATGTCCTAACAGACTTGCCAAAACTATAGTTTGTTAACAAGAAATTTGTGGAGTGGTTGAAAAACGATTTTTAATGACTCCAACCTAAGTGTATGTAAACATCCGACTTCAACTGTGTATATACACTGCTCAAAAAAATAAAGGGAACACTTAAACAACACAATGTAACTCCAAGTCAATCACACTTCTGTGAAATCAAACTGTCCACTTAGGAAGCAACACTGATTGACAATAAATGTCACATGCTGTTGTGCAAATGGAATAGACAACAGGTGGAAATTATAGGCAATTAGCAAGACACCCCCAATAAAGAAGTGGTTCTGCAGGTGGTGACCACAGACCACTTCTCAGTTCCTATGCTTCCTGGCTGATGTTTTGGTCACTTTTGAATGCTGGCGGTGCTTTCACTCTAGTGGTAGCATGAGACGGAGTCTATAACCCACACAAGTGGCTCAGGTAGTGCAGCTCGTCCAGGATGGCACATCAATGCGAGCTGTGGCAAGAAGGTTTGCTGTGTCTGTCAGCGTAGTGTCCAGAGCATGGAGGCGCTACCAGGAGACAGGCCAGTACATCAGGAGACGTGGAGGAAGCCGTAGGAGGGCAACAACCCAGCAGCAGGACAGCTACCTCCGCCTTTGTGCAAGGAGGAGCACTGCCAGAGCCCTGCAAAATGACCTCCAGCAGGCCACAAATGTGCATGTGTCTGCTCAAACGGTCAGAAACAGACTCCATGAGGGTGGTATGAGGGCCCGACGTCCACAGGTGGGGGTTGTGCTTACAGCCCAACACCGTGCAGGACGTTTGGCATTTGCCAAAGAACACCAAGATTGGCAAATTCGCCACTGGCGCCCTGTGCTCTTCACAGATGAAAGCAGGTTCACTCTGAGCATGTGACAGACGTGACAGAGTCTGGAGACGCCGTGGAGAACGTTCTGCTGCCTGCAACATCCTCCAGCATGACCGGTTTGGCGGTGGGTCAGTCATGGTGTGGGGTGGCATTTCTTTGGGGGGCCGCACAGCCCTCCATGTGCTCGCCAGAGGTAGCCTGACTGCCATTAGGTACCGAGATGAGATCCTCAGACCCCTTGTGAGACCATATGCTGGTGCGGTTGGCCCTGGGTTCCTCCTAATGAAAGACAATGCTAGACCTCATATGGCTGGAGTGTGTCAGCAGTTCCTGCAAGAAGAAGGCATTGATGCTATGGACCGCCAGTTCCCCAGACCTGAATCCAATTGAGCACATCTGGGACATCATGTCTCGCTCCATCCACCAACGCCACGTTGCACCACAGACTGTCCAGGAGTTGGCGGATGCTTTAGTCCAGGTCTGGGAGGAGATCCCCCAGGAGACCATCCGCCACCTCATCAGGAGCATGCCCAGGCGTTGTAGGAAGGTCATACAGACACGTGGAGGCCACACACAATACTGAGCCTCATTTTGACTTGTTTTACGGACATTACATCAAAGTTGGATCAGCCTGTAGTGTGGTTTTCCACTTTAATTTTGAGGGTGACTCCAAATCCAGACCTCCATGGTTTGATACATTTGATTTCCATTGATAATTGTTGTGTGATTTTTTTGTCAGCACATTCAACTATGTAAAGAAAAAAGTATTTAATAAGATTATTTCATTCATTCAGATCTAGGATGTGTTGTTTAAGTGTTCCCTTTATTTTTTTGAGCAGTGTATATATATATATATATATATATATATATATATATATATATATATATATATATATATATATATATATATATATATATATATATATATATACATACATACACACACACACACACACACACACACACACACACACACACACACACACACACCCCCCCCCCGTGGGGAGAACAAGTATTTGATACACTGCCGATTTTGCAGGTTTTCCTACTTACAAAGCATGTAGAGGTCTGTAATTTTTATCATAGGTACACTTCAACTGTGAGAGACGGAATCTAAAACAAAAATCCAGAAAATCACATTGTATGATTTTAAGTAATTAATTTCCATTTTATTGCATGACATAAGTATTTGATCACCTACCAACCAGTAAGAATTCCGGCTCTCACAGACCTGTTAGTTTTTCTTTAAGAAGCCCTCCTGTTCTCCACTCATTACCTGTATTAACTGCACCTGTTTGAACCCGTTACCTGTATAAAAGACACCTGTCCACACACTCAATCAAACAGACTCCAACCTCTCCACAATGGCCAAGACCAGAGAGCTGTGTAAGGACATCAGGGATAAAATTGTAGACCTGCACAAGGCTGGGATGGGCTACAGGACAATAGGCAAGCAGCTTGGTGAGAAGGCAACAACTGTTGGCTCAATTATTAGAAAATGGAAGAAGTTCAAGATGACGGTCAATCACACTCGGTCTGGGGCTCCATGCAAGATCTCACCTCGTGGGGCATCACTGATCATGAGGAAGGTGAGGGATCAGCCCAGAACTACACGGCAGGACCTGGTCAATGACCTGAAGAGAGCTGGGACCACAGTCTCAAAGAAAACCATTAGTAACACACTACGCCGTCATGGATTAAAATCCTGCAGCGCACGCAAGGTCCCCCTGCTCAAGCCAGCGCATGTCCAGGCCCGTCTGAAGTTTGCCAATGACCATCTGGATGATCCAGAGGAGGAATGGGAGAAGGTCATGTGGTCTGATGAGACAAAAATAGAGCTTTTTGGTCTAAACTCCACTCGCCGTGTTTGGAGGAAGAAGAAGGATGAGTACAACCCCAAGAACACCATCCAAACCGTGAAGCATGGAGGTGGAAACATCATTCTTTGGGGATGCTTTTCTGCAAAGGGGACAGGACGACTGCACCGTATTGAGGGGAGGATGGATGGGGCCATGTATCGCAAGATATTGGCCAACAACCTCCTTCCCTCAGTAAGAGCATTGAAGATGGGTCATGGCTGGGTCTTCCAGCATGACAACGACCCGAAACACACAGCCAGGGCAACTAAGGAGTGGCTCCGTAAGAAGCATCTCAAGGTCCTGGAGTGGCCTAGCCAGTCTCCAGACCTGAACCCAATAGAACATCTTTGGAGGGAGCTGAAAGTCTGTTTTGCCCAGCGACAGCCCCAAAACCTGAAGGATCTGGAGAAGGTCTGTATGGAGGAGTGGGCCAAAATCCCTGCTGCAGTGTGTGCAAACCTGGTCAAGACCTACAGGAAACGTATGATCTCTGTAATTGCAAACAAAGGTTTCTGTACCAAATATTAAGTTCTGCTTTTCTGATGTATCAAATACTTATGTCATGCAATAAAATGCATATTAATTACTTAATCATACAATGTGATTTTCTGGATTTTTGTTTTAGATTCCGTCTCTCACAGTTGAAGTGTACCTATGATAAAAATTACAGACCTCTACATGCTTTGTAAGTAGGAAAACCTGCAAAATCGGCAGTGTATCAAATATTTGTTCTCCCCACTGTATATATATATTTTTTAATCCATTTTAGAATTAGGCTGTAAAGTAACAAAATGTGGAAAAAAATGTGCTTACCTCTGTCACACAGATGTCGGACTAGGTTAGTGGCCACCCTGGAAAATGAGAAAAAAATATTAATCAATAGTTACCACTGTAAATTGACTGATTTACCAGTACAAACAAATTCACCCAACGTATATGTTCATCCAATTGTTGGTTCATAATCATACAAGAGTTTATAATTTTACACAAAATCTATTTGTGAAATGTTGAGATTAATGTGATGGAGAGATGTCTGTGTGTTCCTACCCTGTTCCCAGTGAGTGGCCCCAGACGTTGAGGGGTTTGCTCCCCACCCTCTCCTTCACCCACTGGTAGAGGAACAGGGCATCTGACGTCATGCCTCTCTCAGAGGGGCTCCCATCTGAATCACCCCAACCTGGAACAACCAGAGAAGTATGAACGATAAAGAAGCCCCTGAATGTTGATCTAAGGTCAGATTATCTTTTTAAGAAAAGGGGTATTGTGATAGTTAATAAACTCAGAAACAGACCGAAGTAGAACCCCACTTACCTCTATAATCAAATGTGACTACATGGTAGCCTAATGCACTAAGGACCTGGGGAGGGGAAACCAAAACGCATCAAATCTCAACTCCAGATCAGACTGAAAGCAGGTCAATTCACAAACAATTCATTGAATTCTGTTTGTTGGTCAGTCCTCAATATAGCTAGATACAGTATGGGTGGGATAAAAGCGTAGCAAGTGCAAGTGTGTCTGCAATGCAATCCTCTCACCTTGTAGAGTTGAACTCTATGGTCCCCTCCTCTGAAAGAGACAGAATAGACAAGTTTATCAACCAGGTGAAAGGTAAAGCATTCCTCACAAACAGCCATTCTGAAGAGTGCATTCTGTTTATATGTACACGTTCCAAGGTTGTGAGCTTCAACAAACAAATATTAAAAGGCGGATGGTTGTCATGTGAGTTAATGGTCACAGACCAGAGGCAAGGTGTACGCCAGGGGTACTGGACCAGAGTAACACTTTTTAAATCAAAATGTATGATCACCTTGTCCCTGCGTTGCCGTGAAGGTACAGCATGACTGGATAGGGGGATTTAAAGGTACTGTCATACCACGCTCTGTCCTTCCCCTGCGCCTCTTTCCACATCTGGGCTGGGACTGTGTGCCTGGGTGGAACAGGAGCAGTGACATAAACAAGGAGAAAGCTGTAAGCAAGCAATGTACAGAATAGACGCCTACTATAGACTAAGAGGTGTGGGGTGGGATAGGTTGACACACAAGTCAAACTGGTTTGATATAGGCTAGTATCTCATCTGTACTTGAGTCTAACATAGGACACAGACTGTACTGTAAGAACTATCAGATTAGAGTAGGCTACATGTTTTACATAACAGGACACACAACCATGTTCTAAGAGAATAGCCCTGAACAGAGACTTGTCTATATACATATCATCACCTCAGCCTTTAGTTTCCATCTACTACAACCCACACTGCTAAACTCCTCTGGGCTCAACATGCCTTTCCCACGGTCAACGTTCCCCAGTTAGTCTGCTCGAGTTCCTACCCCCCAACCCCCCCCCCCGGCCTTAAACATCCACAGGGACTGCTGTGTCTTCCCACCCTGTGGTCCAGTGTCACTGTATCATTCTCACACACACACATAAAACACACATTGCACCCCAGGAGGCAGTGTGCTGTGTGTTAGTGTTTGAGCCAAGGGGTTCATCACACACTATGAGACAGCTAGAGGCCTAATAGGCAGGAGAGAGCGAGAGAGAGAGCTGAGAGAGAGAGAGAGAGAGCTGAGAGAGAGAGAGAGCTGAGAGAGAGAGAGAACTGAGAGAGACAGCAGAACCCGAGACAGAGCTGCATTTCCTGACAAAATATCAAAAATAAAACAATTAGTGTCATTTCCCCAAATTTGAAACCCTTATTCAAGGTTTCAAAGACCCCTCTGATGACAGGTGTCTTCCTGTTGGGGGAGAGCTGTGGGTTAGCAGCGCACTACATTGCCTCCCGAGTGGCGCAGTGGTTTAAGGCACTGCATCGCAGTGCTAGCTGTGCCACTAGAGATCCTGGTTCGAATCCAGGCTCTGTCGTAGCCGGCCGCGACCGGGAGACCCATGGGGCGGCGCACAATTGGCCCAGCATCGTCCAGGGTAGGGGAGTGGCCGGCAGGGATGTAGCTCAGTTGGTAGAGCATGGCGTTTGCAACGCCAGGGTTGTGGGTTCGATTCCCACGGGGGGCCAGTATGAAAAAGAAAAAAATAATGTATGTACTCACTAACTGTAAGTCGCTCTGGATAAGAGTGTCTGCTAAATGTCTAAAATGTAAATGTAAAAATAAGATGAGGGACAGACCAATCTGCACATGTCCTCTATGCCATTGTTATTGTCCATTGTATGGTTATTTTTACACTTGATTATTGTTGTTACTGACTGTCCCATTGACAAATCGTAATTATTATTTTAATGATGTTAATATCGTAAATGAATTACTTAATCACCAAAGTACGCTTTGGTAATATGTATATTGTTACGTCATGCCAATAAAGTAAATTGAATTGAGAGAGAGAGAGAGAGAGACGAGAGGGAGGGAGAGAGACGAGAGGGAGGGAGGGAGAGACGAGAGGGAGGGAGAGAGACGAGAGGGAGGGAGGGAGAGACGAGAGGGAGGGAGGGAGAGACGAGAGGGAGGGAGGGAGAGACGAGAGGGAGGGAGGGAGAGACGAGAGGGAGGGAGAGAGAGACGAGAGGGACGAGAGGGAGGGAGACAGGGAGGGAGACAGGGACGAGAGGGAGGGAGACACACAGAGAGAGAGAGAGACAGAGACACAGAGAGACAGAGACAGAGACAGAGACAGAGACAGAGACAGAGACAGAGACAGAGACAGAGAGAGACAGAGAGAGAGAGAGAGAGAGAGAGAGAGAGAGAGAGAGAGAGAGAGAGAGAGAGAGAGAGAGAGAGAGAGACGCCATCATGAACAGCAGATTGTGTTCACTGAGAAAGTGCAGTAATGTCCTGAGCAAAAATCAAATTGGATTCCTACCAAATTATCAAACCATATTAATAAATGAGATACCCTAATTGATAAACATGTAAATCAAAACGCTTGAGCAATCAAGAGCCCCCAGTCTCACTCTTAATGACACAGAAATCAAATGCCTCCTGTATGCAGACGATCTGGTGCTGCAGTCCCCCACAGAGGGGTTACAGCAACAATTAGATAATCTGCAACAGTTCTGTCAGACCTGGGCATTTACCGTCAATCTCAAAAAGACAAACATTATGATATTCCAGAAAAGGTCCAGATGTCAGGGAAACCAATATACTTTTTTACTAGGCTCCGCTCATATAGAACACACACACACACACACACACACACACACACACACACACACAGCTCAAAAAAATAAAGGGAACACTAAAATAACACATCCTAGATCTGAATGAATGAAATAATCTTATTAAATACTTTTTTCTTTACATAGTTGAATGTGCTGACAACAAAATCACACAAAAATTATCAATGGAAATCAAATGTATCAACCCATGGAGGTCTGGATTTGGAGTCACCCTCAAAATTAAAGTGGAAAAACACACTACAGGCTGATCCAACTTTGATGTAATGTCCTTAAAACAAGTCAAAATTAGGCTCAGTAGTGTGTGTGGCCTCCACGTGCCTTTATGACCTCCCTACAACGCCTGGCCATGCTCCTGATGAGGTGGCGGATGGTCTCCTGAGGGATCTCCTCCCAGACCTGGACTAAAGCATCCGCCAACTCCTGGACAGTCTGTGGTGCAACGTGGCATTGGTGGATGGAGCGAGACATGATGTCCCAGATGTGCTCAATTGGATTCAGGTCTGGGGAACGGGCGGGCCAGTCCATAGCATCAATGCCTTCCTCTTGCAGGAACTGCTGACACACTCCAGCCACATGAGGTCTAGCATTGTCTTGCATTAGGAGGAACCCAGGGCCAACCGCACCAGCATATGGTCTCACAAGGGGTCTGAGGATCTCATCTCGGTACCTAATGGCAGTCAGGCTACCTCTGGTGAGCACATGGAGGGCTGTGCGGCCCCCCAAATAAATGCCACCCCACACCATGACTGACCCACCGCCAAACCGGTCATGCTGGAGGATGTTGCAGGCAGCAGAACGTTCTCCACGGCGTCTCCAGACTCTGTCACGTCTGTCACGTGCTCAGTGTGAACCTGCTTTCATCTGTGAAGAGCACAGGGCGCCAGTGGCGAATTTGCCAATCTTGGTGTTCTCTGGCAAATGCCAAACGTCCTGCACGGTGTTGGGCTGTAAGCACAACCCCCCACCTGTGGACGTCGGGCCCTCATACCACCCTCATGGAGTCTGTTTCTGACCGTTTGAGCAGACACATGCACATTTGTGGCCTGCTGGAGGTCATTTTGCAGGGCTCTGGCAGTGCTCCTCCTTGCACAAAGGCGGAGGTAGCAGTCCTGCTGCTGGGTTGTTGCCCTCCTACGGCCTCCTGATGTACTGGCCTGTCTCCTGGTAGCGCCTCCATGCTCTGGACACTACGCTGACAGACACAGCAAACCTTCTTGCCACAGCTCGCATTGATGTGCCATCCTGGATGAGCTGCACTACCTGAGCCACTTGTGTGGGTTGTAGACTCCGTCTCATGCTACCACTAGAGTGAAAGCACCGCCAGCATTCAAAAGTGCCCAAAACATCAGCCAGGAAGCATAGGAACTGAGAAGTGGTCTGTGGTCACCAACTGCAAAACCAGTCCTTTATTGGGGGTGTCTTGCTAATTGCCTATAATTTCCACCTGTTGTCTATTCCATTTGCACAACAGCATGTGACATTTATTGTCAATCAGTGTTGCTTCCTAAGTGGACAGTTTGATTTCACAGAAGTGTGATTGACTTGGAGTTACATTGTGTTGTTTAAGTGTTCCCTTTATTTTTTTGAGCAGTGTATGTAGCTTCCTGCCACACCTGTAGGGACAGCCATTGGAACGACCAACCAGAGCAATAACCTGTGTCTTTCACACCATTTCATTATTGTCCTCATTCATTTCTTACTGTAGTGTTCTGTTCATTGTTACTACTCATTGAGTATTATTATTTGTCTTATTGTTATCTATCTGCGCGTCATCATTGACTTGATATGTGTCTATATATTTGCTTTGGCAATGTATGCAGTAACACTTTCCATGCCAATAAAGCCATTTGAATTGAACTAATTGACAGAGGGAGGGAGAGAGAGAGAGCGCGCGATAGAGACAGGGAGGGATAGAGAGAGAGAAAGAAAGTCGGAGATCCATCCCACACAGTCTTAGCCAAGCAGCTGGTGTGTGTGTGTATGTGTGTCTCCTTACCATACACCAATGTTGACGCCAGTCTCTGGCTGCATGTAGAAGTTAAAGGTGTGGTTCAGGCCATGGTCCTGTGGCCTTTTCAAGTCAATGAAATAGGGCAGCCGCACTGCAGGGGGTGGGGTTGGGTAGACAGAGAGGCTGTGTTAGAAGTGCTAAGACAATAAGATATCACTGACAAAGCAGCAGCTCTCAGCAAAAATCGACGGGCTGCTCCATAAAATGGCAGTGCTCTGCCTCTTTCCACTCTATAACGTTACATGAGACGGTCACAAGTCCCCATCCTCTTCCTGTACAGACGTATACTGTTTCACTTCCTCTCTTAATACTCAGAAAACCTCGAACTGTCTGCCATCCACAAGACATTTTGGTCTTTAAGTGCACTGCAAACCATTCAAAAGATTCCAAAAGAAAATCAGATGTCACAGAGTGGGACAGAAAAGCATGTTAAATCTGATGGGGTTAAATGTTAAACAATGGGTAGATCCAGTCTTGAATACTGATGGGTTGAAACCAAGCAGCTACAAGTTAGAATCAGCTGTGGTCACAACCCACCACTCAGCACTACTGACTCATCAATGTTTCACATGCAATCCTGACCGCTTCTGCCTATAATGCATGAAACTACTACAGTTACACACCCACACCACATATCAGATGGAGTGAGGGAGCGGTGAAGGCTGTGTATTGCATGCTTGCAGATGGAATATACACCCTCAACTGCCTCCGTCTGGAGTTGCGTGCTGTGTTGTGTTTCAGGTTCAGGTGACTCGCACATATTAGCACATGCACCCTTGCTTATGTATGCAGTATGCACACTTACTAAATGAGCTACAAGTATCCACCTACCAAGTGAAACACCCAGAGGCCAGAGCTAACTGATGAAACAAGCTTATTTAGTCTCTCATAAAAAAACAACCAATTTCTTAATCAATGCAATGCAAACAACTAGATAGAACAAAACATGCCTTATTGGTTTCTATAGCTACTCACCAAAATTTAAAAATACGAGTTTTGCCTGAATGGAGGGGCATAGTTTGACGATGAAGGGGATGGTTATGTAGACTCCTAGCACCCACAGGAGAATCCTCTTCAATCTGCCCATTAGGCCATATCTGGAACACACATGCAGGGGAGAGACAATGTCAGCATTTTATATTGATCTTCAAAAACCAAAGTAGAAAACGTTACGATTTTAGATGGCTAAAAACAGTTAAGACTACAAAGATCTGCTATCCTTTCCAATTGCACACAGATGTGTACAGTACTAAAACAGTTGTGTTAGTTATCAGGATGAGGGTTCAGAGTTCAGACTGTTTGGGTAATAACAATTCTTCGCTGTTCATACAGAGTAAAACCAGATGTTGAGGTCTTGATATTGACCAATCATGTTGCTTGGTTCTGAGGTTGATGGGGTTCAAAGAGAGTCATGACAAAGTCCTAGTTACAGCAGCCTGTAACCTGCACACTTCATCCCTTCCTTCCAAACGGATTCATCCAACTAGCCGTTGCAGAGTTCCGACTTGGGAGCAGTGGTGCTCTTCATGACCTCAGGCCATTTCAAAGAGATATAAAAAATAACAGCCACAAAATGCTGTGTAAAACACACTGCACCTTAGCCTTGCTCAATGCAACCCTTTATAATGAGGAACTTCTACATGGCCGTAAGTCTGAGAGTCAAGCCTCGTTCACATTACCAATAAGCACTCCGTTACGTTGTGCCGGATGTCATGCATTTCAATGGGGACGTCCACAATGGAGTGGAATCACAACGCCCCCTTGCGGTTGAAGGCTCCATTGTGAGACGGACGCCGCATACTTTAAAATGTTTCAAACTTAGCATCGTCTTCAGTCCAGACAGTGTCGAAGAACAGGAAGTTACCAAAACCACAGAAGATTAAAATGCGGTTTTCGGTGATGGCTTTATGGGATCGCTAGAAACTTGTAAACAATTTCCCATTCCAATAAGAGAGTACCATTTTAATAGTAATGTTAAATAATACACACTGGCTGTTACCTCCCATTTAAGTTTAATGTGATGGTAATGACGTTTGTTTTTGATGATAATTATTAGGTGGAGGTTGCTAGCTACAGTGGTATCGTAAACCTAGCCTGGCTTTTAGCTAGCTAGCTGCTCTGCAGTGCAAGCCAGCTTGACTTGCTATAATGTTAGAGAAACAAGTTGATGAAAAAGTAACTAAACAAAACATGTTTTATTATCACATAAAACAATATATTTATCCTGTCTTTAATTAAAAAGGTCATATTTTCCAATCTACCAAAATAAATGCTTTCTCTAATGAGAGAAAGATCTTCTCCATCTTGCATTACACTTCTCCGTTCAGTAGCGGGGCAAAACTCAGTGAAGATGACGTACGGCAAAATGAAATACGCCACGATCTGTACGGGGCATCACGTGTCTAAATTGGTGTCAGCGATTCTCTGAGCACACCTCGTTGAGTGCACTAAGACCGCACTCAACAAGCTTCATAAGGCAATAAGCAAACAACAAAATGCTCATCCAGAAGCGGCGTTCCTAGTGGCCGGAGACTTTAATGCAGGCAAACCTCATTTCTACCAGCATTTTACGTATAACCAGGTGGACCACCTTTACTCCACACACAGAGACACACAAAGTTCTCCCTCGCCCTCTATTTGGCAAATCTGACCATAATTCTATCCTCCTGATTCCTGCTTACAAGCAAAAACTAAAAGCAGGAATTACCAGTGACTCACTCAATACGGAAGCGGTTAGATGACACAGATGTTACGCTAGAGGACTGTTTTGTTAGCACAGACTGGAATATGTTCCCAGATTCATCCAATGGCATTGAGGAGTATACCACCTCAGTCACCGGCATCATCAACAAGTGCATCGACGACGTTGTCCCCACAGTGACCGTACGTACATATCCCAACCAGAAGCCACGGATTACAGGCAACATCTGCACCGAGCTAAAGGCTAGAGCTGCCGCTTTCAAGGAGCGGGACACTAATCCAGAAGCTTATAAGAAATCCTGCTACAATGGGGGGAAAAAGTATTTAGTCAGCCACCAATTGTGCAAGTTCTCCCACTTAAAAAGATGAGAGAGGCCTGTAATGTTCATCATAGGTACACGTCAACTATGACAGACAAATTGAGGAAAAATAATTCCAGAAAATCACATTGTAGGATTTTAAATGAATTTATTTGCAAATTATGGTGGAAAATAAGTATTTGGTCACCTACAAACAAGCAAGATTTCTGGCTCTCACAGACCTGTAACTTCTTCTTTAAGAGGCTCCTCTGTCCTCCACCCGTTACCTGTATTAATGGCACCTGTTTGAACTTGTTATCAGTATAAAAGACACCTGTCCACAACCTCAAACAGTCACACTCCAAACTCCACTATGGCCAAGACCAAAGAGCTGTCAAAGGACACCAGAAACAAAATTCTAGACCTGCACCAGGCTGGGAAGACTGAATCTGCAATAGGTAAGCAGCTTGGTTTGAAGAAATCAACTGTGGGAGCAATTATTAGGAAATGGAAGACATACAAGACCACTGATAATCTCCCTCGATCTGGGGCTCCACGCAAGATCTCACCCCGTGGGGTCAAAATGATCACAAGAACGGTGAGCAAAAATCCCAGAACCACACGGGGGGACCTAGTGAATGACCTGCAGAGAGCTGGGACCAAAGTAACAAAGCCTACCATCAGTAACACGCTACGCCGCCAGGGACTCAAATCCTGCAGTGCCAGACGTGTCCCCCTGCTTAAGCCAGTACATGTCCAGGCCCGTCTGAAGTTTGCTAGAGTGCATTTAGATGATCCAGAAGAGGATTGGGAGAATGTCATATGGTCAGATGAAACCAAAATATAACTTTTTGGTAAAAACTCAACTCGTAGTGTTTGGAGGACAAAGAATGCTGAGTTGCATCCAAAGAACACCATACCTACTGTGAAGCATGGGGGTGGAAACATCATGCTTTCGGGCTGTTTTTCTGCAAAGGGACCAGGACAACTGATCCGTGTAAAGGAAAGAATGAATGGGGCCATGTATCGTGAGATTTTGAGTGAAAACCTCCTTTCATCAGCAAGGGCATTGAAGATGAAACGTGGCTGGGTCTTTCAGCATGACAATGATCCCAAACACACCGCCCGGGCAACGAAGGAGTGGCTTCGTAAGAAGCATTTCAAGGTCCTGGAGTGGCCTAGCCAGTCTCCAGATCAACCCCATAGAAAATCTTTGGAGGGAGTTGAAAGTCCGTGTTGCCCAGCGACAGCCCCAAAACATCACTGCTCTAGAGGAGATCTGCATGGAGGAATGGGCCAAAATACCAGCAACAGTGTGTGAAACCCTTGTGAAGACTTACAGAAAACGTTTGACCTGTGTCATTGCCAACAAAGGGTATATAACAAAGTATTGAGAAACTTTTATTATTGACCAAATACTTATTTTCCACCATAATTTGCAAATAAATTCATAAGAAATCCTACAATGTGATTTTCTGGATTTTTTTCCTCATTTTGTCTGTCATAGTTGACGTGTACCTATGATGAAAATTACAGGCCTCGCTCATCTTTTTAAGTGGGAGAACTTGCACAATTGGTGGCTGACTAAATACATTTTTTCCCACTGTATGCCCTCAGACGAACCATCAAACAGGCAAAGCGTCAATACAGGACTAAGATTAAATCCTCCTACACCGGCTCTGACGCTCGTCGGATGTGGCATGGCTTGCAAACTATTACGGACTACAAAAGGGAAACCCAGCCGCGAGCAGCCCAGTGACGCGAGCCTACCAGACGGGCTAAATGCCTTTTATGCTCGCTTCGAGGCAAGCAACACTGAAGCATGCATAATGGCACCAGCTGTTCCGGACGACTGTGTGATCACGCTCTCCGTAGCCGATGTGAGCAAGACCTTTAAACAGGTCAACATTCACAAGCCACGGGGGCAGACAGATTATCAGGACGTGTACTCAGAGCACGGGCAGACCAACTGGCAAGTGTCCTCACTGACATTTTCAACCTCTCCCTGAACGAGTCTGTAATACCGACATGTTTAAAACAGACCACCATAGTCCCTGTGCCCAAGAAAGTGAAGGTAACCTGCCTAAATGACTACTGCCCAGTAGTACTCCCGTCAGTAGCCATGAAGTGCTTTCATGAAAGGCTGGTCATGGCTCATATCAACGCCATCATCCCGGAAACCCTAGACCCACTCCAATTCGCATACCGCAATCTCAATTGCACTCCACACTGCCCTTTCCCACCTGGACAAAAGGAACACCTATGTGAGAATGCTATTCATTGACTACAGCTCAGCCTTTAACACCATAGTGCCCACAAAGCTCATCACTAAGCTAAGGACCCTGGGACTAAACACCTTCCTCTGTAACTGGATCCTGGACTTGCTGACAACACAACAGTGGTGTGCCTGATCACCGACAACGATGAGACAGCCTATAGGGAAGGGGTCAGAGACCTGGCAGTGGTGCCAAGACAACAACCTCTCCCTCAATGTGAGCAAGACAAATTTCATTAATCCTGGCGCAGACGAAGATGGTCGCCTCACAAATAGCTCTTAGGAAACTTTGCGGTATTTTGTTTTAAGTATTATTTTTTACATTCTTAGCTCAGAAAGTATTTTGTATCATCACATACAGCCGGGGAAAACTATTGGATATCAGTGCGGCAGTAACTCACCAGCATTACGACCAGGAATATGACTTTCCCGAAGCATATCCTTTGTTTGCTCTCCCCAGGGCAATTGAACTGATTCCAGCGGCTGACCAAAAACATCGCCGGCGAAGGAGAGGCACTCGGAGCGGCCTGCTGGTTCAACTAAGGAGGCGCGCACACCACCCACCGCTTCCAAGTATACTACTCGCTAATGTTCAGTCTCTGGTTAACAAAGTCGACGAGCTCCGGGCAAGGATTTCTTTCCAAAGAGACATCAAGGCCTGTAACATACTTTGTTTCACAGAAACATGACCCTCTGGGGATATTCTGTCTAAATCAGTCCAGCCAGATGGGTTCTCAGTTCATCGTGCAGACAGGAATAAATATCTCTCCGGGAAGCAGAAGGGAGGAGGTGTGTGTTTCATGATTAACGACTCATGGTGTAATTGTAGGAACATACAGGAACTCAAGTCCTTTTATTCACCCGATCTACAATACCTCACAATCAAATGCCGACCATATTATCTCCCAAAGGAGATGATTATGGACTTTGGAAAACAGCTATCCACATCGACGGGACCGCAGT
This sequence comes from Coregonus clupeaformis, assembly GCF_020615455.1. NCBI lineage: Eukaryota > Metazoa > Chordata > Actinopteri > Salmoniformes > Salmonidae > Coregonus > Coregonus clupeaformis. Next base: position 12,571,815 of record NC_059228.1, read on the forward strand.
GGAGAAGGTGGAAAGCTTAACATTTCCTTGGCGTACACATCACTGACAAACTGAAATGGTCCACCCACACACTCCCCTAACCCAGATAACGCTGGGCCAATTGTGCGCCGTCCTATGGGACTCCCGGCCATGGCCGTTTGTGGCACAGCCTGGGAATGAACCCGGGTCTGTAGTAACGCCTCGCCTTAGACCGCTGCGCCACTCGGGAGGCCTAAGACCAAATATTGATGACATGCCTTATGACATAGCTTACCACACATGGAGGGTGCAGTCCCTGACAGATACTAGGCCCGAACAGCACACCCTGCAGCAGAGGAACAAAAACGTCCTCCAATCCGTGAAACAGACGCCAATGAAATGAACAGCAATGACCCCAGTGTGCACCTGAGTGTGACAATATGCACGCATGCGTGCAAGGATGTGCTCATGTCTCTCAATGTCAAAAGGTCAGGGGAGGGCTGGAGTGGACCCTCTGCTGCCGTCCCGCAGTCTCACTGGTGCGTTTCATAGCGGATCTCTATGGCCCGGTGCACCCGGGGGCTCTGATTCTGTATGTCATGATAATGTGGCTGGAGCGTCAGTGAGGAAGGGGGCCAGGGGAACTGTAATCTTCACTACTGGGGGTGTGTCATAATAACCTCTAATTTACTGGATGTGTGATGAACGTAAAGCAAGCAGTGCAGATACTGTATGTTTACTGTATGAGTGCAGTGGCACAGGAAGGACTGCTTTATGGAGCTACAGACATGTCAGTGGGAATAGGGTACAATGGATAATTCACAAAAAAATGTTAAATTTTTTACATTATGGACAGTTTAACTGACCTAAATTAAGCCTTATCCTGGACTAAATTGCACTTTAATGAATATGTATGAAAGGATCCAGTCACAGACTCTGTAGTATAGACAAGGTTAATTAATTTTTAGATTAACAAAGCCTGAATTAGACCTAGGCCTACTCCATTTCATCTAGTCTATTTCTTAAATAGCCTACTTACATTCACATGTAAGATGTTTGTTACATCTGCTGTTATTTTCAGCCTGTCTACCTGACCATCTTTGCCAGAGATCGATTCCATCAGCTCTAACAAAAGCAAGACACACACACAGACTTCAAAATGCACCAAGTGCAGTTTGTGCAGACATGCAAAACCCCTTGGAGAGTGTACACAGAGCTCTCTCTGGCTTTATGAATAATGCAGAGTGCTTGAAAGAGCCTGTTAGATACTGCGTTATCAAGAAGCCACTGCGAGAAAGAGGGACAGACAAGTGGGAAGGGGAGGGACACATTTACATTTAATTTGTAAGTTGCTCTGGATAAGAGTGTCTGCTAAATGATGTACATTTACATTTACATCATTTAGCAGACACTCTTATCCAGAGCAACTTACAAATTAGACAGACACAGAGCGACACATATCAAGTTAGACAGACACTGGCGTATTAAACACTATCCATGCCTTTATTTGGATGCATTGTATTAGCTCCACCTCTGATCTCTCAGAGAGTTCCACCCCCCAATCCCACTTAGGGTTGTAGTTATCACACCAAAAAGTTCATCTTCACAGATTGACTGGCCCTGCATAAGGTATTTCAAAGTGCTTTTAAATTCATATTATTTTAAAAGGAATAGTTAATCTGGTTGCTTGGTATCACAGTATCTTATGACTGTTAAATAGCACAGTCTCGAGTGGCCAGCCTTCCTAATCCAGTCTTGTTCACTCGACTATTGGAAGTCCGGCGAACTTCAGATTTCGAGTTTGAATGGAAACGGTGGCATTCAGCCCTCGCATTTGATTGGCTCTGAGTAGAAATTACATTTCCCCCTCAGTAGAGGCAAAGACATTTACACTGAACAAAACTATAAAAATGCAACATGCAAAAATTAACGATTTTACTGAGTTACATTTCATATAAAAGGAAATCAGTCAATTGAAATAAATTCATTAGGCCCTAATCTATGGATTTCACATGACTGGGAATACATATATGCATCTATTGACCACAGATACCCTCAAAAAAAGGTAGAGGTGTGGATCAGAAAACCAGTCAGTATCTGGTGTGACCACCATTTGCCTCATGCGGTGCGACATGTTGATTGTGGCCTGTGGAATGTTGTCCCACTCCTCTTCAATGGCTGTGCAAAGTTGCTGGATATTGGCGGGAACTGGAACACGCTGACGTACACGTCGATCCAGAGCATCCCAAACATGCTCAACGGGTGACATGTCTGGTGAGTATGCAGGCCATGGAAGAGCTGGGGCATTTTCAGCTTCCAGGAATTGCGACATGGGTCCGTGCATTATCAAGCTGAAACACGAGGTGATAGTGACGGATGAATGGCAGGACAATGGGCCTCAAATTGCCATCGATAAAATGCAAATTGGGTTCGTTGTCTGTAGCTTATGCCTGGCCATACCATAACCCAACCGCCACCATGGGGCACTCTGTTCACAACGTTGACATCAGCAAACCGCTTACCCACTGGACGCCATACACGCTGTCTGCCATCTACCCGGTACAGTTGAAACCGGTTACCACACCGAACTGCTGTCAGGTCAAGACCCTGGTGAGGACGACGAGCATGTAGATGAGCTTCCCTGAGACAGACATTCTTCGGTTGCGCAAACCCAGTTTCATCAGTTGTCCGGGTGGCTGGTCTCAGACGATCCCGCAGGTGAAGAAGCCAGATGTGGAGATCCTGGGTGGCGTGGTTACACGTTGTCGTGAGGCTGGTTGGACGTACTGACAAATTCTCTAAAACGACGTTGGCGGCGGTAGAGAAATGAACATTTAATTCTCTGGCAACTGTTCTGGTGGACATTTCTGCAGTCAGCATGCCAATTGCACGCTTCCTCAAAACCTGACATATCTGTGGCATTGCTGTTTAATCAGCTTCTTGATATGCCACACCTGCTGTCAGGTGGATGGATTATCTTCGCAAAGGAGAAATGCTCCCTAACAGGGATGTAAAGAAATTTGCGCACAAAATGAGAGAAATAAGCTTTTTGTGCGTATGGAACATTTCTGGGATCTTTTATTTCAGCTCATGAAACATGGGACCAACACTTTACATGTTGAGTTTATATTTTTGTTCAGTGTATAACTAACCCAAGATAGTTCATCTGTGTCGATTTCAATGGGAGCAACTTAAGCATAGTGGGCAGACCCAAGCACAAGCTAGCGAGATCCTTGGCGTGTTCTAGCATGTACTTGCATATTTCCGTTATACTGGGCATACACTAAACAATTCCGCCAAGTTTTTGCCGTCCCAGACACATTTTCATGATCGGGGTGAAATCCTCTGGACTAGTTTGAGGGAGTCAAGGACGCACCGATGATGGCTGTTCTGTTATCCAGACTCATGTCAGATGTCCCGATAATCTTCTGACATGTTAGAAATTTGTTTTGTGAGTCTTGTTGTATGCGCAGTGCTACAATTGGGCAAGGACTACTACCAATAGCCAATGAGCACTCAGCATGTGAGACCAAAACAATGATGGTGAAGAGAAAAGCAACAACGAACTGTGTGGAGTGAGGTGATGAAAGATTGGTGGAGCTGTAGAGAACGCAGCTGCCTTTTCAATATTAAACATTTTATATTTACATTTTAGTCAGTTAGCAGACGCTCTTATCCAGAGCGACTTACAGTTAGTGAGTGCATACATTTTCATACTGGCCCCCCGTGTGAAACGAACCCACAACCCTGGCGTTGCAAGCGCCATGCTCTACCAACTGAGCTACAGGGGACTCGCATTACCTCCAATTCCCTCTGTAGAATACAAAGTCCATATTGTCCACGTCTGCCCAACAACAATTTGTGGGTCCATATCCTACGCCTCTGCTCTTTTTTGATGTTTCTGCACACTAATGAAGCAGCTCGCTTTTTGCGTGTAAACATGTATTTTTCATACGACAGAGAAACACAGAGCAGAATCAACTAGGGAACCATCGTGTAATGTGAGCACCCACGTCCTGGGGTTGAGGATGGACGGAATTAAAGATTTGGGAGCAGGAAATCGGGAAATGTGAACATATCCAGCAGGTATATCTCACTGGTCATTCCCAAAGCCAACACCTCCTTTGGCCGCCATTCCTTCCAGTTCTCTGCTGCCAATGACTGGAACGAATTGCAAAAATCTCTGAAGCTGGAGACTCTTATCTCCCTCAATAACTTTAAGCATCAGTTGTCAGAGCACCTTACCGATCACTGCACCTGTACACAGCCCATCTGAAATTAGCCCACCCAACTACCTCATCCCTATATTGTTATTTATTTTGCTCTTTTGCACCCCAGTATCTCTATTTGCACATCATCTCTTGCACATCTAGCATTCCAGTGTTAATACTATTGTAATTATTCTGCACTATAGCCTATTTATTGCCTTACCTCCATAACTTGCTACATTTGCACACACTGTATATATATTTTTCTGTTGTATTTCTGACTTTGTTTTTTTTACCCCATATGTAACTCTGTGTTGTTTTTATTGCACTACTTTGCTTTATCTTGGCCAGGTCGCAGTTGTAAATGAGAACCTGTTCTCAACTGGCTTACCTGGTTAAATAAAGGTGAACACCTGTATGCCCAACATTAGGGAACACCTTCTCTGTGAAGTGTACGCATGTAATAACTCAATTCGCCCCAAGTTGCACACCTTGTAAACACAATTTTTAGAAACTTTGGCAAATGGTCAAGTCTACAAAACTTAGTGCACTCTGTTCGTAACAGATTGTCGTTTTGGGAACAGAAAACTATCAAGATCTTGATTTTCTTCGATGAGAACATCTGCAGAATGTCGGCCCTGGTCCATCTCGCTCCATACTCTCCCACTGCAGGCCACTGGGCTTCCTCTACTCAACATATTTGGTCGGGAGTAGAAATTCCAACCGTACGCTTCAGAGTTATACATCCGGTGAAACATCTGGCTCCTTGTTCTATCTGTGGTAGAGGCATGTCCTTGTTTTGTTTTTTTCTTCTTGTTTTTCTCTTTTCCTACCGTGTCAGACAAAGTTATTAGCCTATGCAGTATTCCTTTTGTATTGGAAGTCTCTTTGGAACTCCACCCATGAGAAATACTTGATAAGTGGCAATGAGTCACTAGTTCCCATCTAGACTCTGCCGTACTTCACCGTCACGCTTGTGTGAGTGTGCATACCAGTACATATACCAGAGGGATATAACAGAGAAAATGCCCAACATCCTCCTCCACAGATAATGAAACAAATAAGCTAGGTTTTGAACACTGTGGCAGATGTAGCGCAACTGGAGCGCAAGGCTGACCAGTTTTGACAAAGCAGATCGCACTCTTGCTTTGTTCAGAACAAGCAGTGCACCCGTCATGCCAACCAAACAGATGGTCTAATTTCAAAAGGCACGTGGGGCCCAGCGTTTTCTTATGGGGTAGCTACTGCAGACAGAGCTCCAGTAGAACCAAGGACATCGGTGGGGTGAAGGCTAATTGCCAAGTATAGATGAACCTTGACTGAATTGTTACGCAAACAGATATACCTGCATAGGGTGGAAACAGGCAGCACAGCAGGAGGCACTGTTGATCAACAGTGGCGCAACAAGCCAGCAGGACACAACACCTGCCCTGCTAACGCCTGGAGGCCAGCTAATGCGTTTAGCTCAGCGGAGGGGCCTGCTGCCATATGGACCTGATTACAGCCTGGTAGACATGATGAGGTGAAGCTACATTGCATTAGATCACATTGGTCCTCTGCTTGGCAGAGATTACAGGGGCAGTCATAGTAGTACGGCGCCCTAGGAGCAAATTAGGGTTAAGTGCCTTGCTCAAGGGCACAGACAGATTTTTCATCTTGTCGGCTCAGGTATTCGAACCAGCCACCTTTCGGTTATTGGCCCAATGCTAAGCTAACCGCTAGGCTACCTGCTGCACTAATCATTAATTAATCAGATTCATGAGGACTTCAATAAACCCATGTAAAACAAGGCGACAATATCATGGCAGTGTGGTTTCAAATCACTAAATTGATGATTAATTTAAACTATCATTCAGCTATTCATCCAGAAGACAGTGGTCCATGCTGTGGCCAGTGCTGCTTCGCCATGGCTCCCTGTAGAGGGCTTCCCTTCCCCCTGTCCAAGGTGACAGTGTAACAGCCAGGACCTTGACAGAGCCATGGCTGCCAGAGTAGGGCCAATCAGGGCAGGAGATAACTAATGCAGTCTGACATGGGATTTTGAGAAGAGGCTTTGAGCAGTGTCAATGCCAGCCTGTCTGGTTGGGCTGAAAAAGAACAGGCTAGGGCCCTAGGACCAGAGCAAGACCACGAGACAGTCAGGGGTCAGGTATAACCAAAGGGATCTCCAAGGACCAAAATAATATAAACAGATTGGTGCTCACAGCAGAATATGAGTTGCAGTAGATTCAACAAAAACCACAACAATGCTCCATAACACTAGAGCTAAGTTTGGCAGATAAATATATTAGAACCCCTTGACTACTGCTGTACATTAGCTGCAGGAGAAGCACTGCCAAGGTTAACAGCTTCAGTGTCTGAAACCAGATTCTTCTTGGTCATTGGCACCATGCAGGCTGAACTTTTGTCTCAACCTCAAGTTAGAATACTTCAGCCCACGAGAGAGTTGACCATCATGTTCCAAGTGAGGCTTCTAAAAAAGCACCTCAGCGATGAGCACAGCACACCCACACTATATTCCATAGAGAGAGAAATCCTCTGCTAGCAATGGGAGAGCTGTCAAGAGGGATCCTGAAATAACAGCCATGACACAGTCAATTCCAGCCACGGCCGCTTGAGCCTAAACAGCATCTAACAGGGCCAATCAAACCAAAATAATGAATCTCCTTATGGGTGGGCCAGTCAGAGCAATCACAACAAATAATATAAACTTAGTTAAAAAACAGCATGCTGTGGTTTGGTATGAAGGGCATAAAAAAGCAATATTTTAATAGCTAGGAGGTCTGGCTGGCACAGTCGGACATAATCTGAAGCAACTACAGGGTCATAGTACATGTGCACTGTGGTCCCCTATAAGCTAATCAATATTTGGGTTTTAAGCAGAATTTAGCAACAACACTAAATGAGTTAACACTAGTTTTTCCATCCATGTTTTTCCCTTCCAATTTCCTCAATAAACTTGATACTGGGTGCTTAGCACGATTTCCCTTAGGAGATTTACGGGCACAGCCACAGAACATTCACACTTGTCACCCTTGTGTGCAAGGTTCCTTCCAGTCAGATCATCATGAGCCAACTGCAAGCCAGGAGGACCCATTGAAGTTGCTGGCAAAGGGCCACTGAAATTACTTGGTTGATGTAATTTGCAACATGAAGGTCAAATTGGACTATATACAGTTGAAATCGGAAGTTTACATACACCTTAGCCAAATACATTTAAAATTGAAAATTTCACAATTCCTGACATTTAATCCTAGTAAAGATTACCTGTCTTAGGTCAGTTAGGATCACCACTTTATTTTAAGAATGTGAAATGTCAGAATAATAGTAGAGAGAAGGATTTATTTCAGCTTTTATTTCTTTCATCACATTCCCAGTGGGTCAGAAGTTTACATACACTCAATTAGTATTTGGTAGCATTGCTTTAAATTGTTTAACTTGGGTCAAATGTTTCGGGTAGCCTTCCACAAGCTTCCCACAATAAGTTGGGTGAATTTTGGCCCATTCCTCCTGACAGAGCTGGTGTAACTGAGTCAGGTTTGTAGGCCTCCTTGCTCGCACACGCTTTTTCAGTTTTGCCCACAACTTTTCTATAGGATTGAGGTCAGGGCTTTGTGATGGCCACTCCAATACCTTGACTTTGTTGTCCTTATGCCATTTTGCCACAACTTTGGAAGTATGCTTGGGGTCATTGTCCATTTGGAAGATCTATTTGCGACCAAGCTTTAACTTCCTGACTGATGTCTTGAGATGTTGCTTCAATATATCCACATTATTTTCCTTCCTCATGATGCCATCTATTTTGTGAAGTGCACCAGTCCCTCCTGCAGCAAAGCACCCCCACAGCATGATGCTGCCACGGTTGGGATGGTGTTCTTCGGCTTGCAAGCCACCGCCTTTTTCCTCCAAACATAACGATGGTCATTATGGCCAAACAGTTCTATTTTTGTTTCATCAGACCAGAGGACATTTCTCCAAAAAGTACAAACTTTGTCCCCATGTGCAGTTGCAAACCGTAGTCTGGCTTTTTTAATGGCGGTTTTGGAGCAGTGGCTTCTTCCTTGCTGAGCGGCCTTTCAGGTTATGTCGATATAGGACTCGTTTTACTGTGGATATATATACTTTTGTACCTGTTTCCTCCAGCATTTTCACAAGGTCCTTTGCTGTTGTTCTGGGATTGATTTTCACTTTTCGCACCAAAGTACGTTCATCTATAGGAGACAGAACGCGTCTACTTCCTGAGTGGTATGACGGCTGCGTTGTCCCATGGTGTTTATACTTGCGTACTATTGTTTGCACAGATGAACGTGGTACTTTCAGGCATTTGGAAATTGCTCCCAAGGATGAACTAGACTTGTGGAGGTCTACAATTTCTTTTCTGAGGTCTTGGCTGATTTCTTTTGATTTTCCCATGATGTCAAGAAAAGAGGCACCGAGTTTGAAGTTAGGCCTTGAAATACATCCACAGGTACATTTACATTTACGTCATTTAGCAGACGCTCTTATCCAGAGCGACTTACAAATTGTACACCTCCAATTGACTCAAATGATGTCAATTAGCCTATCAGAAGCTTCTAAAGCTATGAAATCATTTTCTGGAATTTTCCAAGCGGTTTAAAGGCACCGTCAACTTAGTGTATGTAAACTTCTGACCCACTGGAATTGTGATACAATGAATTGTAAGTGAAATAATCTGTCTGTAAACAATTGTTGGAAAAATTACTTGTGTCATGCACAAAGTAGATGTTAACAAACTATAGTTTTGGCAAGTCGGTTAGGACAAGAAATTTGTGGAGAGGTTGAAAAATGAGTTTTAATGACTCAAACCTAAGTGTATGTAAACTTCCGACTTCAACTGTATGTCAGCTAGCCGTGGTGGTGGTGGGAGGGGTTATTCATGTGCGTTAGTACAGTCGGTTCATGTATCTAAGGGTGACTGCACTACTGTAGTTATGCACCACCCAACAGCCCCGTACTGCTGTGCAGTAGCATACAGAACAGCTAGCCCCTGCTCATGTAGCACATGGGAATATGTGAAACGTACTCCTCAGCCTTTTCGCATGGCGCTGACTTAGGACGCTTTGGAGGCGGTCACGTGTGCTAGCAAGGCAGAGGTCTCGAGTTCGCGTCCGGTATGGGCTGAATCGGGAGGAAGTAGTACTTCGCTAAGCAAGCAGCGTGACATTACACTCAGTCTAGAAACACAGTGAAAAAATGACATAAGAATATGATGGTGCAGTCCATCCTGCAATATGATGACCAGGCCACTATAAGACTAACTGGCTGGCTGAGACTTCAAGGCAAAAAGAGATGACCGTAGCTAAATACGCTAAGGAACTGGCACTCATTTCTGCAGAGTAAATCAATATCCCTAAACTTAGTCTAATAGTTTGATTAAGAAGTGGGGCATTTGCTGCCAAATTAGGCCAAAGGTCAGACAATGTCTTCTGGACTTTCTGTTGAGGAACGTAATGCTAAAAATGACATAAGGCAAATTGTTGTAATGAGACAAAACAAAATACAGGAAGTGAATCTGCAAGACCTTTGTGTCTCAGTGTCTGACTGATTATAGTGTGGTTATTGGAAACAGGTAAATGCACTATGACAGGGCCTGAGCAGTAGCTAACAGTCTTGACGATTGCAAATCTGACAAATTGAGACAAAACAGAGAGAGAAAAAAAACTGTGCAGTCATCTTGACAGATTACAGCTGTGGGAATAGACTGACAGGTACAACACATGACACGTCAATAAACCAAGTAGGCAGAGACACCAAGGAAACAGAGTGACCCTGGGAAGCCTGTTCCTGGGGTGTGGGTAAACGAGGGGAGCACCAAGTGGGAACTGAAAGTCGCTGTGTAATGTATTAAGCTACATAGAGGTACAGATCCCGCAGGAGGGAAGGGAAACTGCATTATTCTCTCGGTTCTTCTTTCCTTTGCACAAATGAGTGTCCCTGGCTTTTCAGCCGGCCTTCTGTGATTTGTTTTATCAGTGATGCCACTGCAAATTAGCAGTGTGCCTATTTGCAATGGTCCTGTCCTGTACAAGTTTCTATTGGATGTCCCATCAATGGACCAAATTCACAACCAGAAAAGAGTTTGAAGCAGCTGTAGCCAAAACAGCAAATTTGAGCAAGTTCTAATCTAGTCTTGATACCTTGGAGCTTACGGTTTAATAGTGTTCTTAAGCTTAACTGGCCAATACCCCTGCCCTACCACTGAGGTAACAGAATCAGGCCAAGTGAGTAGAATTTCTTCTCTGAAAGAGGGGCAAAATAGCAATGGAGATGTCGCATGCAGAATAATATTTATCGCCATCACTAAAGACAGAACTTCATGTCACAGCTGTCCCAATGATCAGAACAAAATCACATGGTCCTCTGTCCTCCCACCCAGTTAGTGGAGTTTAGTGATCACAAGAGGTGTCCTTGAAGGATGTTTTCTAACCAGCAAGCTTGTTGTTCTTTAACATTATCATAGTCAGCCAACTCAAATGTGAATCACTCCAACATGGTAGTGTTGAGTTCTGGCCTGAATTCCAGTTCTCTGAACAGGATAGTGACTAAGGACCTGACCATTGTCCTGATGTGAACTGGCATCAGTCCAAGTGGTTACATGAGCTTCAAGGACTGAGAATCTTGGCACTAAAAATACCTCTTCATGAGGTCTCTAATAATCAGTCACCAAACCCCAATGACTAGCTCAGACAAATGAAATGGAATGCAATGCATTCTTAACTAGAGCCAATGGCAAGCCACAGTCTATTTATTGTCGAGATAGAGCTGTATTCACTCAGTGGACAGGGGTCATAAACAAGCCTCAAAGCTCATCTCTCTCACTCTACCTAACCTTGGCGACAGGCCAAGGTTCTGAAAGGAGACCGAGGCTATTGAATATTTAATCAGAGTATTCTATTCACCTCAAGCCAGCCCCTACTCTCTTGAGTGAACTGAAGACTGTCTTTCAAGATAAGAGTGGCGGGCTAAAAACAACCAAGCGCTAGGCTAGAATGACTCATCACACTTCCCAATATTAGTCTTGGAATGTGAAGTGGGCAGCAATAGCAATCACATTTGCTTGATGATCACTGATGCATCAACATGGGTTTCATGAATACAGTACAATTACAAGTTTGAATTCCATGAGTCTGCAATTAGGTACTTCTTTCAGGAACAAGTCACAATAACAATGCATAAAATAGGTAGCTTTGTTATCGTTTTGCAAGAATAAATCTCGGACGGATTTATACCCGTTTGTGTGGGATGTTAGCGTAGGCTACTTATTGTTTTTAGTATAAATACATGCGTTACTTACATGAATCTTGTTACTACAGAAATCTATCAAAACAACACAGCTTAGCCTAGGTGACACCAAACAGTTTCTCTGCTCTCCCAGGATCAGGAGTGGTTACACAAAGAAGATTTTGGAGAGGAAAATTAGCTTGATTAAGTAATAGCATATTACCTTGCTGTGCGTTTCTGATTAAAAATAAATAGATACAGTAGGCTCGATACAGTTGAAGTCGGAAGTTTACATACACTTAGGTTGGAGTCATTAAAAATCGTTTTTCAACCACTACACACATTTCTTGTTAACAAACTATAGTTTTGGCAAGTCGGTTAGGACATATACTTTGTGCATGACAAGTAATTTTTCAACAATTGTTTACAGACAGATTATTTCACTTATAATTCACTGTATCACAATTCCAGTGGGTCAGAAGTTTACATACACTAAGTTGACTGTGCCTTTAACCAGCTTGGAAAATTCCAGAAAATGATGTCATGGCTTTAGAAGCTTCTGATAGGCTAATTGACATCATTTGAGTCAACTGGAGGTGTACCTGTGGATGTATTTCAAGGCCTACATTCAAACTCAGTGCCTCTTTGCTCGACATCATGGGAAAATCAAAAGAATTCAGCCAAGACCTCAGAAAAGAAATTGTAGACCTCCACAAGTCTGGTTCATCCTTGGGAGCAATTTCCAAACGCCTGAAGGTACCACGTTCATCTGCACAAACAATAGTACGCAAGTATAAACACCATGGGACCACGCAGCCGTCATACCGCTCAGGAAGGAGACGTGTTCTGTCTCCTATAGATGAACGTACTTTGGTGCAAAAAGTGAAAATCAATCCCAGAACAAAAGCAAAGGACCTTGTGAAGATGCTGGAGGAAACAGTTACAAAAGTATCTATATCCACAGTAAAAGTCCTATATCGACATAACCTGAAAGGCCGCTCAGCAAGGAAGAAGCCACTGCTCCAAAACCGCCATAAAAAAGCCAGACTACGGTTTGCAACTGCACATAGGGACAAAGATCGCACTTTTTGGAGAAATGTCCTCTGGTCTGATGAAACAAAAATAGAACTGTTTGGCCATAATGACCATCGTTATGTTTGGAGGAAAAAGGCGGTGGCTTGCAAGCCGAAGAACACGGGGGTGGCAGCATCATCATTTTACATTTTACATTTACATTTTAGTCATTTAGCAGACGCTCTTATCCAGAGCGACTTACAGGAGCAATTAGGGTTAAGTGCCTTGCTTAAGGGCACATCGACAGATTTTTCACCTAGTCAGCTCGGGGATTAGAACCAGCGACCTTTCGGTTACTGGCACAACGCTCTTACCCACTAAGCTACCTGCCGCCGTGGGGATGCTTTGCTGCAGGAGGGACTGGTGCACTTCACAAAATAGATGGCATCATGAGGAAGGAAACTTATGTGGATATATATTGAAGCAACATCTCAAGACATCAGTCAGGAAGTTAAAGCTTGGTCGCAAATGGGTCTTCCTAATGGACAATGACCCCAAGCATACTTCCAAAGTTGTGGCAAAATGGCTTAAGGACAACAAAGTCAAGGTATTGGAGTGGCCATCACAAAGCCCTGACCTCAATCCTATAGAAAATGTGTGGGCAGAACTGAAAAAGTGTGTGCGAGCAAGGAGGCCTACAAATCTGACTCAGTTACACCAGCTCTGTCAGGAGGAATGGGCCAAAATTCACCCAACTTATTGTGGGAAGCTTGTGGAAGGCTACCCGAAACATTTGACCCAAGTTAAACAATTTAAAGGCAATGCTACCAAATACTAATTGAGTGTATGTAAACTTCTGATCCAGTGGGAATATGATAAAATAAATAAAAGCTAAAATAAATCATTCTCTCTACTATTATTCTGACATTTCACATTCTTAAAATAAAGTGGTGATCCTAACTGACCTAAAACAGGGAATTTTTACTAGGATGAAATGTCAGGAATTGTGAAAAACTGAGTTTAAATGTATTTGGCTAAGGTGTATGTAAACTTCCGACTTCAACTGTATATAGTCCAACAATGTGCTGCTGAGCTACTGTCATTTGAGTAACTAGCTCAAAGTATAGGGATGACCTTTTTTCTGCCCTGCTAGAGCTGCCCCGGTCAACTGTAAGTGCTGTTATTGTGAAATGGAAACATCTAAGAGCGACAATGACTCAGCCGTCTGTCCTCGTTTGCAACACTCAACACAGAGTTCCAAACTGCCTCTGGAAGCAACGTCAGCATAAGAACTGTTCGTCGGGAGCTTCATGAAATGGGTTTCCAACGCCGAGCAGCCACACAGAAGCCTAAGATCACCATGCACAATGCCAAGCGTCGGCTGGAGTGGTGTAAAGCTCTCCGCCATTGGACTCTGGAGCAAGAGAACGCCACCTGCCCGAATGCGTAGTGCCAACTGTAAAGTTTGGTGGAGGAGGAATAATGGTCTGGGGCTGTTTTTCATGGTTCAGGCCCCTTAGTTCCAGTGTAGTGAAATCTTAACGCTACAGCATACAATGACATTCTAGACGACTCTGTGCTTCCAACTTTGTGGCAACAGTTTTGGGAAAGCCCTTTCCTGTTTCAGCATGACAATGTCCCCGTGCACAAAGCGAGGTCCATACAGAAATGGTTTGTTGAGATCGGTGTGGAAGAACTTGACTGGCCTGCACAGAGACCTGACCTCAATCCCATCGAACACCTTAGGGATGAATTGGAACGCCGACTGCGAGCCAGGCCTAATCGCCTGACCTCACTAATGCTTGTGGCTAAATGGAAGCAGGTCCCGCAGCAATGTTCCAACATCTAGTGGAAAGCCTTCCCAGAAGAGTGGAGGCTGTTATAACAGCAAAGGGGGGACTAACTCCATATTAATGTCCATGATTTTGGAATGATATGTTCGACAAGCAGGTGTCCACATACTTTGGTCATGTAGTGTATAATAAGGGGATTATAAAGTATTCACTTGGAAGACAGAGTAATCACATAAGTCATGTGGGCATACCCATAGGTCTTAAGATGTAACTCAAAGCACCATCCTCAGTTATCAGCATATCAACAGCCCTGTGCCTATGGTATGTACATCGTTCCACACCTGCCCCAAGCAGTTCTACTCCTAACAAAAAGAGAACTTCAGTCATCCAGTAAAACCTGTGTGACCGGAGGCAGAGGTATAACTGTTTTGTATGACTAAAAACGTATTCACAGTGAAATGGCCCTCCTATAGCCTAATCAAAGCTTTGGGTGTAATGTGATTTAAAAAATGTATTATGAATATGTCCTCATGTTAGACTGCCTGGAGTGGAAGTATGAATTAAAGTCTGTTTCTTAAATACACATTTGTATTATTGAACCCCAACAGTATTCCACAACACAGTTGCCACCACAGTAATGAGATTAGTGTACTGGCCGGATAAGTGTTGGTTGCCTATCAGACTTCCATGGTGCAAACATGCCTTACCTTCTAAATGGTCTGCCCATTGTTTTGTCCGATTCCGAGCCAGATGGGACAGAAGGCTCGGGAACCCCTTCCCCTCTCTTGTGACAGTAGTTTAAATCCGGACTGCTGTCCAGCAATGTGTTGGTGGAAGAGCTGTCATGGTCCACGGTGAGCGAGTTATTTCGCTTTCGCATCACTGAAATGTAAAAGCAGAATGTGAAAGAAACGCGACAATATGAGGTAAAACACCGTCTATCACTACTGCATTTGATTTGACAGCAACACTAGACAGCGCCGGTGATGTAGCTTGGCAACAAATTCTCCGTAAGAAGCCGGGTAAAGATGAGGTCAGGGTGCCGTTGTTTTCTCACCCAGCACCGCTGACAATCAGCACTTTTGCTAGCTACATTGTTTGTACAAGTCCGATATCTGCAGAGACCAGCTGATCAAATCAACCTTTCCCCTAGGTTCCCCATTTAAGCCGATCAGAACATACCAGTACGCCATCTTTGTAAGGGAAATGTAGCTACATAGCTAGCTAGCCACTTTTCAAAACACACCACCTTATCTAGCTACATGTTATTTCAGAATAAACCCCCACATATTCCAAAATTGAACTAGCTAACATATTAACTGTGACTTCTAAACTGTATACTAGCTAGTTAACATAAACTGACAGCAAGTGCTTTTGCGTGAAACACAGAAACTCGTTAGCTAGCTAAAGCTAACGTCGCTAACTAGCTAAGCAACACAACGTGTTGTTTGTTCTTATATTCGAATGCAAAAATGTTTTATGGCTTTAATAAAATAACAATTACAAAAATATAATACCTTTTTTTCTTTCTTATTAAACTGACAACATGACAAGCGAGGACACCGGTAATTTGCTGTCCGCCACGGTGGCAGCAGCAGATGTGGTTGGTTTGGTTTGTCTTTCATCGGTACCCATAGTTTCCGGTTATGTGATCATAACAAAGCATTTTGCCGCGAAAACTCAGCAGCAGTCCGTCTACAACAATTCACATCATTCTAGAATCCGTGTAATAATTACAGGATAATCACTAGTTTGATGCAATTGTAAGGTTTAGCATACTGTTGTCTAGCCTTATATACGGTATCCTATTACTTTATAACAACATATACCAAGCGATATGTTTTGTGAAAAGTCAATCGAAATAATCAGAGAACTTCACCGCATGGGCGATGGTCAACTGCCTGCATTCAATGTAAGTGGCACATTCAGGCAGGGTATAAACATATACTGGATTTGTAGCAATCAGTGCAGATAGAATAACTAGCTAGCTAGATATATAGATTGTTAGTTTACTCTAGCGATGCAGGAGTCAACACTGGCTTGACACGGGATAGCTAGTACACCCAACTGCCACACATGACGTTACTATTAATGGCTTAGCTATATCAACCATCTTGCTAGGGCTGCACAATTAATCGAATTTTCATCGAAATTACAATATGGACATGTGCAACAGGTCCCCCTGGGAAACTCTGACCAACATTTGGTTCTTACTCTGTCACTACAACTTCTACTGTACCTGGCATTTTCATTAGTTGTCATAGTCCCCGTGTAGCTCAGTTGGTAGAGCATGGCGCTTGCAACGCCAGGGTTGTGGGTTCGTTTCCCACGGGGGGCCAGTATGAAAATGTATGCACTCACTAACTGTAAGTCGCTCTGGATAAGAGCGTCTGCTAAATGACTAAAATGTCAATGTAATGCCAAACAACACCAACCATAGAATCGGAATACTAATTTTATTTCTATGATTCCAACAGTACACCCAAGTGTTTTGATCTAAATCGCAATGAAATGATTTGCCCATATGGTGCAGCCCTACTCCTTGCTGTTCTGACTTGGGTTCTCGAGAGCTAAAATCAACCTAGCCAGCCATCACTAGAATGCGTTTCACTCAGTAATAGCTAACATCAACCAAGCCAGACTATGAATAAAAAGTGAAGGCGTTTAGATTAGTTTGATAGTTTGCAATTTGGTTGTAATGCCACTGACTACATGGTCATTTGACTTCTATTACTGCTCACTGACACCTTCTTTACATCTATGCTCTCTGCACTTTTCAGGAAGATGGTATTCGTCAGGTGCTGGAGGAGATGAAAGCTTTATATGAGCAGAATCAAAGTGATGTGTGAGTTAAGACATTAAACATTGTCACCCATTGACATTGTCTTATATAATCGAATGTGTATCTCTTTCCCAAGGAGTTGTGAAATAATACCTTAAGGGTTTTAACAAATGCGTTTTATTTCACACACCTCAAAGCAATGAAGCCAAGTCTGAGGGCAAAAGTGAGCTGATTCCAACCATCAAATTCCGTCATTGCTGTCTACTGAGAAACCAACGTTGCATCGCTGCCTACCTGTGAGTGCCTGATGTGATAAGGAGTTGATTTTGAGCTCATCATCAATACTAATGTTTTTGTTGACAGTTACACTGACCATATCATAGTTTATTAGGATAGGACAACATCATTGCTTATTTCCTCTCCTCAGCTATGACAGGCTCCTCCGCATTCGGGCTTTGAGGTGGGAGTACGGAAGTGTGTTGCCCACAAACATCCGCTTCCACATGTGTGCAGAAGAGGTATGTTTCTTTCTCCTCTTTCGAAGGCAAGAAACAAATTGGACAGAAGATGGCAGGGTAATGTCATCTGACTCTTAAAATGTCATGTTTCATTTTGAATAGTTGGAGTGGTTTAACCAGTACAAGAAGTCCCTGGCTACTTTCATGAGGTCACTTGGAGGAGAGGAAGGACTTGACATAACACAGGACATGAAGCCTCCAAAGAGTTTGTACATTGAGGTAAGCTGCACAAGGGAACTGCATGCCCGCAAGGACCTGACCAGAGACTAAGTGAATGTTGGTAGGGGCCACTTGTGCTGTTAGTCATCAACTGTATCAATTCATTCAAACTGTAGCACATAGACCCTTGACTGATAAAGGTGCTCCTTGCTTTGGTCTTCATTTAGCTATTTGTACGTATTGGTCATGTTCAATTGATTTTACCCTCTTGCCATTTAGTTTGTTTCTCACCAAATGTATTTCTCTCCATAGGTGCGCTGTTTAAAAGATCATGGAGAGTTTGAAATAGACGACGGGACCATCATTCTTCTGAAGAAAAACAGTCAGGTATATAAAAAAAAACATAACCATCACTATACATGCACATTGTGTAAAGAATTGAACATGAGTCAAAATCAACTCCTCTATCTCCGCAGCATTTTCTGCCACGATGGAAGTGTGAGCAGTTGATTCGCCAGGGGGTCTTAGAGCATATCATGTCTTGAATCAAATACCAGAACAACTATTACCTTTTTTTTCAGCAGAGAGGATTATCCATTGAAGTGAGACAATGCATCAGGTGGTGCTATTTTGAAAAAGTGCTTTAAAACAATAATTAATTCATATACTTAGCAGGAGGTCATTTATTACTTGGTCAGTTTTGTTTTACTTTAATTGTGGAGTGATTGTGTAGTGCATGACAAATCCACAGCTTGCATGTTAGTGTTTTTAATTACCTACATACATTATTCGATTGACAATACATTTTTTAGTACTCAAATAATTTAGCAATTAAAAGGTTGACTGTACAGCAGTGCATCAGGATTGAAAATTGTGCAGATGTGTATCAAAACTTTACATGTGTAAATACTGTGCTTTTGGTTGATCATTTAAAATACCACAAAGAACACTTCATTAAAAAAGTAGCTAAACCCTTTCTTTGATTCATTTTGTGTGATTAAATGGAGGTTTCAGCCTTTCGCATACAGTACCATTCATCTCATAGTCTGACAGACCAACACTTAAAGTTATGTACCTTAATAGAGCGTTTGGTGATCAAACTGGAATGTTATACCATTGGTCCCATTATACATCTAATCGACTCTCAGACCTACCAACGCAGCATGATGCTAGAGGATTGTCTGTTCGTTATCTTTTAGTAACCTAACGGAATACAATACTTCATATGAACTTTGACCTTCACAAAAAAATGAGTCTTTCATTAACCTCAATATAATAAAACATATATATATACATACACAAAAACAAAAGTACATGCATAATACCCTGGTGGCTGAAAACACAAGACTTGTGCTGTTCCACTTACCCAAATAACCTGTGCTAATTGTGTGCAGTCAAACCCACCATCCCAAGAGGGAGTTGTTACAAAGTGATTTTGTTATGGACCTTACAGAATCAAATTGTGGACCACCTGCCACATTAAGCATCTGTGTCATTGGGACGGTCATCCAATACTAAGGTTAAGGGAAGGAAACTAAGAGGTCTTTCACAGTTGTCAGTCTTTTGGGGAGTAGCGTTCTGAGTAGTAGGGAACTGCTACGCAGAGAGGGAGGCAGGGGCGATCTTACGAAGGAGCTTGTTGAGGGCTGTAATCTTCTCCTCTAAGAGGAAGTTCTTTTTCTCAGCACTCTTCTGCCGCTGCTCAGTGACCTGCAGTGCCTTCATCAGCTGGGAGTTCTCCACATACAGGTCCTTCAGCATGATGTCCGACTTGGCATTCTTCGCCAGCTGTGGGTGGGGGACAGGGACAACGAAATGGTCAGATTTGTTTCTCTGGTATTTGTTTGTCTCGTATGAATGGTAAACTGACCTGCTCCTTCAGCTGGTTGACCTTCT
Source organism: Coregonus clupeaformis (assembly GCF_020615455.1). Classification (NCBI taxonomy): domain Eukaryota; kingdom Metazoa; phylum Chordata; class Actinopteri; order Salmoniformes; family Salmonidae; genus Coregonus; species Coregonus clupeaformis. Next base: position 12,591,385 of record NC_059228.1, read on the forward strand.
CCTGCAGCATCTTGCGCACACTCCTCAGCTTGGTCTCCACCTCCTCCATCCTCTCCTGCATGTTCCCCATCACCTTCTCATATTGCTCCTGAGCACCAACAGAGAGCCAGCATTTACAGCATGTCAACATCATACACATTTCCTCTGCATACATTTATTTTATTGATCACTTTTAGTTCTGTGTTAAGCTATGGTCGATTCTTCTGAGAAGTGTTAAATGGTGTAAATCTGTCATTTTAGAGCTCATGACTATTGAACTGTCACCAGTTGCTGGATTGGGTGCATCCTGTAGTGCAGTATATTACCTGCTGCAGGCCCATCTGGGTGCTGGCTTGCTGGGCCTGTGTGCAGAGGGTCTGCTCCAGCTGTTCCCTGGACCCCAGTCCTGCCTCCTCCCTCAACTGCTGCAGCTCCCGGACATGCTGGGCCTGGGCCAGGGTCAAGGCCGTGTCCACCATTTGTGCCTGCACCATAAAACAGTGTGTGTGTTGAGAATCAACTACATTGTAGTCAGACTGTGCAGTGATCCACAAATCGCCTTGCATCCCAAACTATTCTTGCTCAAACTGATCCCTTCAAACACGCTGATAGACTCAATAGGGCATAGGAATGGAGTTTGGAAATGTTCATGAAAGGAATTAGCCTCAACTTTCACAACCCTGAGGTGGATTAGTGCAAACTTGGATCATGGTGTTAGTTGTTCAATTTGAGTTTCAATTGGCAAACCTGCTTTCAGTTTAGAGATTTAGTGCCTCAGCAAAATTACATTTATCAATTATTTAACAAATGTTTAAGGTAATCACCTGATCCTGTGCCTCTGCCCTGGCAGTCTCCAGCTGTATCTGTTTGTTCTTTAGAGTCAGACACTCCTCCATCAGCCTCTGTACCTCCACATCCTGGCCCTGCAGCTGATACACCTGAAGGAAACAAAGCACAACAACCACTTCAAAAAGAATTCACCTTTATAATAAAGCATTGCATGCAAGCATCAATGATCACATTTGCAGACTAACAGTAAGATTTAACTCGGAGCGCACATTCGAGGATCAGCCCCAGGGGTTAATTATTTGAAGTAGTAGCCTAGGCTATGAACTGTGCTTATGCTTTTTTTTTTTTTTAAAGCTAGCTAGCTATTGATCCTCTGGCTAAATTATAGTATCTGGTGTAATATTTTGAATTTGATTTATTTATGTACAAACAGGAGACATAATATATACTGAACAAAAATATAAACGCAACATGTAAAGTGTTGGTCCCATGTTTCATGAGCTGAAATAAAAGATCCTAGACATTTTCCATACGCACAAATAAACATCAAGTTTTGTGCACAAATTGGTTGACATCCCTATTAGTCAGCATTTCTCCTTTGCCAAGATAATCCATCCACCTGACAGTTGTGGCATATCAAGAAGCTGATTAAATAGCATGATCATTACACAGGTGAACCTTGTACTGGGGACAATAAAAGGCCACTCCTAAAATGTGCAGTTTTGTCACACAACACAATGCCATAGATGTCTCAAGTTGAGGGAACGTGCAATTGGCATGCTGACTGCAGGAATGTCCACCAGAGCTGTTACCATAAGCTGCCTCCAATGTTGTTTTAGAGAATTTGACAGTACGTCCAACCGGCCTCACAACCGCAGACCACGTGTAACCACGCCAGCCCAGGACCTCCACATCCGGCTTCTTCACCTGCGGGATCGTCTGAGACCAGCCACCCGGACAGCTGATGAAACTGTGGGTTTGCACAACCAAAGAATTGCTGCACAAACTGTCCGAAACCATCTCAGGGAAGCTCATTTGCGTGCTCATCGTCCTCACCAGGGTCTTGACCTGACTGCAGTTCTGCGTCGTAACCGACTTCAGTGGGAAAATGCTCAACTTCGATGGCCACTGGCATGCTGGAGAAGTGTGCTCTTCACGGCTTAATCCCGGTTTTAACTGTACTGGGCAGATGGCAGACAGTGTGTATGGTGTCGTGTAGGTGAGCGGTTTGCTGATGTCAACATGGTGAACAGAGTGCCCCATGGTGGCAGTGGGGTTATGGTATGGGCAGGCATAAGCTACGGACAATGAACACAATTGCATTTTATCGATGGCAATTTGAATGCAGAGATACCGTGATGAGATCCTGAGGCCCAGTGTCATGCCATTCATCTGCAGCCATCACCTCAAGTTACAGCATGATTATGCACAGCCCCATGTCGCAAGGATCTGTACACAATTCCTGGAAGCTGAAAATGTCCCAATTCTTCCATGGCATGCATACTCACCAGATATGTCACTCATTGAGCTGTTGGGATGCTCTGGATCGATGTGTACGGCAGTGTGTTCCAGTTCCCGCCAATTTCTCGCAACTTCGAACAGCCATTGAAGAGGATTGGGAAAACATTCCACTGGCCACAATCAACAGCCTGATCAATTATATGGGAAGGAGATGTGTCACCCTGCATGGAGGCAAAAATAGCTCACACCAGATACTGACTGGTTTTCTGATCCACGGCCCAATTATTTTTTTAAGGTATCTGTGACCAACAGATGCATATCTGGTCGTGTCTACATTTGACACTTACTTGCGACTTCTGCTATCAGAATACGAAGATCACATTGAAAAGACGGGTCTAGTTGCTTTGTGGCCTGATTGTGTCCAGATCTGGCTGACCACTTCAGGTGGTGGTCAGGGATGCATTGTGTGCAGATTTCTCTTCAGTCTGGATGCAATCAGGCTTCCGAAAGCCATACAGTGGGCGACGTCATCAGCACTCCCTTTAGCGTTGCTTGCTGGCTAGCTACAGAGGTTAGCTGGCTAGTTAGCTACAGTAGTTAGGTACTGCCATCAGTTGTTGTGTTATTATCATATTTGTCCTATTCCACCGTTTGTGGAATGCACACTGGCATTTGAATATAGCACGGGAAAAGGGAATCCGGACACACTGGACACGGTAGACACATTTAAATGTAATTGTAGATGCACGACACGTTCGGAATTCCATGATCAGAAATCTATGATCAGAATACTAAAGCTGCATGAACTGTCAAGTCTAGACATGGCCTCTGTATTCACAGTCATGTGAAATCCATAGATTAGGGCCTAATGAATTCATTTAAATTGACTGATTTCCTTATATGAACTGTAACTCAGTAAAATCTTTGACATTTTTGCATGTTGCGTTTATATTTTTGTTCAGTGTAATTTTGGCAAATTTATTTCAATTTACCACGGGGTGCTGCAGCACCTCCAGCACCCCTACTTCCCGTGGCTATGGCTTTAAGAGCAAGTAACGTAGCCCTACTCTGTGTAGCAGCTCCTGGTTTTGGAGGTGCAGGCTCTGGCACTCCTCCTGTAGGGCCATGGAGGCCTCCACCTCATGTTTCTGGGCCAGATGCAGCTGCTCCTTCTCCCTGCTTAGCCTGCCCATGCTGGCCTCCAACTCCCTTACCTGATGATCAGCAGACAACAATGAAGTCAGTCAAAGTGATGTATCACAACGCTTCATTAAAGATCACATTCAGGAGCAGCAAACAGTGAGCAGACATTTGTATTGTTTTCGTCGTCAGTATGTCACTTACCTTGTCCTGGGCATCCTGCACCATCCTCTGGTGGTTGGCTACTTCCTGGGTCTGGCCATTCTTCTCCTGACCCACAGCCTGGAGCTGGGAGCGAAGCAGCTCCGTCTGGGAGTCCACAGAGCGAAGAGACCCTTGGAGCTTCTCAACCTGTAAAAAAAATACATAATTCATACATATTCAGTCAGAGGAAAGACTTGGAAGATGTCAATTCCCCCCAACAGAGTTGCAATAGCCAAGTACATCCTTCTCTCACCTTCTGGGTCCTCTCCTCCACCTCCACCAGCAGACTCTCCTTATCCTGCTCCAGCCATTGGTGCTTCAGGGTCAGGCTGGTCAGTGAGGACTCCACATCTGACAAACGCTGGAGCTAAGCGCAAACAAGACAATCAAGAACCAAGATACATAAATGAGACCCATTCATTAAAAATGCTGACCAAGAAAATTCTCACACACTTCAATTTCCCATAGACCAAACGTAGTATCTAGACACTGGAGAACTCTACCGCAACTGTCCCAAAAGTCCCCCATATATACCTTTTCCTTGATGGTGTTGAGTTCTCTCTCAAGCAGCTCCTTGTCTTGCTGCCAGGCTGCCTGCATGTGGAGTCTCTCCCTCTCCTGCTCGGTGGAGGTCTCCTGGAGCTGCCTGGCTGCGGTCGCCAGTCTCTCCGTCAGCATCTGGACCGCCCCCTGGTCAGCACGGAGACGGGAGCTCAGCTCAGCGTTCTCGCCGCTCAGTTGCAGGTTGCGGGTGCTCAGGTCCATCACCTCTTCCTGGTACTTGGCGTTCTGAGAGGGAAGGGGTTCGAGGAAGGGTTTATCAGACTGGGATTGCTCATCACTATGCAGTGGCCTCGGGTGATTGAGAGAATGATCATGTGTCCAATTATCAAAATGTAGGCTATAAAAATCTATCAGGCTAAAAGGGTCAGTTGAACTATGTAGGGTGATTATAGTCAAATGGAAAATGATTGAAAACAAACCTCTTTGTGAAGTCTCTCCTGCTCCTCCCTGTTCTTCTCATGTTCCTGCTCCACTTCGTCCAGTTTCTTTCTGGTGAAATCAAAGATGGAAAGGAATGATTAATAGCTGTGAAGACAGAATACAGCTTAAATAACAACCCTTCTGTAATAGACATTTGTAAACCATCTCTGAATTGAGCATTCTCTCACAGCAACACATTACTGATGGATCGACTTACTTCTTCTGTATGATCTCTTCCTCCATTCTCTGGACATCCTGCTGTAACATGGCCAGTCTGTCCTTCAGAGCACTGTTCTCACAGTTGACCTCATCTAACTGAGACCTAGAGTTGAAATAGTTTAGATAGGCATTTTAATCTGGCAGATATTTAAACAGAATATTTATCTGGGGATTGATTTCATGGAGGCATTTATAATTTGAAGCAAACATTTGAGTTCCAGATGAAACTCTGGGTGAAATCAATGCACTTATGTGGCGAAGTAAAATGGACAAACATTCAATGATACAAATGCTGTTATTCAGAAAAATGAAATCTAATATCATGCACCTAAGTGAAAATCATTCTGTTAGAGACAGAAAATTGTTAATGCATTCCAGACAATTCAAATTTCTAAAGTTTGATGTTGGCGCACAGCCTGCTAAGGTGTAGAGAAGGTTAAAGACTTAGAGAAGGTTTCTGAGGAGAAAAGGTGAGGATCTCTTTCAGATGAGAGCAGATCAGTTGCTATTAGTCATTAAAATCTCAGCCACCATGTTTGGGGCAGAAACACATCGGAATCAAGGCAGGTGAAGGTTAGTCGTTTGAAGGTTGGTTTGGTTTGATTTGATTTCCAGCGACAGGCCTGCACGTCACAAACCTGTGTGGACTGGTAGGGTCCATCACCATCTCCAGAGCCATGACCAGCTTCTCCATCTCCACCAGCTGCTCCTTCATCCTGCTCTTCTCCCACTCAAAGGCCTCCTCCAACCTGTGGACCTCTGCCTGAGAGCACAGCAGGGCCTGCTGCAGCTGGACGGTGGTGCTGCTGCCAGCCTTTCCTCTGAGGGAGCACAGCTCTCTCTCCTTGGTCTCCAGCTGGGTGTTCAGCAGCTCCTCTTCCCTGTAGTGCTTATTGGACAAGGCTTCTGCCATCTCTAACAGACCTGCAGTCTGCTTCATATCTGACTCAAGGTTGTCTACCTCTGTGGATTTGGCCTCTAGCTGGATCCTGAGATCAGAAACCAGGTTGGATGTTTCGCCCAGTTGGGCTTTCAGCTTGTGGATGTGGTCTCGGAGTTTGGATGATTCAGTTTCCATTTCTACAATCTGGTTGGAGAGTTGGTCTGCCAGGCGGATGTAGTGGGTGTTCTCCTGGCCCAGACAGCCCATCTCTTCCCTCTCCAGGTCCAGGGTGGATTGGATCTCCATGACTTGGGTTCGTTCCAGCCTCAAGGCTTCCTGTAGACTCTTCTCTGCCCTCTTCCAATGGTTTAACTCCTCAGTGACACAGTCAAGATCTGATTGTAAACGGTCAACAGTTGTTCTGTGTTTTCTCAGCTCCTCCATTAGCTTCGCGCTGTCCGTCTTCTGGGAGTCCAGCTCAGCAGTCTGCCTTGAGCGTCGTTCAACTTCGTTTCTCAGAGCCTCCTGTGCCCTCTCCAACTCCCCCCTCAGGGTATCCGTCACTTCCTCTTTGGCCCTCAGCTGAGCTTGCTGTTGTACGAAGGCGCTGGACAAACTGCTACAGTTCTCCGCTACCATTTCCTTGTCCTGAAGAAGTGTCATAGATTCAGACCGTAGACTATGCAGCTCCTCTCTTAGCTGAGACAACTCACTAAGGATCTCTCGCTCTCTATTCCTCACCAACCCCAGTTCCTCCTCCACAGCATAATGTTCAGAGGTCAGACGCTCGGTCAAAGTCTCAACAGACTCCAGACACACAGTGCGTTCCTCCAGCTGGGCACAAACCACTTCCAGTTTGGCCTCTAGTTGACTGCACTGTGTTTGATACTGCTCTAGTTTCTTCTCCCTATCCGAGGCCAGATCTGCCTGCTCCTGCAGACTGGCTATGTGCTCCTTCAGCTGCCGGACTTCCTCCTGGTGCCCTTCCTCCAGCATCTTCCTCTCCACAGCGGCCCGGCTGCAGATCCTGGCCTGCTCCTCACCCGCCCTCTCTGTACTGTGGAGCCTCTCCCTGTGCCTCTCCTGCTCCAGTTCCAGCCGCAGGCGCTCACAGTGTAACTGGTGCATGAAGCTGCGCTGGGCCTCGCCTTGCTGAGTCTTCATCTGAGACACCTGCTGCTCTGCCTCTTCCCTGATTACATAGCACACACTGTTCACTAAGGCACACAGACACAGATACATACACACACACATACACTACCGGTCAAAAGTTTTAGAACACCCCCATTTTTCCAGTTTTTATTGAAATTTAAGCAGTTCAAGTCCAGTGAATAACCTGAAATGGTACAAAGGTAAGCGGTAAACTGTCAGAGGTCAAAAATAAAAAGTTTAGGTTACCAAAAACTGAAAGATAATGTACATTTCAGAGTTATAAAAAAAATCATTTTTCAGGGAACAAGTAATGGGTTAACAACCTGCAGCTGTTCTGCAGCAATGGAAGTTAATTAAACCTTGAAAGTTGATGCAAACAATTTCTACAGGTGTTCCAACTTTTGTTGATTACTTATAAACCCTCTGTCTGTATAAAAGCAGTGTTGGAACACACTGTGTTACTACACCCTCTTAAGCATTATTTGGACAGTATTGTACTGCAGGAAGTAGTATATTGCTATCATAATGTCGAGAAAAATGCAATTAACAAAGACAGACAGACCATTATAACCCTTAAAAGTGTAGGTCTTTCCTTTAGAGAAATTGCAAAGAAAGCCAAGGTGTCAGTGAGTGTAGTTTCCTACACCTTCAAAAGGCACATGGAAACTGACAGGAAGACGTCTGGCAGACCCAAAGCCACAACAGAATCAGAAGACAAGTTTCTGAGAGTCAACAGCTTGCATTGATAGGCGACTCACAGGACAACAGCTTCAAGCACAGCTTAACACTGGTCGAAGTAAGCAAGTCTCAATTTCAACTGTGAAGAGAAGACTTCGAGCTGCAGGTTTGACAGAATACATTAAGAAACAGTGAATTTCAATATAAACTGGAAAAATGTAAGTGTTCTAAAACCAGTAGTGTATATACAGTTGAAGTCGGAAGTTTACATACACCTTAGCCAAATACATCTAAACTCAGTTTTACACAATTCCTGACATTTAATCCTAGTAAAAATTACCTGTCTTAGGTCAGTTAGGATCACCACTTTATTTTAAGAATGTGAAATGTCAGAATAATAGTAGAGAGAATGATTTATTTCAGCTTTTATTTCTTTCATCATATTCCCAGTGGGTCAGAAGTTTACATACACTCAATTAGTATTTGGTAGCATTGCCTTTAAATTGTTTAACTTGGGTCAAACGTTTCGGGTAGCCTTCCACAAGCTTCCCACAATAAGTTGGGGGAATTTTGGCCCATTCCTCCTGACAGAGCTGGTGTAACTGAGTCAGATTTGTAGGCCTCCTTGCTCGCACACGCTTTTTCAGTTCTGCCCACACATTTTCTATAGGATTGAGGTCAGGGCTTTGTGATGGCCACTCCAATACCTTGACTTTGTTGTCTTTAAGCCATTTGCCACAACTTTGGAAGTATGCTTGGGGTCATTGTCCATTTGGAAGACCCATTTGCGACCAAGCTTTAACTTCCTGACTGATGTCTTGAGATGTTGCTTCAATATATCCACATAATTTTCCTTCCTCATGATGCCATCTATTTTGTGAATTGCACCAGTCCCTCCTGCAGCAAAGCACCCCCACATCATGATTCTGCCACCCCCGTACTTCGCGGTTGGGATGGTGTTCTTCGGCTTGAAAGCGTCCCCCTTTTTCCTCCAAATATAACGATGGACATTATGGCCAAACAGTTCTATTTTTGTTTCATCAGACCAGAGGACATTTCTCCAAAAAGTACGATCTTTGTCCCCATGTGCAGTTGCAAACTGTAGTCTGGCTTTTTTATGGCGGTTTTGGAGCAGTGGCTTCTTCCTTGGTGAGCGGCCTTTCAGGTTATGTCGATATAGGACTCGTTGTACTGTGGATATAGATACTTTTGTACCGGTTTCCTCCAGCATCTTCACAAGGTCCTTTGCTGTTGTTCTGGGATTGATTTGCACTTTCTGCATCAAAGTACGTTCATCTCTAGGAGACAGAACGTGTCTCCTTCCTGAGCGGTATGACGGCTGCGTGGTCCCATGGTGTTTATACTTGCATACTATTGTTTGTACAGATGAACGTGGTACCTTCAGGCGTTTGGAAATTGCTCCCAAGGATGAACCAGACTTGTGGAGGTCTACCATTTTTTTCTGAGGTCTTGGCTGATTTCTTTTGATTTTCCCATGATGTCAAGCAATGAGGCACCGAGTTTGAATGTAGGCCTTGAAATACATCCACAGGTACACCTCCAGTTGACTCAAATGATGTCAATTAGCCTATCAGAAGCTTCTAAAGCCATGACATAATTTTCTGGAATTTTCCAAGCTGTTTAAAGGCACAGTCAACTTAGTGTATGTAAACTTCTGACCCACTGGAATTGTGATACAGTGAATTATAAGTGAAATAATCTGTCTGTAAACAATTGTTGGAAAAATTACTTGTGTCATGAACAAAGTATATGTCCTCTGTAGCTCAATGTGGTCCTCTGTAGCTCAATTGGTAGAGCATGGCGCTTGTAACGCCAGGGTAGTGGGTTCGATCCCCGGGACCACCCATACGTAAAAATGTATGCACACGACTGTAAATCGCTTTGGATAAAAGCGTCTGCTAAATGACATATTATTATTATTATTATTATGTCCTAACCGACTTGCCAAAACTATAGTTTGTTAACAAGAAATGTGTGGAGTGGTTGAAAAACTAGTTTTAATGACTCCAACCTAGGTGTATGTAAACTTCCGACTTCAACTGTATATATACACATACATACACTGAGTGGACAAAACATTAAGAACACCTTGAGTTGCACCCCTTTTTGTCTTCAGAACAGCCTCAATTCGTCAGGGCATGGACGCTACAAGGTGTCAAAACCATTCCACAGGGATGCTGGCCCATGTTGACTCCAATGCATCCCACAGTTGTGTCACGTTGACTGGATGTTCTTTGGGTGGTGGACCATTTTTGATACACACGGGAAACTGTTGAGCGTGAAAAACGTAGCAGCGTTGCTGTTCTTGACACAAACCAGTGCGCCTGGCACCTACTACCATACCCTGTTCAATTGCACTTAAATGTTTTATCTTGCCGATTCAGCCTCTGAATGGCACAAATACACAATCCATGTCTCAATTGTCTCAAGGCTTAAAAATCCTTCTTTAACCTGTCTCCTCCCCTTCATCTACACTGATTGAAGGGGATTTAACAAGTGACATCAACAAGGGATCATAGCTGTCACCTGGATTCACCTGGTCATTCTACAGTATGTCATGGAAAGAGCAGGTAATGTTCATAATGTTTTGTACACTCAGTGCATATATATACACACACACACACACACACACACAGCGTACACAAGTCCCAGCTCTCACACCATTGTTGTGTAAGTCCAGTGTATGTGTTATGGAGTTAAAAGGGACTCATGCAAAAGTTACGGTTGGCACCAAAAATTACAAATTTAATTGAATGCGAAACCGGGAGTCAACCTACACAACAATGTGAACTTGAAATGAATTGGTTTGAATTTCAGAAGACAGGCCTGGCAAGGAGGATAGTCTGGCCACACCCACCTTACGAGCAGCACTTCCTGGTCCATCTTGAGCTTCAGCTCAGCCTCTAGCTGGTCTTTCTCGGAGGTCAGCCTCTGGACCAGGTTACTGATCTCCCGGGCATAGTTCTGCTCTAGCTCAGCCTGTTCGCGCTGGGCCCTTCTCTCCTGGTCAGCGCCCCAGCCTGACCCTCCCAGGCACCTGGAGCTGCTCTGTAGCTCGGTCTGCAGCTTCTCCACTGTCTCTCTTAGCCTCATAACCTGCACCACAGCCTGGGCCTTCTCCTCCTCCAGCTCACTGATCTCCACCTTGAAGCCCTGAGAGATGTCCTTCCTCTCCACCTCCATGTTCCGTCGCATCAGCTCCAGGCTGCGCTCGTAGAAGTTCACCTGTGGGGCGAGGATGAGGGGGGTCAGGGATATTCCAGAATTTGAAAAATGGGCCTCCCATGTACTGAAGTTAGTTCCGTTTTTCATATAGTTTCATTCAAATTACCAATAATTTTGGACCTTTCAATTTCACATAAAGAATAGGAGACGGTAATTAAAACAATACAAAAACGTGTGAGCTAGGGTTTAATGGCAGGAACCGGGTTACTGGGAATTCCCTCCCAAACCCACGACCCTTTCCCGGGATAAATAATAGCGAGAAACCCGTAAATTAGAATAAATTATTTATATGAACAACGTGACATAAAATTGAACTGTTAAATTATATGCAATGTCTAAATCTGTCTTCATATGGCCTGCTCTGCTATCTGCATGATCAATAATCAATGCTCAGGGTGTGTTGTTGTAGCCTACCGTATTCACTTACACAAAGTCGCTATTGGTAGGCCTACCTGCATTTATTACACTGAACAAAAATATAAACGCAACATGTAAAGGGTTGGTCCCATGTTTCATGAGCTGAAATAAAAGATCCCAGAATTTTCCATACGCACAAAAAGCTTATTTCTCTCAAATTTGGTTACAACCCTGTTAGTGAGCATTTCTACTTTGCCAAGATAATCCATCCACCTGACAGGTGTGGCATATCAAGAAGATGATTGAACAGCATGATCATTACACAGGTGCACCTTGTGCTTGGGACAATAAATAGGCCACTAAAATGTGCAGTTTTGTCACACAACACAATGCCACAGATGTCTCAAGTTTTAAGGGAGCGTGCAATTGGCATGCTGACTGCAGGAATGTCCACCAGAGCTGTTGCCAGATAATTGAATGTTTATTTCTCTACCATAAGCCCCCTCCAACGTCGTTTTAGAGAATTTGGCAGTACGTCCAACCGACCTCAACCACAGACCACGTGTAACCACGCCAGGCCATGACCTCCACATCCGGCTTCTTCACCTGCGGGATCGTCTGAAACCAGCCACCCAGACAGCTGATGAAACTGTGGGTTTGCACAACCGAATAATTTCTGCACAAACTGTCAGAAAGCTAATCTGCGTGCTCATCGTCCTCACCAGGGTCTTGACCTGACTGCAGTTCGGCATCGTAACTGACTTCAGTGGGCATATGCTCAACTTCGACGGCCACTGGCATGCCGGAGAAGTGTGCTCTTCATGGATGAATCCCGGTTTCAAATGTACCGGGCAGATGGCAGACTGTGCGTCGTGTGGGCGAGCAGTTTGCTGATGTGAACGTTGTGAACAGAGTGCCCCATGGTGGCGGTGGGGTTATGGTATGGGCAGGAATAAGCTCGGACAATGAACACAATTGCATTTTATCGACTGCAATTTGAATGCACAGAGATACCATGACAAGATACTGAGGCCCATTGTCATACCATTCATCACCACCATCGCATCATGTTTCAGCATGATAATGCATGGCTCCATGTCGCAAAGATCTGTACACAATTCCTGGAAGCTGAAAATCTCCCAGTTCTTCCATAGCCTGCATACTCACCAGACATGTCACCCATTGAGCATGTTTGGGATGCTCTGGATCGATGTGTACGACAGCGTGTTCCAGTTTCCACCAATATCCAGCAACTTCGCACAGCCACTGAAGAGGAGTGGGACAACATTCCACCGGCCACAGTTAACAGCCTGATCAACTCTATGTGAAGGAGATGTGTCGCGCTGCATGAGGAAAATGGTGGTCACACCAGATACTGACTGGTTTTCTGATCCACGCCCTTACCTTTTTTTTGTATGTATCTGTGACCAACAGATGCATATCTGTATTCCCAGTCATGTGAAATCCATAGATTAGGGCCTAATGAATTTATTTCAATTGACTGATTTCCTTATATGAACTGTAAATCAGTAAAATGGTTAATTGTTGCATTTTTATTTTTGTTCAGCATGATTAAAAAAGTCTGTGTGGCAAAGATAAAAAAAAAATTGCCAACGAAGCCGAATGCCAAACCAACCTGCTGAAAATCCTGTCTAAGCAATTCAGTCTGTTTGAAGCAACAAACAGGTCAAAATACCTGCCGCACCTGTTTGAGGTGCTCGCCACGATCCAGGCTACCTCCGTGGAGGCCAAGAGAGCCTTCTCAGTCTGTGGCCAATTTGTGGCGAAGATCAGAAACCGCCTGTCTGGGAAGAATTTATGCACTGTGCTTTTTGAGAGACCACTTCATCAGATAAAATGTAAGTTAAACAGGTACGGCCTAAAGCCTATGCAAATTATTTTGTTTGTTTGTTAGCTAGCTACAGGTTAAGCCTACCAGGTTATTTTCCGCAGCCTATAGCCTACATTTGTGTGTAGAATTATTCTACATTTGTTTGGCTGGGTCTTGACAATTAGTCAGCTACAATTACAGTTAGTCCTTCCTATAATTATAGTTATTCTGTTTCTAAACAAGTCTGTTTTTCATGTTGAAAAATGATGCGAGAACCGGGTGTCTTTTAATGAACTCGAATTGAACAAGCAAGTTTTATGAAAATCTTTGTTTTTCTGTCCTGAATAAAAGTAATAATGGAAAATAAGAAATCAAATAATTTATTTGTCACATACACGTGTTTAGCAGATGTTATTGCGGGTGTAGCGAAATGCTTGTGCTTCTAGCTCCGACAGTGCAGTAATATCTAACAATTTCACAACATATACCCAATACACACAAATCTAGTAAGGAATGGAATTTAAGAATATATACATATGGACAAGCAATGACAGAGCGGCATGGACTAAGATACAGTAGAATATTATAGAATAGAATACAGTATATACATATGAGATGAGTAGTGCAAGATATATATGTAAACATTATTAAAGTGACAAGTGTTCCATTTCTTAAAGTGGCCAGTGATTTCAATAGGCAGCAGCAGCTGCCTCTAATGGGCTAGTGATGGCTATTTAACAGTCTGATGGCCTTGAGATGGAAGCTGTTTTTCATTCTCTCGGTCCCAGCTTTGATACACCTGTACTGACCTCGCCTTCTGGATGATAGCAGGGTGAACAGGCAGTGGCTCGGGTGGTTGATGTCTTTGATGATCTTTTTGGCCTTCCTGTAACATCGGGTGCTGTAGGTATCTTGGAGGGCGGGTAGTTTGCCCCCGGTTATGCGTTCGGCAGACAGCACCACCCTCTGGAGAGCCCTGCGGTTGCGGGCGGTGCAGTTGCCGTACCAGGCGGTGATACAGCCCAACAGGATGCTCTCAATTGTGCATCTGTAAAAGTTTGTGAGGGTTTTAGGTGCCAAGCCAAATTTCTTCAGCCTCCTGAGGTTGAAGAGGCTATGTTGCGCCTTCTTCACCACACTGTCTGCGTGGGTGGACCATTTCAGTTTGTCAGTGATGTGTACGCCGAGGAACTTGAAGCTTTCCACCTTCTCCACTGTGGCCCGTCGATGTGGATAGGGGGGTGCACCCTCTGCTGTTTCCTGAAATCCACGATCATCTCCTTTGTTTTTGTTGACGTTGAGTGAGAGGTTATTTTCCTGGCACCACACACCCAGAGCCCTCACCTGTGTTGGGGATCAGCGAAGTGGAGATGTTGTTTCCTACCTTCACCACCTGGGGGGCGGCCCGTCAGGAAGTCCAGGACCCAGTTCCACAGGGCGTGGTTCAGACCCAGGGCCTCGAGCTTAATGATGAGCTTGGAGGGTACTATGGTGTTGAATGCTGAGCTAGTCAATGAACAGCATTCTTACATAGGTATTACTCTTGTCCAGATTGGATAGGGCAGTGTGCAGTGTGATGGCGATTGCATCGTCTGTGGATGTATTGGGGCGGTAAGCAAATTGAAGTGGGTCTAGGGTGGGTGGGTCTTTGGTTAGTTAATTCTATTATAGCCTATAGTCCACGTTTGTGTAGCCAGAAGGCTCACATTTCATTTATTTTATGCTGTGACTAAATAAACATTTAAAAAGAAAACCATGAGAGATTATCATTTACTTTATTGCTAGATATAGGCGTACCATATATTTTTATGCTAACGAATGATAATGAATGCAATAATTAAATGTTAACTTTTATGTAAAATATAGCCTACCTTAGAATGGCCATGATTCATGGCGAGTTTAGATTCATGGGCAATTGATCAACCGCAGCGCTATCCATCGTGCTGAATCTTCGCTACAGCTTATCTGTTTGATAAGCGGAGAATCAGATATGTTCCCTCTGACAAAATCACCATAATAAGCGAAGTGCTTTTAAATAGCACTTCCGGTTTGAACAGGAATACCAGGAAGCCAGTAATTTCTTGCATTTTTCTCAGGAAGGAAAATTGGTAGATTCTCGGGAAAATATTAAACCCTAGTGTGAGCGTACGTATCAGATTGCTTCCTCTACCTTGGTCTCCAACTCAATCTTCAGGTCCTGCACCTCCTGGCTGTGCCTCTCCTTAAGCTGTCCCATGGCCATCTCCGTCTCAATGCTCACAACAGGGCCTGGCAGACTCTCCAGAGAACCCAGGCCTGAGGGAACAGAAACAAAAACACCAAGGTGTGTGAGTCATACCCAACAGGTTTTTACAGAGAGGGAAAAAATGATTGATGTTTCCAATTCTTACCATTCTTATCGGCCACTTGTCGCTTTTTCCTAGCCATGGGAGATATGCCTCTTTTCATCTCAGGCTCATCTGAAGCACAATGGACAAGATTACTGTAGAGAGTAGGTCAGTGACTAATGTGAAACTGTCAGTGTCTGGAGTGGGACTGAGTGGAGAAATTAGAGGGTGTGTGTGAAAGAGGGCGTGTATGTGCATACATGGGTGGGGGAGAGAGATAGGAGGGGCCCTTCAGTCCTCCAAGGACAAGGCCCATATACAGTATATATTTTCAGGCAACACTTTAGTATACAGCATATACTGTAGGTCTAAATAAATACATTTAAAACTGAAAACAAATCACTATGTTCTAATCAGGGCACGGATATAAATTATAGGGACAAATCAGTGAACACAGTATATGGCTTAGGGCTATGAGTGGGATTTACCAGAGTCAGACTTAGAGGTCAGTGATCGTCGGCTGGACCAAGCGTGTGTGGACGTGTCTCTTGCCCGTCTGGGTCGCCTCCCCATCCCCTGACTCTTTAACATCTCCACCTCAGAGTTCAACTCGTCATTCCGGTCCCGCAGCTCCTGTGAGACACAGACGTGTCATTTAACATGCAATACTTCTGACAAACATACATAACAAACACAGCAAAACACAGCAGAACTACTATAAAGATAGATCAGTACCAGTCACAATGTCCTCACTAACTGCCACGCACATGCTAATCAAACCACACAGCAACACTTATTCTTATTCTAGTTTCCCAAAATGGGAGGCGTTTGGATAAATCAAGAGGCTTGTCATTCATACACTCAAAACAGGTCTCTGCTCTGTCCAGGCAAGTAAACAAAAAGTCCTTAAAAATAGTTTACCATAAATCATGAATGTTATGTATGCAGTGTATAACTAATTACTTCACTATGCTTTGGAAAATTGTGAAAGGTAAACCAGGTCAAGCCCCCTTGGGGGTTCCAACCAAGGCATGATTCTGTAAACACACATGCACACACTCTTACCCGGCACTGCAGCTTGTACTCCTTGATGATCTCAGAGAAGCGCTCCTCCTGGTTCAGCAGTCCTGTGTTGTTCGGATCCAGGCTCCCAAACTGTCAGCCAACCAAAACGGAAACCCTCATCAATCATTAATTTCTGGCAAAACCGCACTGCTCACTCCCTGAGGGATGAGTTACCACAGCAGGACATCATCACGCTAGGGTGACCACATGTCCCGCATTTTGGCCCTTTGTCCTGCATTTTATCAACAAATTAAAACACCACTAATTTAGAAAAATAGGTTGATTTGTTCCATATTTCAATCAGACTTTCTATTAATTTGATGAGAATTGACATTCCAACCTCTCTTTTGAAGCATTTTAATAGCTGTATTAGACTGAAAGGTAATTTCGTAAAACTCTCCATGCTCATTAGTTGCTCATTTAACATATTTTCTGCTACTTCACTCAATCCCATTTTAAAAGTTTCCCTTCCTAACTGTTTACATTCCCTGAGGGGTGCTGCCCCAAAAAAACATTAATGTGTAGGCTACACTGTCCCGCAAAATCATCCTGTTGTCCTGCATTTGGGTATTTTAAATGTGGTCACCCTACATCACGCCCATTCTCACATAGTTCCCTCTCACCTTGTCTAGTAGGAGCTGGTCCAGGTCTCTCTGCAGCTTGGAGATGGTGTTCTCTGCCTCTGACAGCTTCCCCTTCAGAACACTGCCCTCCTCCTCCAAACGTCCGTTCTCCTGTTAGCCCAGAGGGAGGGTTATTGAGAGTGATACGATACCGCTTTAAGATATCCACAGCAACACGGTATAATCACTCCATAACAGAGAACAATAGGAGTACTAACGACGGGGGATAGTTAAGAAGCTAAGCCGCAGTCTGCCATTGGTTGGTTGTCCGTGGGCGAGTGGGTCTAGTAGGAGTCTGAATAGAGCATGTCTGTGTCTGGAGGTGGATGTTGCAAGCAGGAAGGCAAAAACCAAAATCACATGAACTAATCTAATCCTCTCATTTGAGTTCTCTAGAGAGGAGACTGGGAGGGAGATGAAAACGAATTCCTTGCAGAACATTAACCAGTTTATACTCATACAAAATACATGCATTCAAAAGCATGAGGAGCCTCTTATGCAATGAATTCAAATAGAGGCTAAGCTCAAGGAATCTTGTAGGCAGGGTGGTCAAGCAATCGCCTGCATTCCTAGCACTCTTATCATTGTAAAAACCTCATGGTGTGTATCTATAGCGATAGTCACCTGGGTGGCATTACAGATTTCCTCCTGCAGACTGGCATCCTGTGCATGTAGGACCTCCACTTCCTCTTTGAGCTTGGCCCGCTCAAACTCCACCTGCTGCAGCAGGACCTCGCTCTCTTGCTCCGATTCACTGCGCAGGGCCATTAGCCTATCCCGGAACTCCTGCTCCAGACCCCTGACAATCAGAGGGAAGTTTAACTAAATGGTCCATCCTCCACGCATGACAATACACAACCAGTCAAGCAAGATTTTCCAACCATCAGATCAGTCTGTAATCTGTAACATACAGAATGATATGGAGGTGATAAGGAAGAGAAGGTCTTACTTGATTTTGGTTTCATTCAGTGACTCAATGGTGGCGTGCCTGTCATCCACCTCTCTGACCAGCTGGAGGTTCCTCCTGTCGGCCCACTCCAGGTCGGCCTTGACCTTGTCCCTTTCCTGACACGCCTGGTCTGCTAGGACCCTGAGGGACAGACAGTGGACAGACATCTGAGCATGGACCTAAGCACAACACTCACCAGAATGACCTGATCATGGAGCACTAACTTTAACAGCAGATATTCTATGTACATTATGCACAAAGAATCAAAAAACGCTGAAAGAATGCAGTATTGTGGTTCCAAAGTTGGTCAGTAAACTGACAAGGCAATGATCGTTACAATCAATAATATAAAAGCATCAAAATCTCTCACCTCTAGGTGGAGACACAGTAAAAATCTATCAACCAAAAATCCATTATGCAATGCTTGACCATGAAATCAATCAAGAGTTGATGTAAATGAATTGGTCTCAGTTTACAGTCATTGGCGCATACAGGAAATGAATCCAGAGGATACACTAAAGTCTCTTTGACCATAACCTCTATAGAGTCCAACGGAAGCATGCAATACCAAAGTATACATTATCAAACCAAAGACTCACTGGAGGAACTGGATCTCGTTCTTGTAAGAGATGAGAGCGGCCTGGTGGATGCCGTTGCCGCTGACCAGCAGCTCATTGTCCAGGGCCAGGGTGAGCTCCGCCAGACTGACCCGCTCCTCCAGGGGGAAGTCCAGAGTCTGGAGGGGACAGTACGAGTGTGAAAGAGCATTATAACACCCATCATTCATCTTGCATAGTGACATTAACGCCCTTATTTGCTGAATACTTTGGAAGTATTAGAATTAGGCCAAGACCGTATCTAAAGAAAAAAGCAATGGTGAACTTGATCAATTGTTTTTGGAGGTGTTGGCAGAATGTTTTCTTTTGCAGTGACATTTGCTATAGCCCATCTGACAGTTTCTGAAAGACAAAAACTATTACGAATTGTTGTGGACCTGTAAACAGATTGTTTGAATTCAATAATGTTTTGCATTTACGTTTTCCCAAACCTAAATATGCTGCACTGCCCACGAATTCTGAAACAATGTCTACTCAGAAAAAACACACAAAAAACGACAGTAGGCCTACTTACAGTGGTAGCCTACTCAATGCAAAATATCTGTTCACCTGTTCAATTGGAATGTATGTTAGAAACCACGCTCCCTTTCGGATACATAGAGCAAAAACTAGAAATTATAATAGCCTATCTAATAGGCCCAATTAATAGATGTGTATGGTAATTTGTTGTATGGCTACTTTGGGAATATGAACTCATCATGACCAGAAAAGGTGAGGAATTCATTCTGCAATGATTATGATACATGCATTATGTTTATAAAATGAAATATTGTCTACTCGAGAAATGTGAAATTACAGTATTCAGACCTCACTTACAAACATCAATGGAAAAGGTGAACCGTCTGGTCTACCTTTGAACTGCGCATCGGATCGCATAGAGCAAAATACTTTAATTAGCTTATCTACTTACTACTGTGAAGTGGGTCCAATTAAATGAGAGATGGGAAATTTTTACATTTTAGTAATTTAGCAGACGCTCTTATCCGGAGCGACTTACAGTAGTAAGTGCATACATTTTTTTTACATTTTTTGTACTGGTCCTCCGTGGGAATCAAACCCACAACCCTCAAACCTGGCATTGCAAGCACAATACTCTATCAACTGAGCCACATGGGACGACTGGTAGCCTATCCTAACTTGTTGTAAGCCTATCGGCTATTTCGCGAGTACGAAACCATCAGTCAGAAAAGGTGAGTTATTTATTCTGCACTGATCATGGAAATGATCTGTTTTTGTTATGAAAAAGAGCGTTGTGTCTTCCTGCACAAGGCTCCTTTTGCCTTCTTGCAATGCAATAGTTTAGCCACTAGAAACTGTGTGTACACATGGTCTAAAGATTGCGGGATGATAAGCAAATTCTCACGTCAAGTTCCGTTTTCATAAATGCCAACTTTTGCATGAAAACTGGCGCACGCATGTTTTGGGGCATATTTTATGCATACGCAACATTTATAAATGAGGCCCCAGGTGTTTTGACAACTGGTGTATGGTAAATATAAATTCAGATCAAAGTTCAGTTCATGCAATAAAATGTGTCAGATTACAATAGGATTATTTCAGTAACACATAATATAATCTGAGCATGTCTAGCTAGGGCCATTTGTTGGCAGCATTACATAGATTATAGTTTTACACCACAGCATGTAATCTAAAACAAAAGAACATCCGCAACATGTAACTGGAACCCACAATCTCTATTCTCCTCCTATTACACATTTTACACACAGGAAGGAGATAGGCTCCTAAAGGAGTCAGAAATACAGTTTATGTAACTTGTCTGATCAAAATGATGAAATGAGAAACCCTGCAGCTTTCTTTATCCTGTACCAACCTCTGAACACCAAGGCTTTTCAACAACGTATCAATTCAAGTAGCCGCAAAGGAAGAGTAATCAACATTTCAAGGCTACTTCTGAAAATAACTGGTACAAGCAATGAGCGTGTGTATCCATGACTGGAGGACATTCAAATAGAAACAGTAATAGTATGAACACGTACATTGGTTCATAACTTTCTCACAAAGCTTACCTTTCACAGATTGTACTCACAAACCCAGAGCATACTAAACCACTAAAACCCACATGACGTTCACACTGGCTGCTTATTATCTAACACCAAACACATAGTGTGACAGGTTCCAACAAGCCTGACCTGTCATGGTACAAGTCCGGCACTGACCTGTAGGATGTCCCTGCTGTTCCGGATGCCCTCCTCGTTCCAGAGGGTGATGACCCTCTCTGGACTGGTGCAGCCTGACCCATCGTCCAGCCTGGTCAGCAGCCTCTGGCCCACGGTGGCAGACAGGAGAGAGGGAGAGGTGGAGCGCACCATCCGCTCCTCAAAGGTCTGGGAGAAAACAGAGGAAGACATGAGAGCTACAGGGACAGGCTAGCTGATGGCCCAATTTAGTTCCTCCTCCACAGAACACTGCTGCAGATCAGTGCGGCACTGCGCACTGCATGCGTGCTGTGTAGCCTCACCTCTGTTCCCAATGCCATAGAAATACAAAGAAGTCCTTGAGGGGCATTGTAGCAGGAACACCTCCTTCGGTCATACCGCTTTCTCTAAGAATAACCTGACCTCCACTGTGCATTGTGTAATCCAGACTCCCATAGACAAAAGAGCTTCAGCGCCACAAATACATGTATTTCACGCGCCACTAATAAACGCCATTTTACTGTCATAACACTTAATCTGGCTTAACCTACATTCCATTCCCCATTTGCTCACAGCTTACATCCCACACCAGTTTGGGACATGGAGGAGTAGAGGTAGTATTTAGTTTCTGAACAAGTCTGAGAAACACACTTGTGTCTCAGTGCTGGTTCATGTAGCTAGTTGTTCCTAATACCTGGGAGGCACCAACATGCCAAGCTTTGAAAGAAAGGATGTTGTCTTTCATAGCCCATGTTAACAAACCACACCCAGATATCAGGCTTGACGTGCAATACATGATTTCTAACTTTGGCTTTCTCTTTGTGTGGAAATGGTCATTCAGCAAGGGAACGCATGAAGGGCAGACTAAGCTCTGCCCCAACAGTCAATTACTTGATTGGCTGCTGCCTAAAATTCCTTAATTGACCAGCAGGAAATTGGAGCATTCGTCATCTGAGAGAGACAGACAGACAGACAGCCAGCCTACTATAGTGAACAAAAATATAAACGCAACATGCAACAATTTAAACGATTTTACTGAGTTAAAGGCGCTGCATGGTCATGGTTACTCCTGAGTGGCGCAGTGGTCTAAGGCACTGCATCGCAGTGCTAACTGTGCCACTAGAGATCCTGGTTCGAATCCAGGCTCTGTCGCAGCCGGCCGCGACCGGGAGACTCATGGGCGGCGCACAATTCGTCCAGGGTAGGGGAGGGAATGGCCGGCAGGGATATAGCTCAGTTGATAGAGCATGGCGTTTGCAACGCCAGGGTTGTGGGTTCGATTCCCACGGGGGGCCAGTATAAAAAAAAAAAAATATGTAATCACACAACTGTAAGTCGCTCTGGATAAGAGCGTCTGCTAAATGACTAAAAATGTAAAAAATGTAAATGTCAATACGACATCTGCATTGGCCATACAGCATTTACTGCAATGTGGCCGCAGAAGTCAGAGCAAACATCCTTTTTGCGCTTCTCAGAGCAGCGCAGAGCTGTTGTGAAGGAAGTTGTCAAGGAAGTGAGTTTGTGTTTTACAGGACCTCCCGCCCTCACCTACTGTCAACCAATCATGTAAATGCGGAGCTATAGGGTGCCCTCCACATTGTTAATTTTTTTTAGAGCCGCATGGCGATGCAGTACAGAGCTCAATTTGGCCTCTGCGTGCCTCCAGAGGCTCCGCAATTCGTCACACCATCCATGCGGCGCCTCCAACCACATTTTCGGATAAAGCATAAATTGGCTCTTACAGGTCATATAAGGAAATCAGTCAATTGAAATTAATTAATTAGGCCCTCATCTATGGACTTCACATGACTGGGCAGGGGCGCAGCCCTGGGTGGGACTGGGAGGTCATAGGCCCACCCACTGGGGAGCCAGGCCCAGCCAATCAAAATGTGTTTTTCCCCACAAAAGGCCTTTATTACAGGCAGAAATACTCCTCAGTTTCCTCAGCTGTCTGGGTGGCTGGTCTCAAACGATCCCACAGGTGAAGAAGCCGGATGTGGCGGTCTAATTGGTCTTTTGACCAATCACATCAGATCTTTATATATCAGATCTTTTTCAGAGCTGATCTGATTGCTCAGAAGACCAATTAGTGAAAAAAATATCAGAATTGGGTTACAGTTTCTGTGTATAACAGTTTGCCTTTTATGTCAGATACTGAAGGGAAGGGACAATTTCTAATCAATAGATCATATTTTGAATACCTTATTATGCCTTTATCTTAATCCTAAACTAAACTATGAGCCACAGAGAATATTTCAAGAGCCTCCCCAGCTAGCACATAACGTTTGGAGAACCATATGTTTCTTAGAGCTTGGTGAAAGCATGGTTGTATTATGGTTATTTTGCATACAGCCTTCCCACCACTTTCTGGGAATGGTGCAGGAGAGTTACTTGGCTTTGAAACATTCTCAGCACATTTAAGGAACTTGACAAAAAAAAAACATTTCCGAAAAAGTTCAAATATGATTACATTTAATTTAAATTTTGGTAATGTTCTAGGAACATTCTCCAACTGGTTTGACAATTTCAGTATTTCAGCATAACCTTTCCTCATGGTTCTATTTAAAGTCATTTTCTCAGAACGTTCAGAGAACTTTTTAGAAACAACGTTCTTCTGTGGGAATTTCAGTACTTCAGCATAACGTTTTCTGCAGGTTTCCTTATGGTTCTATTTAAAGTCATGTTCTCGAACAAAACAAAACTTTCCATAAAAAACACAAGAACATTAGTAACATCCAAAGAATGTTATTTAAAAACATACACATTCCGTTCTCAGTGTAAACAAAACTCTCTATCCTTTATATGGTAAAGTGTTTTCAGGTGTGTTGGCCGTGCCCACTAATTGGCCACACTTAATCTTAATTAGTGCTTGTTTCCGTTGAAATGGGGTCTGTTTGAATAGACTAAAATTAACAGCTTTGTTGGAGTTAAAGAAAACATGGCATACTAGCTCCATCCTGGTGGCGCAGTGGACTAATTCCATGGATAGAGAACAGAAGATCATAGGTTTGAATCTCACTGATGCTATGTCACGATAAAAAATACATGTGTTTGCATGATTAATGCCTAAAGAAATTAATTTCCATGTGTTCTATCTGTGTTTGAGGTTCAAGAAAGTAAACCCCAAATAATAATTTCCATTCTCAGAACATTGAAGTGACTCTACTTTTCACCTAATTTACTTACCAAAAGGCACATCTCAATAGGTGGTCCAGGTAAGTCATGTCATAGCACAAATGTGGGGGAAATGGGCCTTTCCAATTTTGTTCTCTAAATTTCCTATATTGTTCCTCAAGGAAATCAAATCCAATTGTATTGGTCACATACACGTGTTTAGCAGATGTTATTGCGGGTGTAGCAAAATGTTTGTGTTTCTAGCTCCAACAGTGCAGTAATATCCAACAAGTAATATCTAACAAATTCACAACAATACACACAAATATAAACTAAAGGAATGGAATTAAGAATATATAAATATTTGGACGAGCAATGTCAGACTATGATACAGAACAGAACAGAATGCAGTATATACAGTATCTCACAAAAGTGAGTACACCCCTCACATTTTTGTAAATATTTGAGTATATCTTTTCATGTGACAACACTGAAGAAATGACACTTTGCTACAATGTAAAGTAGTGAGTGTACAGCTTGTATAACAGTGTACATTTCTGTCCCCTCAAAATAACACAACACACAGCCATTAATGTCTAAACCGCTGGCAACAAAAGTGAGTACACCCCTAAGTGAAAATGTCCAAATTGGGCCCAAAGTGTCAATATTTTGTGTGGCCACCATCATTTTCCAGCACTGCCTTAACCCTCTTGGGCATGGAGTTCACTAGAGCTTCACAGGTTGTCACTGGAGTCCTCTTCCACTCCTCCATGATGACATCACAGAGCTGGTGGATGTTAGAGACCTTGCACTCCTCCACCTTCCGTTTGAGGATGCCACAGATGCTCAATAGGGTTTAGGTCTGGAGACATCCTTGGCCAGTCCATCACCTTTACCCTCATCTTCTTTAGCAAGGCAGTGGTCGTCTTGGAGGTGTGTTTGGGGTCGTTATCATGTTGGAATACTGCCCTGCGGCCCAGTCTCCGAAGGGAGGGGATCATGCTCTGCTTCAGTATGTCACAGTACATGTTGGCATTCATGGTTCCCTCAATGAACTGTAGCTCCCCAGTGCCGGCAGCACTCATGCAGCCCCAGACCATGACACTCCCACCACCATGCTTGACTGTAGGCAAGACACACTTGTCTTTGTACTCCTCACCTGGTTGCCGCCACACACGCTTGACACCATCTGAACCAAATAAGTTTATCTTGGTCTCATCAGACCACAGGACATGGTTCCAGTAATCCATGTCCTTAGTCTGCTTGTCTTCAGCAAACTGTTTGCGGGCTTTCTTGTGCATCATCTAAAAGAGGCTTCCTCCTGGGACGACAGCCATGCAGACCAATTTGATGCAGTGTGCGGCATATGGTCTGAGCACTGACCGGCTGACCCCCCCCACCCCTTCAACCTCTGCAGCAATGCTGACAGCTCTCATACGTCTATTTCCCAAAGACAACCTCTGGATATGACGCTGAGCACGTGCACTCAACTTCTTTGGTCGACCATGGCGAGGCCTGTTCTGAGTGGAACCTGTCCTGTTAAACCGCTGTATGGTCTTGGCCACCGTGCTGCAGCTCAGTTTCAGGGTCTTGGCAATCTTCTTATAGCCCAGGTCATCTTAATGTAGAGCAACAATTCTTTTTTTCAGATCCTCAGAGAGTTCTTCGCCATGAGGTGCCATGTTGAACTTCCAGTGACCAGTATGAGGGAGTGTGAGAGCGATGACACCAAATGTAACACACCTTCTCCCCATTCACACCTGAGACCTTGTAACACTAACGAGTCACATGACACCGGGGAGGGAAAATGGCTAATTGGGCCCAATTTGGACATTTTCACTTAGGGGTCTACTCACTTTTGTTGCCAGCGGTTTAGACATTAATGGCTGTGTGTTGAGTTATTTTGAGGGGACAGCAAATGTACACTGTTATACAAGCTGTACACTCACTACTTTACATTGTAGCAAAGTGTAATTTCTTCAGTGTTGTCACATGAAAAGATATACTCAAATATTTACAAAAATGTGAGGGGTGTACTCACTTTTGTGAGATACTGTACATATGAGATGAGTAATACAAAATATGTAAACATTATTAAAGTGACTAGTGTTCCATTATTAAAGTGGCCAGTGATTCCAGTCTATGTATATTGGGCAGCAGCCTCTAATGTGCTAGTGATGGCTATTTAACAGTCTGATGGCCTTGAGATAGAAGCTGTTTTTCAGTCTCTCGGTCCCAGCTTTGCTGCACCTGTACTGACCACGCCTTCTGGATGATAGCGGGGTGAACAAGCAGTGGCTCGGGTAGTTGTTGTCCTTGATGATCTTTTTGGCCTTCCTGTGACATTGGGTGCTGTAGGTGTCTTGGAGGGCAGGTAGTTTGCCCCCGATGATGTGTTGGGCAGACCCCACCACCCTCTGGAGAGCCCTGCGGTTGCAGGTGGTGCAGTTGCCGTACCAGGCGGTGATAGAGCCCGACAGGATGCTCTCAATTGTGCATCTGTAAAAGTTTGTGAGGGTTTTCGGTGCCAAGCCAAATTTCTTCAGCCTCCTGAGGTTGAAGAGGCGCTGTTGTGCCTTCTTCACCACACTGTCTGCGTGGGTGGACCATTCCAGTTTGTCAGTGATGTGTCAGTGAAGTCCACAATTAGCTCCTTTGTTTTGTTGACATTGAGTGAGAGGTTATTTTCCTGGCGTGCTCAGCCCCCTCCTGTACTCCCTGTTCACCCATGACTACGTGGCCATGCACGCCTCCAACTCAATCATCAAGTTTGCAGATGAAAAGAGTAGTAGGCCTGATTACCAACAATGACGAGACAGCCTACAGGGAGGAGGTGAGGGCCCTGTCGGAGTGGTGCCAGGAAAATAACCTCTCACTCAATGTCAACAAAACAAAGGAGCTAATTGTGGACTTCACTGACACATCACTGACAAACTGGAATGGTCCACCCACGCAGACAGTGTGGTGAAGAAGGCACAACAGCGCCTCTTCAACCTCAGGAGGCTGAAATTTTTCTTGGTCCCTAAGACCATCACAAACTTTTACAGATGCACCATTGAGAGCATCCTGTCGGGCTGTATCACCGCCTGGTACGGCAACTGTACCGCCCGCAACCGCAGGGCTCTCCAGAGGGTGGTGCGGTCTGCCCAACGCATCACCGGGGGCACACTGCCTGCCCTCCAAGACACCTACAGCACCCGATGTCACAGGAAGGTCAAAAAGATCATCAACGACATCAACCATCTGAGCCACAGCCTGTTCACCCCACTATCATCTAGAAGGTGAGGTCAGTACAGATGCATCAAAGCTGGGACCAAGAGACTGAAAAACAGCTTCTATCTCAAGGTCATCAGACTGTTAAATAGCCATCACTAGCCGGCATCCACCCAGAACCCTGCCCTGAACTTAGTTATCGTCACTAGCTACCACCTGGTTACTCAACCCTGCACCTTAGGAGGCTGCTGCCCTATGTACATAGACATTGAATCACTGGTCACTTTAATAATGGAACACTGGTCACTTTAATAATGTTTACATACTGTTTTACTCATTTCATATGTATATACTGTATTCTCGTCAATGCCACTCCAACATTGCTCATCCTAATATTTATATATTTCTTAATTCCATTATTTTAATTTTAGATGTGTGTATTGTTGTGAATTGTTAGATAGTACTGCACTGTTGGAGCTAGGAACACAAGCATTTCGCTACACCTGCAATAACATCTGCTAAATATGTGTATGCGACCAATAATATTTGATTTGAGTCTAAAAACACTCTTTTACTCAAAACCTTTTTTTTTTACAGTTTAGTGTGCCTACTTTACTGCATTTAAACTTGGACTATCACTTTTCAACAGGAATACTTTCAGGAAATCATAGTAAAACTTTCTCAGAATCTCCCTGCAACCTAAAACTTTACGTTCCCAGATCAGGCGAAACGTTCACTTCCGTTCTCAGAACATTTAAAAAATGTTGTGCTTTACCAGTCAGGAAATGTATGGCTTCGTTCCCAGAAGCAATGGGAAACCAAAACCTTACGTTCCTACAACTTCCAAGGAATCAAATGTGCTAGCTGGGTTCTTAAAGGTACAATATGCCAAAATTGCTCTGCCATTTCCTGGTTGCTAAAATTCTAATAGTTCTCCTAATTTCAGTTTGTGGGTCAAAACAAGCAATGTATAGTGTAGAGAATCATTGTACCATCTAAACTGCTGTGAAATATATTTTCAATAACAAAAAATGCCTTATTTTCAGCTGTTGAAGCTGGTGTACAAAATCAAAAGTAAAAGACACAAAAACTGAACTTAAGAACGTGAAGCACAGAAATAGCGCACATAGAACATATCTACTGCTTCTTAGACATGCTTACAATGAGAATGAGAGCTATAACACACATTCCTATGTGAATTTGGTTGGGTCGCCCAAAAAGTTACATATTGCAGCTTCAGACACCAATCAGCCACACATTTAATGCAAAGTGACAGTTTTTTTGTTATAAATAGAATTCATATCAAATACTCCCTTCAGTTCGAGACAGATGGCAGTCCCATGTGCCAATGTATTGTCATTTGTATTATCCACGGATCATTATTCTGGCCTAATTACATACATTTACTGTACTGACCCAAACCCACTCACAAACATTTCCATATAAATAAATTACTGTTAAACATGTACGCGTTCCCTAAAAAGGGTGTTGTTCTGTCTGTCTGTCTGCTCACCTGCTGGAGTGAGCGCTGGGGGTTGGGGCGTATGGGGGTGGAGGAGGAGGTGGGAACTGGGACACCCTCCTCTCTGTAAAGACCCTTCTGGAACTTCCTGAGGCTGATCCTCCCATCCAGGTCAGTGTCCAACTTCCTGAAGAGGGCGTCCAACTCCTGTGTGATAACGAGTCAGGGGTTAAAAACATGAAGTCAAATTCAATACAGAAACCCAGATACAGAGAGAAAGATTCAAACTATTAATATCTAGCATAACACACCCAATATACACTATATATAAAAAAGTATGTGGACACCCCTTCAAATTAGTGGAATCGGCTTTTTCAGCCACACCAGTTGCTGACAGGTGTATAAAATCGAGCAAACCGCCATGCAATCTCCATAGACAAACTTTGGCAGTAGAATGGCCTTATTGAAGAGCTCAGTGACTTTCAACATGGCATCGTCATAGGATGCGACCTTTCCAACAAATCAGTTCGTCAAATTTCTGTCCTGCTGGAGCCGCCCCGATCAACTGTAAGTGATGTTATTGTGAAGTGGAAACGTCTAGTAGCAACAACAGCTCAGCCGTGAAGTGGTAGGCCACACAAGCATACAGAATGGGTCCGCCGAGTGCTGAAGCACGTAAAAATCATCTGTCCTCGGTTGCAACACTCACTACCGAGTTCCAAACTGCCTCTGGAAGCAACGTCAGCACAATAACTGTTCGTTGGGAGCTTCATGAAATGGGTTTCCATGGCCGAGCAGCCGCACACAAGCCTATCATCAACATGCCCAATGCCAAGCGTCGGCTGGAGTAGTGTAAAGCTCACCGCCATTGGACTCTGAAGCAGTGGAAACGCATTCTCTGGAGTGATGAATCACACTTCACCATCTGGCAGTCCGACTGACAAATCTGGGTTTGGCGGATGCCAGGAGAATGCTACCTGCCCCAATGCATAGTGCCAACTGTTAAGTTTGGTGGAGAAAGAATAATGGTCTGGGGCTGTTTTTCATGGTTCGGGCTAGGCCTCTTAGTTCAAGTGAAGGGAAATCTTAACGGTACAGCATACAATGACATTCTAGTCGATTCTGTGCTTCCAACGTTTTGGCAACAGTTTGGGGAAATTCCTGTTTCAGCATGACAATGTCCCCGTGCACAAAGCGAGGTCCATACAGAAATGGTTTGTCGAGATCGGTGTGGAAGAACTTGACTGACCTGCACAGAACCCTGACCTCAACCCCATCGAACACTTTTGGGATGAATTAGAACGTAGACTGCGAGCCAGGCCTAATCACCCAACATCAGTGCCCGACCTCACTAACGCTCTTGTGGCTGAAGTCCCCACAGCAATGTTCCAACATCTAGTGGAAAGCCTTCCCAGAAGAGTAGAGGCTGTTATAGCAGCAAAGGGGGGACCAACTCCATAATAATGCCCATGATTTTGGAATGAGATGTTCGATGAGCAGGTGTCCACATACTTTTGGTAATGTAGTGTATCTTTGGCACGTAACCACCGACTGCAGTCGGATTCCCTGCCCGTCTCCCTGAGGTGTGCACTCTTTTACTCCCCCTCATGGCTTAAAAGGGAATGGACAGATGTATACTGGTATAAGAGATAGAGGAAACTCCCTTGGCCCATGTTTACACTAATCCAATGCCTTTGTAGTCAGCAAGTGCACAGATATGGGAATTAGGGAATTAAAACACCCACTGGCTGAAATGTTGGGCTGGCCATACCTCTGGATTCAGGTCCTGCAGGCCAAGGTGGTCACAGACCAGGGACAGTTCCTGCCTGTTCAGAAAGCCCCCTCCTCCTACTCCAAGCTCCTCCCATACTGCCCTCATCTGGCTGTCTGCCACCTCGGCCCCTGGCCCAGGGGAGCGGAGCAGGCTCTCCGAACTGTCCCGCTTCCATCGCTTCTGCTGCCCTGAGACACACATCCAGATGTCAGGATGAAAGTCCCTCAAAGAGTATAGCATTAGACTGTATGAATAGGGCTTGGAGTTTTTCCTGATCACATGACCTAACAAGGAAAACTCCTGTCTTGAAGACTGAATGTACAATAAAGTAAACTTATTTAAAATAAAATATTTAAGTACCTTGTGCCTCAAAGGTTTGATGGATGGTGTCCTTATGGCTTCCGGCATCCTCATCCGACTTGAGACTCTGGAAGTAAGACATTGAAGAGTGTCACCAAGTGTTCAAAACTTGAAAAACAACTACCTTGCCTAAATGCTGACCCGTATGCCCGTCCACATATAGTATCATAATCTGGCTATGTTGTTTAGTCAGTGTGTAGTGTCTGTGTGTGAACTGCACTGTGAAAGCTAGTTTACCCTACTACTAAGTGTGTTGTGAGAGAGTTTGTGTAGCAGATGAAGTGTGTTTGTGTGTGTAAGTGTGCCTGCTAAGTGTGAAAGAGAGAAAGCTGTAAGCCAGTGCTAGCATGAGCGGTGATAACAGAGAGAGAACAACCCAGCTAGCACATAACGTTCTGAGAACCATATGTTCTTGGTGAGAGCGTGGTTGTCTTATACATACAACCTTCCCACAACTTTCTGTTAATGGTGCAGGAGAGTTGCTTGACTTTGGAACATTCTCAGCACATTTAAGGAACTTGACAAAAAAACATTGTTTTCGTAGTATTTCATTACTTTAACACGTGTCAAGCTCATTCCACGGAGGGCCGAGTGTCAGCGGGTTTTCGCTGCACCCTTGTACTTGATTGATGAATTAAGGTCACTAATTAGTAAGTAACTCCCCTCACCTGGTTGTCTAGGTCTTAACTGAAAGGAAAAACCTGCAGACACTCGACCCTCCGTGGAATGAGTTTGACACCCCTGCTTTAACAGAACGTTTCCTAAAAGTTCCAACATGGTTACATATAATTTCATGTTCTAGGAACGTTCAACTGATTTGACATTGGGAATGTTCTCAAATAGTTCAGGGAACGTTAAGAAACAGCGTTCTTCTGTGGGAAATTCAGTACTTCAGCATAACGTTTCCTACAGGTTTCCAAGTGGTGTAGTGGAGGGTATATGCAGGTATATGTTGTATACCCACTTATTTTTGAGCGAGCATTGCGTATCCTCAATTCTTAATCCCCTCGATGCATATCAATGTAGTGTAGTGGAGGCATACACCATATCAATTAAAGCTGCATTATGTACTTTTTGGCCAACCTGACCAAATTCACATAGAAATGTGTATTATAGATCTGTCATTCGCATTGAAAGCAAGTCTAACAAGCGGTAGATCTGTTCTATGTGCGCTATTTCTATGCTTCCCAATCTTTAGCTTCGTTTTTGCATCTTTTACTTTCAGTTTTGTACACCAGCTTCAAACAGTTGAAAATACAATATTTGGGGTTAAGGAAAATATATTTCACAGCGGTTTAAATGGTACAATGATTCTCTACACCATACTTGCTTGTTTTGTCACATAAACTGAAATTAGGAAAACTATTTGAATTTTAACAACCAGGAAATGGCTTAGCGATTTCTGCATAATGCATCTTTAAAAAGTAGCTACAAATATTCAAATGTATTGAAAAAATTAAATAAAAATGTGACATTTTTGAAAAACTGTCCAGTGGCTTTTTCCAAATACCCTGGTATACGGTATATACAGTATACCACCCAAGCCTAGTTCTAAGAATGTTATTCTTAAACATATATACAATGTCTAATCCTGAATGCTGACTGGTTAAAACCGCATTCCAGCCGGTGTCTATTCCACAAGTTACCACCGGCTAAATCTATTACATTAAAATGCCTATTTACTCTGTTCCATCTGACTGCGCAATCCACTGTCTCATCAGCCCAGCCAGGCAATTTAGAAACTTGATCTCCACTATAAAAAGCATCTAGACATTATCTCACATTTCCTTTAGACAGAAATGTGTTTTTAACAGCGGAGATTTGTATAAACCTTGCGGTCTGTCTCTCTGACATTTGCAACATTGTTTACATTTTCTAATTAAATCTCCAGCTGTCCCATAATGAATGTGTCGGGAGTCGAGACATGACAGACAGGCAGGCAGGCAGCGTTTCTCAGCCAGTCGAAATCATGAATCAGCTGGCATCATTTTTTGGATATGTACAAAGAAATGTCAATTGAAAAAAGGTCAAACAAAACGAAGTGCAGCTAGTTTGCGGTCTTTCCAGCTTCAGTTTGAAGTAATTGTGTTAGCTGTGTGGTTGGCTAGCTCCTCTGAACAACAGTACCCTGACGAGAGCACATTTTCTATGGCAGGCGAAATTGCGCTTCATTAGCTCATTGTTATGGATGTGTACAAATAAATGTCACTAGAAAACAGCTTAAACAAATGCAAATGCAGCTACTGTTGTTATTCTGGCTGCACTGTTTGATGTGACTGTAAGTTAGCCATAGTTGGCTAGCTAGCAAGCAAGAGATAAGAACGTTGCCTGCCAGTATGGCAATGGAACATTTAGAACGAACGACTGGGTCCATAAATACAGAACAAAAAGACTGAACGACTGGGTCGCATCTCTGGCAACCGAACCGATAGAACGAACGACCAGCCGGCTTGGGTAGCAACCCTAGATTTGTGTCGGGACTATATCTTGTGGAAGCATGAAATAGTATGAATAAATTAATCAAAATAACATTTATCATTATTTGAATATGTTGGTAACCCGTTGTATAAAAGTGATAATGCCCTCGAAAGCCGGTGTTTGGAGGATATATTGGCACGGTTTGCCGGCCCTCAACTTCGTCTCGGGCCTAACAACACCCGTGCCAATATATCCTCCAAACAGCGGCTTCTCTGGCATTATTACTTAAATACATTCCATTCTTAGCATCAACAAAACTCTCTATCCTCTATCTTGTTAAGTGTGTTTAGGTGTGTTGACTGCGCCCACTAATTGGCCACACCTGATCTTAATGAGCACTTGTTTCCTTTGAAATGGGGTCTGTTTGAATAGACTAAAATGAACAGCTTTGTATGCGTAAAACATGGCATGCTAGCTCCATCCTGGTTGCACAGTGGACTAATTCCATGGATAGAGAACAGAAGATTATAGGTTTATAGATTTGAATCTCACGGATGCAGTGTCACAATAAAAAAGAAATGTGTTTGCATGATTAATGCCTAAGGAAATACATTTCCATGTGTCCTATCTGTGCTTGGGGTTCAAAAACATTAACCCCAAATAAACTGTCAGTGTTATTACAAGTCTTATAGAAATATTCAGTGAAAGTTATAAGGAAGTTATTAAACAACCTCCAAATAACCTATAATTTCCGTTCTCATAGAAAACTTTAAAGGAGCCAGAGTAAAACGTTCTCAGAACAAAGAATAAACATTTCCAGAACAGGCGAAATGTTCACTTCTGTTCTCAGAACATTTAAACAACTTTCAGTTTTGAAGTATTACTTCTTTCCCACAACCAATGTGAAACCAAAAACATACGTTCTCACAACTTCTAAGGAACCAAATGTGCTAGCTGGGAATGAACTGACCATAAGGAATTCCATCCTGCCAACATTACTTCTGCTACACTGAATAAGAACAACCAGCAGATTGTGATTCCAGTAGGCTCAAGAGTAGACTGGTACTCCCCAGCATCATATGGGGCCGTTGGCTCTCACGTAAAGGAGCTTAAGGCCTCCTCCACGTGTGTGTGTGTGTGTGTGTATACTTGCTGCAGACTCTTACTAATTATGATCTACATAATAGCCTGTCTGAATAGACTAAATTTAACTGAAGTTAGTAATGGATTAGTTATGGAAGTTAGTTATTGAGTACCGTCTTACTCATAGCAGTCTCTCTTTCAGGCTGGGTGGCACACTTACAGGGTTTATAACACAATATCTTAACATTTTTTAAAGGATGACAGTCAATAAGGTGGTGTATATTTGCATGAATATGTATCAGACAAAGCTTTGTCAAGGGGATGTCGTGAGGATTACAATTCCTAAATGTCCTAAATGTAGTGTATAGGAAAATATGTAGTGTGAAGCACCTTTGTTAACCATAGTGAAATAAAAATAGAACCTAACACTGCACAGACCACAGAGGACACCCATTAAGGTTGTCGCTATGTTCTCTTTCCAATCTTTGGTTTGTTGTGTTTTAGCACCAACCAGTGGTGTACTGAGGCAAGTTCCAAAGCACTTTGTAGAATGAAATGCATAACTTCAGTTTATTATGTAATACCAAATTCCCTAATTATCTAACCAAATGAATCCTGGTAACACCTAAAACAGACAGAATTTGTGGGAGGATCGGTTTGCTACCCATCTTGGTTCAAAGATCACATTTACGCTGCTGCTACTCTGTTAAGTATTTATGCATAGTCACTTTAACTCTACCCACATGTACATATTACCTCAACTACCTCAACTAGCCGGTGCCCCCGCACATTGACTCTGCAACGGTACCCCCCTGTATATATAGCCTCCCTACTGTCACTTTATTTTACTGTATATATAGCCTCCCTACTGTCACTTTATTTTACTTCTGCTCTTTTTTTCTCAACACTTTTTTTGTTGTTGTTTTATTCTTACTTTTTTTGTTTAAAATAAATGCACTGTTGGTTAAGGGCTGTAAGTAAGCATTTCACTGTAATGTCTGCACCTGTTGTATTCGGCGCATGTGACCAATAAAATTTGATTTGATTTGATTTGATTTTTTGACATTTTCCCCCTCAAAATCTTTGAAATGTACAGTATCATTTAAATCAATCTCATGTGGAAGATGGGTCTATTGATTTCAAAGAATCAATCTGGGCATGGCCCCAAGCTGCAGCACCACATCAGAAACAGGCCGCTCATCATGACGCAACAAGCTACCGTTAATTATCATCAGCTTTAAATATTGAACAATATTACGCAACTCATCCATGAAAGGCTTTTCAAACGGGAACACTGTGTTGGTTTCAGTATTGTCTACTCTCTCTCTCTCTCATTCTTGTTCTATCTCTCTCTCCCTCTTATTTTCTCCCTCCATCTAATCCCTTTGGTTCTCTCCAACACATGGCAGGGCTACAGGTGGTCAGTGAATTTATTATTGTTGTCATCAGCACCACTTCGAGGTCGGAGAGCACCATTGTGCTCCTTACTACAGTTGCTCGAGGGCTAAGAAATGTAAACAGACTCTGTACCAGCACAAAATGGTGGGAAGTGATGTAGTCAGTTGAGAAGGGTAAGACATGACTAATCCTCTCAACATATCAAATAATAAACATTCAAAAGCAATCATTTCAGCTGGATGAATGAAATCATATTGTTTATGTCTGTAAGTCAACAATAGATTGAAGACTCTTGACAACCAGCTTTAACCAGACAAAGGGAATTATCTGTCTGAACAGAGAGTATGTTAAAGAATTCTCAACAAATAGAATGTGAAATAGAGGTGAGTGAAAACTGGTGCTAAATTAAGCCTGCCAGCCTAATGGGACACTAATATTAACATGTCATTGAGAAGGGTCCTTCAGGCACTTAACCCGGACGGCACGCTGCATCGTAGGAGGATGTGTAGACATAAATGTAGGTTGTGTTGTGTATGATAAATAAATAAGCCATATGAAGTGATGTAAAGAGGACGGTGAGCTTGTGTAAAATATTTAACAGGACAGGTTCAATTATTTATATAACATGGGGTAGCATTCCACCACAATACTTTCACAAGAAATATGTGTTTCAGCCCAACATCGGTGAACCACTTATCAACTCCCCAGCCCAATTAATCCACCCCTCCCCCATTCCAATCACATACACTATCGGTCAAAAGTTTTAGAACACCTACTCATTCAAGGGTTTTTCTTGTTTTTCAATATTTTCTACATTGTAGAATAATAGTGAAGACATCAAAACTATGAAATAACACATATGGAATCATGTAGTAACCAAAAAAGTGTTAAACAAATCAAAATATATTTTATATTTGAGATTCTTCAAATAGCCACCCTTTGCCTTGATGACAGCTTTGCACACTCTTGGCATTCTCTCAACCAGCTTCATGAGGTAGTCACCTGGAATGCATTTCAATTAACAGGTGTGCCTTCTTAAAAGTTAATCTGTGGAATTTATTTCCTTCTTAGGGCGTTTGAGCCAATCAGTTGTGTTGTGACAAGGTAGGGGGGTATACAGAAGATAGCCCTATTTGGTAAAAGACCAAGTCCATATTATGGCAAGAACAGCTAAAATAAGCAAAGAGAAACGACAGTCCATCATTACTTTAAGACATGAAGGTCAGTCAATCCGGAAAGTTTCAAGAATTTTTAAAGTTTCTTCAAGTGCAGTCGCAAAAACCATCAAGCGCTATGATGAAACTGGCTCTCATGAGGACCGCCACAGGAATGGAAGACCCAGAGTTACCTCTGCTGCAGAGGATAAGTTCATTAGAGTTACCAGCCTCAGAAATTGCAGCCCAAATAAATGCTTCACAGAGTTCAAGTAACAGACACATC
Organism: Coregonus clupeaformis; assembly: GCF_020615455.1. Classification (NCBI taxonomy): domain Eukaryota; kingdom Metazoa; phylum Chordata; class Actinopteri; order Salmoniformes; family Salmonidae; genus Coregonus; species Coregonus clupeaformis. Next base: position 12,628,307 of record NC_059228.1, read on the forward strand.
TCAACATCAACTGTTCAGAGGAGACTGTGTGAATCAGACCTTCATGGTCGAATTGCTGCAAAGAAACCACTACTAAAGGACACCAATAAGAAGAAGAGACATGCTTGGACCAAGAAACATGAGCAATTGACATTAGACCAGTGGACATTTGTCCTTTGGTCTGGAGTCCAAATTTGAGATTTTTGGTTCCAACAGCCGTGTCTTTGTGAGACACAGAGTAGGTGAACGGATGATCTCTGCATGTGTGGTTCCCACCGTGAAGCATGGAGGAGGTGTTATGGTGTGGGGGTGCTTTGCTGGTGACACTGCCTGTGATTTATTTAGAATTCAAGGCACACTTAACCAGCATGGCTACCACAGCATTCTGCAGCGATACGCCATCTCATCTGGTTTGGGCTTAGTGGGACTATCATTTGTTTTTCAACAGGACAATGGCCCAATACACCTCCAGGCGGTGTAAGGGCTATTTTACCAAGATGGAGAGTGATGGAGTGCTGCATCAGATGACCTGGCCTCCACAATCCCCCGACCTCAACCAAATTTAGATGGTTTGGGATGAGTCGGACCGCAGAGTGAAGGAAAAGCAGCCAACAAGTGCTCAGCATATGTGGGAACTCCTTCAAGACTGTTGGAAAAGCATTCCAGGTGAAGTTGGTTGAGATAATGCCAAGAGTGTGCAAAGCTGTCATCAAGGCAAAGGGTGGCTATTTGAAGAATCCCAAATATAAAATATATTTATTTTGTTTAACACTTTTTTGGTTACTACATGATTCCATGTGTGTTATTTCATAGTTTTGATGTCTTCACTATTATTATACAATGTAGAAAATAGTAAAAATAAAGAAAAACCCTTGAATGAGTAAGTGTTCTAAAACTTTGACCGGTAGTGTAATTCACCCAGACTGTATGTTCCTGTTACCAAGGAGTGACCTATCCCCTGTAACCAACAATATGACAGGGATGCCATACAGTAGTTCCCTCTCTATCCTCCAGTAACTAGGAATCCACCAAGGCTTAAAGCTGCTTACGTATTGCCTTAAACTGCTGGAAATGTTAACTATTTAAAAGAGATTATTGGTGGAGAGCTTTATGAGAAACATGGCACAGGGATCTATCTGGCACTATGGCCTGACGAGGGAGAGAGAAGCTTTGGAAAGACGTAATCTTGCAAGCTATCAGAGATAGTCAATGCAGCGTTACATAAAATATCTAAATATTTCAAATGGAAAAGAAAATCTGGGATAACAGAATAGGTTTCTAAAATGAGAGCTGTGTTAACAGGCAGCGGCAGACAGAAGTCAACCCTTGCTTGTTGTTTATTATGTAGTTTATGTATGAATATTAATAGAGAAATGTGAGAAATGTATATTTCCATAATCTAAATCTCCATCCAGACCATTATGCAAGTCTTACTTCAACTTACCTACTCAATCCAGACTTAAAACACACACAAACTATGTACACACACAGAGAGACAGCCAACAACGGTGGCCGACAGAAAAGGGTGCCAAACGTTTCACTCTCAGCAGGGATTTCACACGGCATCTTTAACACTTTTAACACTGACAGATACCCCCCGTCACCCACCATCATGACCTTTCCTTCACTTGTCTTCTACTGTTATACAATTTAGAGCCCAAAACAATGGGCCTTCAATAGACATACCATGACATTTCCTGGGCCTCGTTACTGTCATTTCACACCTAATAACAATGTAATAAAATGTGATGAGACTAATGGAACCAATGAAAGACAAACCCATGGAAGAAGGAAAAGAGGGAGAAACAGAGGGACACATCTTTGATCCACAGCCAAAGCTAACAGTGAGGGATGGATGGTGTGGGGCAGGAGCGGGGGCCAGCCATGAGGGCTGCCAGTAGCACATTCCATATAATCCCACTTCCTGAGTATGGAGTAGGGCCGTCTGCCCAAAACCCCATGTACCCCTGAGATTCAACTCTCTCGCTCAGTTATACAGTGGTCTGAAGAGTATGCTGCCAGAAACATATAAATGTATGGTTGCCAACAAATTACAGGTCATATACTGTATATTTGAGACAGGCCTCACCCAGCACCAGCACAATGCACCATTCATGGGGTACACATGAGGGAAATGGAAGTGAAGCACTGAGTTGGGAATTTCTCTCCAAACAGTCAGATCTTCTATTGGCCCTGGCCCAAGCTTGAGAAGTCAAGAGTCAGCTATCTTTCTCGGCATCTCTCAAATTAGGACGACCACAGTGTAACACAGCAGACAGAGTGTGAGAGGGAGGGAGGAGGACCACGTCTCTTACCTCCACACTCTCCAGAGAAGTGGAGCGTCGGAGTTTGGCCCTCCTCACGCCAGCGGGAGAGAGCTCCTTCTGCTCCGTCCTGAAAGGAGGAGAGTCCTCCAATTCAGCTGTGAGATCAGAGTCTGGCCTGTCAGGACGAGACCGCCGGCCGTAGCGCTTGGTTCCCTTCACAAACTTGGGCTTCACCTCCTCAGGAACAACTGGAGGGCCAGGAGAGGAGAGGAAAGAAAGTGGATGGGGAAGTACAGAGAGAGATGCAGTGGTTAATGGGTGTCTACTATGATTTTACAGTAGAATGCCTTTATTTAGAAAGAAACATTTTAGACCAGCTGGGCATTTTTTTCTGCCCACAATTACAACTGCAAACATATTCTCACAGAAGCTTGGCAATGTTTAGTTACAAAGTAACAAGGGAGAGAGTCTATAGTGAAGGCCTAAATTAGAGATTGGCAATCTCTGGTTATACAAAAACATGGTTAAACACACCCTTTAAAAGTGCATGTCCCAGAAACTAACTTGGCAATAAACTTCATCATACTGTAACATTCTGGGGAAAAGGAGGGAACTCTGGTGCCCTCCTAGATCCTCCTACTGCCATCCCCTACAATACCCAACTCAAGAAACACATTTCAAAATACAATAACACATACCAATGAGTTGTCAAATATCGTTCAAAGAAATCATATAAAGTGACAGGCTGTACAATAAATTATATCTCAACTGAGTTAGGATTTGTTAAAGGTACAGGAAGTGTAGTATATTTGAATCTGTATTTGTTTGAGAATAGAATCCAGCCTGGGGCTAATCATGACAGAGATAATTAACGAGATCAACTGCATTTCTTTAGGGAGGGAAAATACTAAATATACTGTATCCCTTTGATGTCTCCACTAGTATTGTCCTCATTTCAGTGATCTCATGGTCACCCACCCGGGCAAGAGACAAACAACCAGAATAGACCAAAGTACCACTTGACTAAGTAATGCTTTTTAGTGTGCTTTTAATGATGTCCAACTAACTTAGGTAGACTACAATGGCTCCAGTCTCAGCCTCAGTCAGTGCCTTTGTCAAGCATTGATAATGTAAATGATAATATAAATAATAATAATAATATGCCATTTAGCAGACGCTTTTATCCAAAGCGACTTACAGTCATGTGTGCATACATTTTTACATATGGGTGGTCCCGGGGATCGAACCCACTAATGACCCCAAGGTTTGCTGTTACCTTATATAAAACGCAAACGTTTATCCACAAGGATTCATTGTTTACATAAAGCAATCTTATCTAATCCACCACATAGGGCCCATGAACAAATATAAACAGCAATCTAAACTACTTGGGTATATAAACAACTGATTTCATTGGTTTCAATCGGTTTGCACAGCCGTGTAATCAATGAAAACCAGACATAAATCAATCCCCTCCTCACCACTCAGCATGTGTGTTTTACCTGGCTCCAGGTAGCTGCTCTCCTCTTCTGAGGTGCTGAAGTCCAGAGAGCTTGATAGCACAGCTACAAAGCCTTCCTTGAACTCCTCAAAATTCACCTGCATAACAGAAGGGAAGTGAGTTCATTGTCATCATTGTGAGACATGACTACTGTACTGTGAATAAGGTAGCAACATGATCAAAAATGTCTTGGGCTTCTGATTTGAAATGTCAAATGAGCATACAGGCTTACCTAAGAGCTATTAGAAAATGGAGAGCGGTCATAACACAGCTATTGCACAACTACTACACATTTACTATAACTATGCATGTCAGAGCTTTACATATGTTTTAATGAACTGCTGGTAAGGGAAATTTAAGGTAAATCCACAACAGAGAGATGTTACTAAGGTGGTCTGGTCTCATACCCGAGCATAGTGGTGTGGTCCTAGCAAGGTGTCCAACAGTAGGGGAAGGTGAGCATCCAGGGATAGCTTGTGGCAAAGGGATGACAACTCTTCCTTGTCCAGGTAACCAGTGCCTGTGGTGTCACAGCTGTCAAACTCCTCCTTCAGCTGGGCCACATAGCGGTTCTGCTCTTCCTCATCCATCCCAGTACATATTGCAAGGCTTGCACCTACAGTGAAGTAGGATGGCGGTCAGGAAGAGACCGTGTAAGCACAATAAAGGTTCAACCACATACTGCCACAGCTGCACCCTTCACAAGCACACACACACACACACACACACACACACATGCAACTTCAATTAGTCTAACATCCAGGGAGGCTAATCTATTCATTTCAATAGACTACTAGGCTTGGACTACGTACAGTGGTAAACTGTTTTATAGTGAGACGGTCCATCTAAATATATCTGCTGCTTTTAGGCTTGGATTTGATTCCCTTGATCTTGGATTACAGCCACAGGCCGAAAACATCTGCCTCGGTGGTTGCAATGTCCTGCACTAAATTCTGCAGTTGGTCCTGATTGGCATCAGTTATGTAAGGCGGGGAATTCTGTAATTATTGTTATTGTCACCCACCCCTCCCCACAAAAAAATAAACAACGAAAACAAAAGGCAAATCATTTTTACTGGTAGGCCTATTTGTTTGCCCCCTACACATACCATTGCAAAATCTAACTTTGCTATATAGGACTGCCTAGGACCTTGGGGTTTAGTAACCCAAGTAACAGCAGTTTTATATCAGGATATTCAGCAATGAATGTCCATTCATGTCAAGTTTGAATACATTCTGACACACGTTGTAAATGATTGGGGGTGACATTCGGCAATGAATAGGCTCGGAGTAGGAATAAACAAATTCATATCAATCATTGCTGCATTTGTCTTTTTCCAATCTTCTTCAAGAATGAAAAAGGCAGTTCACCATAATTGCCCACCGTGCAAAGAGAATATATGGCCAGTCTAATGTCATACATGAACAGTTCATTGCTCATTCTATCACAAATTGATCAATACTAGGCAGGCTCCGTCCTTGTCTTGAAGTAGTGAGTCGGCTATGCATCACCATGGGAACGGGGAATCAGACGTGGCAAAACAAAGGTCAGGTAAAATAGAAAAATAAAGACTACAAAGTATCTAAACTCTCAACCTTTCGCGCACTCTAGGAACTAAAACCGTTACAATGTAGCATTAGCCAATGCATTTGTAAACAATTGCCATTTAGCCGACCTCTGACAAAGACTAGGCTAGCCACAATAATGAAATTGCTCTTACCGTTTTAACAGTACACCGAAGCCTCTAAAAAAAATTCACGGATGGTCCAACATGTGCATCGGATGTTTTTTCATTTTGAAAAGATGTGTCTGTCTTCCTGTCCTGGTGTTCTTTTATGGAAAAACGGGTCACGTCTCCATAGCTCTTCTCTATGAAGTGGCCACAAGTATGCGTGGCGGGTATAATGTTGAGTTCATAACCAAGTGGGAAGTGGGAATGTACCACCCTATTGTTAGATAGAGGACTCTAGATGGATAAAACCCGTTTTGGCATGGACATTGCCATTGACGACTTCACCATTTTAAAGTAGTCAACTGGCTGGGACTTCCTATGGGAGAAGGGAGGATCACATGATTCCATCCGGGTCATCAGGAGGGATCAGCCAATGAACGATAGTCCTGAGCAAACATTCCATAACAGTAGGTGTCAGTAAATCACTATCCTTGGCTTTATACTTGTTCAATAACACACTCTAGATGGTAGTATGCACCCTTTCAGTTTGTTTGCCAACTCATAGAAGTAGTAGAAGTAGAAAATTGACTACTTCAACATGGAGATGGCCTCAATTGCACTGCCCGTACTCTCACAGGTGCCATAATGAGACATATACTGTATAAATATGATATCTCTATCATTCTCTATGTTTACCACATAGGACTGGGAACAATCTATTTGAGGCCCTCCAAATGGTAATGACTAGTGGGAAGCTCATCTATCATTTTTGAGCTCCAAGTGAGATGTGGGAATTGACCAGTTGTGAAGTCGTAAATACCAGTTGGATGCATTCAGGTGGTTTGAACTAGTTTAGAATTCCCCGATTGGCTAATGGCCAACAAGCCATAAACTAAAAGTACAACTATCAGGCTTGTAAACAAATGATAGTGTTCAAAAACCATATTAATAGAGCATGGCCTTATTTCTATTACAGCATATTGGATGACTGTCATTCATATTCCAATCACCCAGCTCAATGTAACATTGATAGGTTTAGGCTACTACATGATACTCTAATTTTCCCTATACCCATCATGAGGTTGCTACAACCAAGCCTACAAATGAAACTTTATAATACAGGTGCACAGGTCGCGAGACAAATTGGAGTAGTCAAGGTGACAGACAGTGACACACTCAATACCGCCTTGCACACTCTTGCCTGTATCTAGCTGAACTGGGGTGTAATCATTAGTCCAAACAGTTGCATTCCGTTTTGCAACTAAAACAAGAGTTTCTATTGGACAAATCCAGGTAGGTCCCTCCCCGTTTCGTTACGTTTCCTTCTGTTTAAGAAATGTTTTGCAACAGAATCGGCAGAATGAATACACCCCTAATCACCCCCACACACAGTTCACTTTTATAGCAGCCACAAACAGCATCATCACTTTGCTTGTTGTATAATTCCTTCTCTCATCTACGTGCTTTCCTCCTCTCACCTTTTCCCTTCACTTGTGGACTTCAGTGAGCAACACAACAGCTGTCTGTAACCAGGCGAAAAAAACTTTACAACCCAAACCTTCATACCATAACCTCTAAGCAAACATGAGCAAACTTGTATTTTTATTGTTTGGTTTTGTGTGTATTATTTTGTATTGTTTGGTATTACTGCACTGTTGGAACTGTTGGGCGGCGCACAATTGGCCTAGCGTCGTCCAGGGTAGGGGAGGGAATGGCCGGCAGGGATGTAGCTCAGTTGGTAGAGCATGGCGTTTGCAACGCCAGGGTTGTGGGTTTGATTCCCACGGGGGGCCAGTATAAAAAATTATGTATGCACTCACTAACTGTAAGTCGCTCTGGATAAGAGCGTCTGCTAAATGACTAAAAATGTACAAATGTAAAATGTAGAAACATAAGCATTTCGCTGCACCTGCGATAAGATCTGCGAAATACTGTATGTGTACGCGACCACATAGCCGCGGGAAGTAGGGCTGCTGAGGGTGCTGCAAAATAATTAATATAAAAAATAAAATAAAAAATCTAGATTGTTTTTCCCCCACCAAATTAGTGCGCTAGGCCTGTAATACCCCTGTATGAGCAGAGAAAAATACTTGTCAGCAGAACGAGGAGAAAAATACCCTCCCCAAAACGTCTTCCAGCAGCCATACGCGACCAATAACATTTGATTTGATTTTGAACCGCTACACAGTTTACATCGTTGTCACCATATTAACGTTATAGTCAACAAACTAGAACTAACGCGTTAGTAAACCCACAATCCAATCCATGTGTACGATCACTCAGTGCAGTGTACAGCAAGCAGTTTAGCAGTTACACTGTCCGGCCCTGGTGGCAATACATTTTTTAAACCAAAATCTTACCTTGACTTGGAAGAGTTGAGGTGTTGGATAGCTTTAGACAGCTAGCTAACATAAATAGCATTCCTCTATGTTTGAGTCAGGTTGTTGAGTAGCCGAAATTAGCTGCATTAGCTAAGTAAATGAAAGATAAACTAAGAAAAAAAATACAGCGAAAAATAGCTCTCTCACTCTCTCTCACTGCTGCTTCTTAATTTTTGAAGAAATTAATTTGTTCAAAACTGTTCAACTATTGTCTCTCTCTCTCTTTGAGTCAACTACTCACCACACTTTATGAACTGCAGTGCTAGCTAGCTGTAGCTTGTGCCTTCAGCACTAAATTAATTATTTCATCCGTTGATTGGATGGCAACATGTCAGTTCATACTGCAAGAGCTCTGATAGGTTGAAGGATATCCTCTGGAAATCGTCATAATTACTGTGTAAGTCTATGGAAGGGGGTGAGAACCATGAGCCTCCTAGGTTTTGTATTGAAGTCAATGTACCCAGAGGAGGACGGAAAATAGTTGTCCTCCGGCAACACCATGGTGCTACCATAGAGGGTGCTGTTGAGGCTACTGTAGACCATTGCAAAACAGTGTTTTAATCAGTTATTTGGTGACATGAATATATTTAGTATAGTTTTAACTAAAAAGGAGAAAAAAAAATAACGTTTCACTATTTTTATTTTATTTTTTATTTTACTGAGTAAGATGGTCCTCCCCTTCCTCCTCTTAGGAGCCTCCACTGGTATAAAGCCAATGTTGGCGATTTACTGCCACCTACAGTTATGGAACGTTTGCTCACGAGTATAACTCATTGGCTGATCCCTCCTGATGACCTGGATAGAATCATGTGATCTTTCCTTCACCCATAGGAAAGACCACCCATTTGACTACTTAAAAATGGTGGAAGCCCTCAATGGCAATGTCCATGCCAAAACAGGTTTATCCATCTAGAGTCCTCTATCTAACTCTATGGTGGTAAATTCCCACTTCCCACTTGGTTATAAACGCAGCATAAATCTCACTTCTTCTATGGGCTAACAGTGCTAGAGTGAGTATTGGTTCTACACAATCGAGCCTGGAGGCTGGCACTCAGCGGTACCGAAAGCGAGGCTACATTGCGCGTTACCTATGTGAAGCTAGACACAATAACGATTAGTGGAATTTGTGGTTTGCCTTTAAAATAGAAGTCCCCAATTGAAAGTGATGCAAACGGAAACAAATGGTGGAATCATGCCATATTTGGACTAGATAATGCTAAACATGGTTCGGATATTGTTATATAAATTCAACAAAAGACAACATTTAGTTAATTTGACACAAAAAAGTACAAATCTGTTGAAATCGCACTGTGGGTGTATTAGACTTCAGAATTGCATTGGGGGCATACTTATATGCACTGTACAGCCTTACCTATGGATCTTGGGTCCATAAAATGGCATATCAGCCCACTCAGTGACATCCAAATATTACAATTCTGAAGATTTTACACAAATATTAGCGTCGTAGCTCATATTTGGGAACTTTAGCTATGGGAAATCACCTCGCTATTTAGTCTATTGTGTGCATTGACATACATATTGCAATTCACAGCATTACTTATGGATCTTGGGTCCATGAAATGGGGTATCAGCCTCCTTAGTGACACCCACAGAACACAACTGTGAAGAGTTTACACAAATATTAGCATCGTAGCTCTTATTTCGGGACTCTGAAATCACTGTGAAATGAACCACATTAAGCTCACCAGTCAACCAACAGTTTGACAGTTAATACTCCAAACAGTTTGAAATGTTTAAATCCATCCGGTATTGACTGAATTATAGCACATAAAACATTTTACTGGCACAGACAAATAATAATTGGTGTTCAGAGATTTTGTTGGAAATTCTGGTATTCAATTTATTGTCAAATGTAAAAAAAATTCTTAGAATGTACTCATATATAAATTTTTTAATGGTATCAGGTATTTATTTTAGATTTTGTGTTAAAATAAAGAAAATTATATGTGTCTCATTTAAATACGTCACTCATTGTTTCAAGCTACACCTCGCCACACCCACCAAATGGGAGCAAATGTACCTTCAAGAACGTACAAGAACGTTTTGGGGAAACGTGTCGTTCCGTACAAACCGTTCCATAACGTAGCAAACGTTCAAGCAAACTGAACGCACCTCAGGATGCCCTCGGATTAAAAATCAACACACTTGGACCTTGATTACAGCTATCTATCTATACTTTACATTATTTGCAAGATCAGATAAAATATCACTATAATCTGAGTGTTCATTTCCGGAAGTTGCTTTCATTTCAGCGCATCTAATTTGAAAAAAATTCAGCCGTAGCAAATTATTACTGTTTTCAATTCCACAAAAAATGAACACCTATCACAATATAGCTATCTTTCTTATCGTTCCTGTGATGTAAGTGTCGAGATTATGTGTTACATTCCTGATGAAGCTTTAGCGTTCTTATAGATCCAACAGAAAGACAATTTCAACTATTACCGGGGTGTGTTTGACAAGTAATTACAAATATTTCCACGGCCGTAACGTTAACAGGAAAAAACGAAAGGCACAAGCAAGAGTATGAAAGCAATCAATCCAGCGAGATTTAAGTGATGAGTAGATTTTGCACCCCTCAAACACAGGAAATAGATGGCTGAAAAATACAGATCCTCAGGTGGGCGGGCATGCGTGTTGCTACTACTATGTGTGTTGAACATTCTTATTGCAATGTACAGGGTTACCTATGGATCTTCGGTCGATGAAATGGGGTATCAGCCTACTCGGTGACACCCACAGAACACAAAAGTGAAACGTTTTCACAGATATTAGCGTTAAACACACAAATAATCACTGAGTAGCCTGATACCCCATTTCATGGACCCAATATGCAATATGAATGTCCAAAACATTAGGTTGACAGGTTAGTTTAATGTGTCTCATTTCACAGTGGTTTCAGAGTCCCGCAATAAGAGCTACAACACTAATTTGTGTAAACTCTTCACAGTTGTGTTCTCTGGGTGTCACTGAGTAGGCTAATACCCCATTTCATGGACCCAAGATCCATAGTTAATGTTGCACATTGCAATATGAATGTCAATACGCACAATAGGCTGAATAGTGAGGTGATTTCCCACAAAGTTCCATAATATGAGCTATGCCACTGATATTTGTGTAAACATTTCACAGTTGTGTTCTGTGGGTATCACTGAGTAGGCTGATACCCAATTTCATGGACCCAAGTTCCATAGTTAAGGCTGTGTTTTGCAGTTTTGCAGTGTTTAGCATTATCTAGTGTTATTGTGGCTAGCTTCACATAGGTACCACAACCCTGTTCGTTTGTTCTTTCCACTTCGTCGACCAGAAACCTACACCTGAAAATCCCTGCCCTGCATTTCGGCTTGGGCCCCTTTTAGCCTATACAGTCATTGCTTGAGGCCTGAACACGTTAACATGCACACCAATATCAGAATACTTGAGCAATAATAATGGCCGTTATTATTCAGGATACTGAAATATTCTTTTTTTGAGTTGACACATATTAACATCATATCCTGTTTACAATAATCCGAAAAAAGCTTGTATCCTGGTTATGAGAAACCCAGATAAAATGCCTGGGATATGCTGATCTTAGACAATAGCTAACTGTGGCATTGTCACACCCTGATATGTTTCACCTGTCTTTGTGATTGTCTCCACCCCCCTCCAGGTGTCGCCCATCTTCCCCATTATTCCCAGTGTATTTATACCTGTGTTCTCTGTTTGTCTGTTGCCAGTTAGTTTTGTCTTGTCAAGCCTACCAGCGGGTTTCCCCTGCGCCTGTCGGTATCAAGTTCCTGGTTTCCTGTGTTTGACCATTCTACCTGCCCTGACCCGACCCTGAGCCTGCCGTTCTGTACCTTGTCACACCACCCTGGATTACTGACCTCTGCCTGCCCTGACCTTGAGACTGCCTGACGTTCTGTACCTTTTGGAATGACCTCTGCTTGACCTTTCATTTGCCTGCCCCATGTTCATGTAATAAAGTTTTGTTACTTCAACACTGTCTGAATCTGGGTCTTCTCCTGAAATGTGATAGGCATGTAAACATATTATCCTGTTTTTGTGGTCTGTGCAGGCTGTGATGATGTCATCTGATTTTTCAAAGAAATCACTTGAAGTAGGCTACCTGAGCAGTTCAATCCACTATAATGTATTATTCTTATCCTCTGTACTGGACCATATAGCCTGGCTACTTTCACCCCTAATTTAGACAACTTTCTGCTTATAATTTCGGACATTTGGTAGGTCATTTGTTTGTCAGCTATAGTTTGATACATGCAGCTTCTCTTCTGTCGTAACTTGTCCCAGAAAACTAAAAGTATTGCTCACCAGAATGTCTTACATTGATATAATTAATGCATAAGTAATCTATTTAACACTGCTACCTTTTTCTTTTAGGGACCAGGGAGAAAACGCAATAACTCCAAAACAGTGGAAAGATCAGTTATTTGAAAAATGTCCAAATGTCATCAGTTTGCCCGGTTTTAAGGAAATGAAAAGCTGAGAAAACATGAAACACGTTTCTGATAAGGCTTCAGTTCGTCTTGGCTGCATATTTTATGGTTGAAATACTGTCTGCTTGCATAACAGTGTCAAAGATAACACTTTACACAAGCATTTGCATTTTCTCAAGAGATGCTGAAATAAATCAAGATTTCTCCACTCCTGTTCCCAAGACAAAATTAACATTTATTGTGTCATTCTACTGCAAGGAATGCATTCTGCAGGAGTTATATTATGCTACATGTGAGCAGTTCTAGGACTACAGTTAGTGTCCATATTTCAGTTACTATTCCATTTAACCCATATGAATTTAAATGAGGAATATTCTGTTTATTCATGGTGCAGGGATACGCGTGAGCGGGATATCAAAGGTGCATGTAAACAGCGTATCCCGAATAAGACAAGCGGGATATGAGCTACTATCCGGAATACTGTGCCCATGTAAACGTGATCGTGAACACCCCAGTGGATCCATAAAGCCCACTAGCGGCTGCCCAGGCTATTTCTAGTGAGAAAAATAAAATAGTCGCCTAGGCTATATGTAGAAAACGGAAGACAACGCTGGAAAGTAACAACGACGAAACAGTTATAGCCTACATTTTGGTAAGTCATTATGTGTGTTATTATAGTTTCAATATGTCAATTAAAGTTGAGTTTGAGTGGTGCCTATATTGTATTTGATTTAAGTAGAAACTAGGGAAGATCAAATGTGTCAAACTAAAGTTGATCGAGAATCGCTGAATAACAGCATTTGGTGAGTCATTTCGGAGTGGACATTTTTGTCATTATTTTTGTTGGTGAGTTTCCAATATTTCATTCTAAATGTATATTGCCACGGTTCCGAAGCACAGGGTATAAGGTACAGAGCGTGCTCTTGAATTGTGAACGAATTCTACAGTAGCCTAGCTACTCTACTGTGGCATAGCCTGTTAACGTTATTGGTAAACAATTAATTGTATATGGCTAAACCGGTCACTGTCTCGCTACAATATGTCAAGGTGTCAAATGTTACAATATTCTGATGTAAATGTATCAGATGAAGACTGTGTCATTAAATGTACCTGTTTAAACTGCTAAGTCATTGTTGTCTTTTATACAATGGGTGGATCTAATGCTGTTAAAATCGCATTCCAGCCGGTGTCTAGTCCATAAATTACAACCGGCTAAATCTATTAGCGTGGAACCCCGTATTATCGGCATATTCAACAGCATTTAAAAAATATATTACCTTCAACAGTGTTATCTTGTGATCAAGCCATAAATGTTATGTGATTATTGGTGTCGTAAAAATTTTAACGGGTTAGCAATTAGCAGGTTTGACATTTCAGTGGAAATACTATTATTATCAGCTTTTTCATAAGCGGTTTAGCAAAAAAATACGTCCCCCAGTTATTGGTCACCTTACTATTTTGTTCAATTACAAGATATATCCGTTTAATTTTGTTCAAAAAAGAGACACCAACCACGTACCCGAAGTGTTTACTAGATAGTTGGCTAGCCTTCCGGTAAAAAAATACCTGACAACTTTTCATTGCGTAGCCTGGTGCGCCCTCCTGTGGACTCTTAAAAAATGGTTCTTCACCAACATATTCAATGTTGTAATCAAATAATGTCTCATCATTTGTTTTACAGATTAATCTTATGTTTTGAGAAAGTAGATAACAGTTGAATACTAAAATATGAGTATTCATCAAATAAAACTTTAATTTCAGTTATGTGCATTGACATAAACAATGAAAACACTGTTGGAGTTTGTGTTGCAGAGGTGCACTTGGAAAGTAAAGGAAGAAATACACAAGATGGGTTCAATAAATATATATATTATACACTGCTCAAAAAAATAAAGGTAACACTAAAATAACACATCCTAGATCTGAATGAATGAAAATCTTATTAAATACTTTTTTTCTTTACATAGTTGAATGTAATGACAACAAAATCACACAAAAATTATCAATGGAAATCAAATGTATCAACCCATGGAGGTCTGTATTTGGAGTCACCCTCAAAATTAAAGTGGAAAACCACACTACAGGCTGATCCAACTTTGATGTAATGTCCTTAAAACAAGTCAAAATGAGGCTCAGTAGTGTGTGTGGCCTCCACGTGCCTGTATGACCTCCCTACAACGCCTGGGCATGCTCCTGATGAGGTGGCGGATGGTCTCCTGAGGGATCTCCTCCCAGACCTGGACTAAAGCATCTGCCAACTCCTGGACAGTCTGTGGTGCAATGTGGCGTTGGTGGATGGAGCGAGACATGATGTCTCAGATGTGCTCAATTGGATTCAGGTCTGGGGAACGGGCGGGCCAGTCCATAGCATCAATGCCTTCCTCTTGCAGGAACTGCTGACACACTCCAGCCACATGAGGTCTAGCATTGTCTTGCATTAAGAGGAACCCAGGGCCAACCGCACCAGCATATGGTCTCACAAGGGGTCTGAGGATCTCATCTCGGTACCTAATGGCAGTCAGGCTACCTCTGGCGAGCACATGGAGGGCTGTGCGGCCCCCCAAAGAAATGCCACCCCACACCATGACTGACCCACCGCCAAACCGGTCATGCTGAAGGATGTTGCAGGCAGCAGAACGTTCTCCACGGCGTCTCCAGACTCTGTCACGTGTTCAGTGTGAACCTGCTTTCATCTGTGAAGAGCACAGGGCGCCAGTGGCGAATTTGCCAATCTTGGTTATCTCTGGCAAATGCCAAACGTCCTGCACGGTGTTGGGCTGTAAGCACAACCCCCACCTATGGATGTCGGGCCCTCATACCACCCTCATGGAGTCTGTTTCTGACCGTTTGAGCAGACACATGCACATTTGTGGCCTGCTTGAGGTCATTTTGCAGGGCTCTGGCAGTCCTCCCCTGCTCTTCCTTGCACAAAGGCGGAGGTAGCAGTCCTGTTGCTGGGTTGTTGCCCTCCTACGGTCTCCTCCACGTCTCCTGATGTACTGGCCTGTCTCCTGGTAGCGCCTCCATGCTCTGGACACTACGCTGACAGACACAGCAAACCTTCTTGCCACAGCTCGCATTGATGTGCCATCCTGGACGAGCTGCACTACCTGAGCCACTTGTGTGGGTTGTAGACTCCGTCTCATGCTACCACTAGAGTGAAAGCACCGCCAGCATTCAAAAGGGACCAAAACATCAGCCAGGAAGCATAGGAACTGAGAAGTGGTCTGTGGTCACCACCTGCAAAACCAGTCCTTTATTGGGGGTGTCTTGCTAATTGCCTATAATTTCCACCTGTTGTCTATTCCATTTACACAACAGCATGTGAAATGTATTGTCAATCAGTGTTGCTTCCTAAGTGGACAGTTTGATTTCACAGAAGTGTGATTGACTTGGAGTTACATTGTGTTGTTTAAGTGTTCCCTTTATTTTTTTGAGCAGTGTATTTTAAACATTTATTTTTTTGTACAAATAAATAATTTAATATGAAAATTATTTAATAATGAAACAATTAAATCTCGACCTCCATCCCTATATTGTCACAAAAATCACAATAAAAATCCAGCAACACTGCTACCTCTTGATCCCACTGCACACACCTGCAGTGGAATCAGTGCTGGCAGAAGTCACAGCACACCCATGGCACCTCGGATCTACACTCCTGAGAGGAGCTTGCAGGTGGATCATGCTCCCCGCAGCGAGCACAGCAGGTGGTGTCTTCTTTTATAAAAAATAAAATAATAATACAAATGGATTAATATGGTTTTGCAAAATGTAGAAGTTCTTCAACAACAATAGTAATTGATACAACTGAGAGAGAGAGAAAAACAGATGATGAAGTACCTGAGAGTGGTGCCATTGGTGGCGTGACAGATGTGACCGGTGGAGCTTTTCTCTTCCTTTTCTGTGCTGCAGTTTGAGAAAAAGTAGTGTTAGTCAGAGCATGTGTCTTGAAAACCCTTTTCAACTTTTTTTTACATCAATACCTCTGGAGGAAGCTGCAGAGGTTTTGGAGGAGGTGGAGATGACTTGAGGACTGGTGCTATGTACTGTAGATATGTAAAGATATATATATATTTTTTTTACATTGCTGTTTTATAAAACAGATAACAAACAGTCATTTTTTTCGTAATTTAACATGTGTTTACCTGTGGCGGTATTCAAATTGCAGGGGGCAGGGACACCAGACGAGGCTGCTATGGTGGTGTGACCAGGGGAGACGGAGGAGGCAGTTGGTCCAGAGGAGGCCGTGTTGGTGGTGACAGACAGGGGGGGTGGTGTGCATCGTGGTGGACAAAACCGCTGACGATGGCTTGGAGGAGCTGGTGTTTGTAATGGTGGGGTTGAGGGGCCGATGATGGTGTAGTCGGGAGAGTAGGCACATGGCCTTCTTCTGCAGCTGTGGACTCCGGCGGATCCTACAGGTGTTGCACACTGGGAGGCACTGGCAGTGGTGATGTGGCTGTCAGGAGTGGTTCCAGCAGGGGGTCCTGCAGAGGCGATGGCGTCAATGGTCTCATCCATGGCAGCCCTCTCCTGTGCCCTCTGTGTTCTGAGGGCTGCCCGACGCTCTTTCTCCTCTGCCCTCTCCTTCTCACCACTCTCCTGCCACTGGCTACGTGTATTCCTCCCCGGTGAGGCATGTGGCGACCACATGGAGTCTTCTGTATCGGTCCAGCCGATACTTCAGGACAGTAAGGATGTGCCCCAGGTCCTTCGCTATCAGCCCCCCCTCTATTAGGGGGTGCTCTTCTAGAGCTAGGCCTGGGATTGGAGCAGGGGCTGGGACTGGAGCAGGGGCTGAGGGTCCTCCTGTGGTCGCTGGGGAGGAAGTGCTGATGGACGGCACAGTGCTGCTGGTTCCAGGAGAGGCGGTGGTGGGACCCGGTAGGGACCGAGACGGCATTAAACGGGACCCTTCAATGGCTGAAGGGTCAAAAGGGAAGAGGCCACACTTCTTAAACCCTTCCACCACATAGCGCATGTCCTTGCATCGCTGGTACGGGTAGTGGAATACTCTGGTAAATTCTGATTTGTTTACCATGTAGGAGTGGTCAAAATGGCTAAGGTCTCCAGCTACCTTGGAGAACTCAGCCTTTAAAGGGCCAAAGTATGGCACATCCAGTGGCTGCAGGACATGGGTGCAGTGTGGTGGAAGACAAAGAAGTAGAACCCCTTCCCTTAGTGCCGCCGCGAGCACCTCCGGGTCCATGTGGCTCTTGTGCCCATCGAAGAGGAGAAGGAGAGGGCGCTCTTTGACTGCATGCTTAATGAAGTGCTGAAACCACTTCCTGAACAGGTCCCCGTCAATGTAGCCACTGCTAGCCAAGGCTTGGAGGGGGCCTCCCAGTGTGTAGTGGCCACCGGGGAAACACTTGGGGTAGATGATAAACGGGGGGACGTCCTCCCCAGCTGCGTTGAAGCAGGCCAGCACTGTGATGTGCTCCTTGGTCCCCGGAGCCTGCTGGTACACGTGTTTTGCACTCCGGGGAGCCAGCACTTTGTGCCTGCTCTGGTCGCTACGAAACCCAGACTCATTGCAGTTATAGATTTGTCTGGGTTTCCCCCTTAACCCACTCTCCTCCAAGTGCTTCTCATAAGAAGTGAAGAAGGTGTCCATCGTCGGACGTGTGGCACACTCAGCTCTCCCCCTGTCCAGGGTGTCCGGCCTCCTCATGCTCAGGTTCTTGTGCCTCCTCCTGAACATTTCCCACCGCCTATTCCCCAGTGGTGGGATTGTTTCCCCTGGGTGCCGAAACCTACAATAGAATAGAATATATAATTGTCCATCCAGGATGAAAATTTTTGTTTTGATTCCCACGGGGGGCCAGTATGAAAAATGTATGCACTCACTAACTGTAAGTCGCTCTGGATAAGAGCGTCTGCTAAATGACTAAAATGAGACAAACAGATAGGCAGCTTTTCTCAGCCAGTCGAAATCATGAATCAGCATAATTTTTATGGATATATTGGAAGAACTATCAATAGAAAACAGGTCAAATGAAACGGTGCAGCTAGTTTGAAGTCTTTCCAGCTTCAGTTTGAAGTGATTGTGTTAGCTGTGTTGTTGCCAGGTGAAGTCGCACATCATTAGCTCATTGTTATGGATGAATCCAAATATATGTATTATATGATTTTTATGCATTTATTTATTAATGTTTATTGTAATCAGTCCTATTGGTGTTATTTTCACTCCATATTTGTATATACGCTGAGTGTACAAAACATGAAGAACACCTGCTCTTTCCATGACATAGACTGACCAGGTGAAAGCTATGATCCCTTATTGATGTCACTTGTTAAATCCCCTTCAATCAGTATAGAAGAAGGGGATGAGACAGGTTAAAGAAAGATTTATACAATTGAGACTTGGATTGTGTATGGGGGGGTGCAACTCAATAGTATGAAGATGTTCTTAATGTTTTGTACACAGTGTAATTTGTTCGTTCTGAGAGTACTTTATTGACTCTTGTAGGGAGTATTTCATGATCTTACATTTCCTCCATACCAGAAAATTGTTTTAAGTTTTCATTACCCTTTCACCTCTGTCGTCATAGCCTACAGATAATGGGCGGCCAGGTATCTGTAGACAATGTTCATGTCGTGGTGGTTGGCGGGGGTTTCGGTGGCACCGCCGCCGCGCAACAGCTCAAATCCAGGGGGATACCATTTACCCTCATTGACCTCCGTGACGCTTTTCATCACAATGTGGCTGCCCTCCGTGCCTCTGTTCAGAGTGGTGAGAACCCTTTACCCATTGGAAATGGATTACATCACTGAAAAAACACTGATATAACAATTCTGACTTAAAGAACCTTTGACATATTGAGTTACTTTCTCACAGGCTTTGCCCAGCAGACCTTCATCCCATATTTTGAGACATTTGGAGAGAGTTTCCTTCAGGGGCGAGTCATGCGGGTGGAACCAGTGTCACAGACTGTTGTGTTGGATGGAGGAAAGGTACAGTAGGCTATATGAGCATGCTGGGGTATATTATGTAATGTTGCTTTCTCTAGTCAGTTCAGATCTAGCTGCTGAAGATCAACTCAGCTTTGTATTCTTGGTGTACTCTCCTTACATAGGCCTATCCAGTGGTGTGCTGTCCAAAGCAGACGGCTTCTGACAGGCTGGAGAGGTGACAGTTAGTTCCTCTAATTTGATTGTGTCATTGATGTCTTACACCACAGGAAGTTCATTACTCACACCTTATACTGTGCACTGGCACAGACGGCCCTTTCCCGGGGAAGTACAACACTGTGGCCTCCTATCAGACAGCCATCCAGAAGTATGAGGACATTGTGAAGGAGGTACATTTTCATGGGAGTGCATTCCCAGGGCTGGTTCGTTGGAACAGACTTTATGTTCATGTTTGATCTACACTGAAAAAATATATAAACGCAACATGCAACAATTTCAAAGATTTTACTGAGTTAGTTCATATAAGGAAATCAGTCAATTGAAATAAATTCATTAGGCCCTAATCATAGGATTTCACATGACTAGGAATAGAGATATGTGGTCCTCTGTAGCTCAATTGGTAGAGCATGGCGCTTGTAACGCCAGGGTAGTGGGTTCGATCCCCGGGACCACCCATACGTAAAAATGTATGCACACATGACTGTAAGTCGCTTTGGATAAAAGCGTCTGCTAAATGGCATATTATTATTATTATATGCATCTGTTGGTCACAGATACCTTAAAAAAAAGGTAGGGGTGTGGATCAGAAAACCAGTCAGTATCTGGTGTGACCACCATTTGCCTCATGCAGTGCAACACATCTACTTCCCATAGAGTTGGTCAGGGTGTTGATTGTGGCCTGTGGAATGTCGTCCCACTCCTCTTCAATGGCTCTGCGAAGAGAACTGGAACATGCTGTCGTACACGTCGATCCAGAGCATCCCAAACATGCTCAATGGGTGACATGTCTGGTGAGTATGCAGGCCATGGAAGAACTGGGACATTTTCAGCTTCCAGGAATTGTGTACAGATCCTTACATTATCATGCTGAAACATGAGGTGATGGCGGTGGATGAAGGGCACGACAATGGGCCTCAGGATCTCGTCACGGTATTTCTGTGCATTCAAATTGCCATCGATTAAAATGCAATTGTGTTCATTGTCTGTCGCTTATGCCTGCCCATACCATAACCCCACCGCCACCATGGGGCACTTCACAACGTTGACATCAGCAAACCGCTCACTCACACAACGCCATACACGCTGTCTGCCATCTGCCCGGTACAGTTGAAACCGGGATTTATCCTTGAAGAGCACACTTGTCCTGCATGCCAGTGAACATCGAAGGTGAGCAATTGCCGACTGAAGTCGGTTACGACTCCGAACTGCAGTCAGGTCAAAACCCTGGTGAGGCCAACAAGCACGCAGATGAGCTTCCCTGAGACTTCACAAGCCCTGAATTCATTAGATTATTGCTGACTGTTTGAAATGCAGTGTATTTGACCTTTTAATTGTACAACAATGCTTATATAAAATATAAAGGTTTTCGATGTATATCATGAATCGCCCATAAATTAGAAAAAAAATCTAGATATGATTTTTAGGCAATATCGCCCAGCCCTCGTTGGAGGCGGCTTATGGTAGAGAATTGAACATTCAATTCTTTGGCAACAGCTTTGGTGGACATTACTGCAGTCAGCATGCCAACTGCATGCTCCATCAAACCGTGAGACATCTGTGGCATTGTGCTGTGTGACAAAACTGCACATTTTTAAAGTGGCTTTTTATTGTCCCCAGCACAAGGTGCACCTGTTTAATGATCATGCTGTTTAATCAGCTTATTGATATGCCACACCTGTCAGGTGGATGGATTATCTTGGCAAAGGAGAAATGCTCACTAACGAGGATGTAAACAAAGTTGTGCACAACATTTGAGAGAAATAAGCGTTTTGTGTTTATGGAACATTTCTGGAATCTTTTATTTCAGCTCATGAAACATGGGACCAACACTTTACATGTTGCGTTTATATTTTAGTTCAGTGTATTTGTAATACATTTGACAATTTTTGTACCCATGTTCATGTGTTTTTATGAAAATATTAGTAAATGACAGGTGTTTATGATTTCTCCCTGCTGTTGGTCAGGTCCAGGCTGCAGATTCGGTTCTTGTGGTAGGCGGTGGATCCACTGGTGTAGAGATGGCTGCAGAGATCAAAACAGAATATCCAGACAAGAAGGTAATAATATCCCACATCCCTTTGTTATTCACGCCTCTTGGAGACTTGCGGTTGGAGCACATCTAATGGAACTTGCCCTCCATTCTCCAACACCCCCATGTTTCCAGGTGATCCTGATCCATTCCCATGTTGGCCTAGCAGACCCAGAGCTGCTGCCCAGTGTCAGACAACAGGCCAAGGAGGTGCTGCTGGAGAAAGGGGTGGAGCTGCTACTGGGTAAGAGGTGATGTCTGGCTGAGGAAATGTTAGTCAGGGTGACAAAGCATCACCAGTCAGAGTGAAAATGCAGTTTGATTATGTCATGCATGCTCAGCAGACAGAGAATGTCCAATAGAGCTCATGTGTGTGCAGAGGGTGATTGCCTCCCTTCCTCATGATTGGATATGGAATCTGTTGTGACTGGCACAAACGGTAAATACATAGTCTTTGATAATCTGTTTCATGCTAAACACATTTATTATAATCTCAGTGCAATTCACCTGCTGTTATGTAATTTAACTTATATCTTTCACACTGTGGCCTCACCTTTCCATCTGACTCTAGGGCAGAAAGTTTCTAACCTGTCTGAACTGGAGCTCAATGTGACCCACAAGAACATGGTTATCATGACAGACAAGGATACAGAGATCACTGCAGACCTCGTCATCTGCTGCACAGGGATGAAGATCAACTCTGATGCCTATAGCGCCACCCTGGGTGAGTTGTCTTTCTTGTCCAATAGGTGGAAGCATTGTGCCATCTGAGTCCAAGGCAGCCAGAAATTCAAGAAGTACTGCTCAAAGCGCTGTTGATAAAACTACTACTGGAGAGTTCAAAATGTATGTTAAACAGTTTTGCTGGATATATAAAAAAATTAAATGAATCACAGTAATGCCTGTGAAAGCTAGCTGGTTAGAGAAACCTCATACACTACCAGTCAAAAGTTTGGACACACCTAATCATTCAAGGGTTTTTCTTTATTTTTACTATTTTTTACATTGTAGAATAATAGTGAAGACATCAAAACTATGAAATGACACATATGGAATCATGTAGTAACCAAAAAAAGTGTTAAACATATCAAAAATATTTTATATTTGAGATTCTTCAAATAGCTACCATTTGCCTTGATGACAGCTTTGCACACTCTTGGCATTCTCTCAACCAGCTTCATGAGGTAGTCACCTGGAATGCATTTCAAATATCAGGTGTACCTTCTTAAAAGGGGGTGCAACTTAATATTTGGAAGGTGTTCTTAATGTTTTGTACACTTAGTGTATAGACTACTGTACATTGCGTAGTATGCCTTACCTGTATTGTACTATCTACATGTATTTACTGAAGTTTCGCTGTTTATATTTCAGATGGATGTCTAGCAGAGAATGGGTCCCTGAAAGTGAATGAGCACCTGCAGGTGGAGGGCTATGACAATGTGTATGCTGTTGGGGACTGTGCTAATGTCAACGAGCCTAAGATGGCGTATCATGCAGGTCTCCACGCTGGGGTTGCTGTTACCAACATCACCAACAGTCTGATGGGGAAACCCCTGGAATCTTATCACCCAGGTAATTTATACTCTGTCTCCTCTTCCCAGTCTCCAATCTCCTGTAAACCCTACTTCCATCAATGTTATTGTTTTGACCTTGATCTCTGACTATACTAATATCTCACCAATCAATCTGCAGTTAAAACAGTTTTTCCTTAGTATTGTTTTTGACCATGCTGTCAGTGTCTGTTCTCGGATTTGCCTCTGGTTCCTGTCTGATCCAACCAGATGATTGGGGGTACATCACTGTACAGAACATTCTATCATGATATATGTCCACATGTTTTCCTGACAGGGAGTGTGACCATGTTGTTAGCCATGGGCCATAATGATGGAGTGGGCCAGTTCAATGGGCTGAGGCTTCCCCGTTGCCTTGTAACCCAGGGCAAGAGCAAGAACCTACTGCTGTGGAAAAGCTGGAAGGAGATGGGTCAGAAAGCTCCTTAACGTGCCATACAGAACATTCTGGAGCAAAGACATGAGTGTGCCGGCACAGCCTTGACAGAGTGCCTTACTCAGGTGACAGGTTGCAGAACATGACAACTTGATATTAGACCATATATTTGTAAAATATTTATACGCAAGGTGATGCAAACTTTGTACAATGTCAATTTTTGCCAATGAATGTTAATGTATGTCTTGATTTAAAATAAATCTTAATTGTATGGTTAAATATATTTCTGTAATTTGCTACAATTTAAAGAGCGACTGAGCTGAACTCACCGATTCCGCATGTTTTTCTGCTGCTCATAAAAAAAAACTCGATTTGAGTCTTATGGGTGTGGTTCGATGTGGGTGTATTATGTTTGCTTTATCGTACCCTGGCAGTTACTGTTTGTCCCTCTTGAGTGACTATAGCAACAACGTAGCAACTACCACTTCCTCAAAAACCGTCAGAAAGATGAATCAGGAAATCTGTAATTAATTCACATTTTTGCAGTAGAGATCTTAGTTGCGCAATTTTACATCTAGCTAAGGTGTTTGGTGCAGTATTTCTCAAGTAATAAAATGTGAATTAAAAACTAGTCGGTGCACTGCAGACAGTATCGAGTCAGCTGCTGCTGACTTCACTCAGGATTGGTTTCTGAGAACATGTCTACAACATCATCATCAGCAAGCTGTCAGACTATCGTAAATAATGCATAAGCTGCTACACGTTGTTTATCAGTGCCCAAAATCACTAGCTAGCTAAGTTCCGTCTCTGTGTTTTTCAATGAAGCTAGCTAGTAGAAGCTAGCAGGCACATTTAGCAGGCAGGCCATGTTAGTTAAATCAGCTTAGCAAGTCACTGGTGAGTGGTGACGTGTATGTTTGGGTGCCGCTTTCTTTTTACAACTTCCTCACAATCTATTACCAGAGTGTGTGTCTGTCAGGCAGTGTTTCATAGCGAATCAAAAGAGAACCATCACGCTCTCCCAGAAGCTTGGCTGGTGCGTAAAACCCGCAAATTCAGACAAACAAAGAGGTGTAATGGGTTCGCACTCAAACATGTGGCATTATGTGACATATTTTTGAGTGCGAACCCATTACACCTCTTTTGAGTGTTTTTCATAGCAACTCATGTTACAAAACAGGTCACGGCGGGACACAAGTTGCCCGTGAATGGGTTCTTGAAATTTTGAATATTGACAATCAATCAAATTAATTTTTAATACATTTGATTTATAAAGCCATTTTTACATCAGCAGATACAGAAACCCAGCTTAAAACCCCATCAGCAAGCAATGCAGATGTAGAAGCATGGTGGCTAGGAATAACTCCCTAGAAAGGGAGGAACTTAGGAAGAAACCTAGAGAGGAAGCAGGCTCTGAGGGGTGGCCAGTCCTCTTCTGGCTGTGCCGGGTGGAGATAAGAGTACATGGCCATTTAAGGCCAGATTGTTCTTGAAGATGTTCATAGGTGACCAGCAGGGTCAAATAATAATCAGTGGTTGTAGAGGGTGCAGCAGGTCAGTACCTCAGGAGTAAATGTCATTTGGCTTTTCGAGAGAGAGAGAGAGAAAATATATATTAGAGGGAGCATACTTAAATTCACACAGGACACCAGATATAACAGACTGACCCTAGCCCCCCGGCACATGGACTATTGCAGCATAGATACTGGAGACTGAGACGGGTGGGTCGGGGGACACTGTGGGCCCCGTCCGACGATACCCCCGGACAGGGCCAACCAGGCAGGATATAACCCCACCCACTTTGCCAAAGCACAGCCCCACACCACTAGAGGGATATCAACAGACCACCAACGTACTACCCTGAGACAAGGCTGAGTATAGCCTGCGAAGATCTCCTCCACGCATTTGAGCCCGAGGGGGCGCACAACCAGACAGGAAGATCACGTCTGTGACTCAACCCACTGAAGTGACGCACCCCTCCTAAGGATGGCATGGAAGAGCACTAGTAAGCCAGTGACTCAGCCCCCGTAATAGGGTCAGAAGCAGAGAATCCCTGTGGAGAAAGGGGGGCCGGCCAGGCAGAGACAGCAAGGGCGGTTCGTCGCTCCAGTGCCTTGCCGTTCATCTTCACACCCCTGGGCCAGACTACACTCAATCATAGGACCTACTGAAGAGCTGAGTCTTCAGTAGTGACTTAAAGGTTGAGACAGAGTCTGCGTCTCTCACATGGATAGGCAGACCATTCCATAAAAATTGAGCTCTATAGGAGAAAGCCCTGCCTCCAGCTATTTGCTTAGAAATTCTAGGGACAATAAGGAGGCCTGCGTCTTGTGACTGTAGAGTACGTGTAGGTATGTACGGCGGGACCAAATCGGAGAGATAGGTAGGAGCAAGCCCATGTAATGCTTTGTAGGTTAGCAGTAAAACCTTGAAATCAGCCCTAGCCTTAACAGGAAGCCAGTGTAGAGAGGCTAGCACTGGAGTAATATGATCAAATGTGTTGGTTCTAGTCAGGATTCTAGCAGCCGTGTTTAGCACTAACTTAAGTTTATTTAGTGCTTTATCCGGGTAGCCAGAGAGTAGAGCATTGCAGTAGTCTAATCTAGAAGTGACAAAAGCATAGATTAGCTTTTCAGCATTATGTTTGGACAAAAAGTTTTGCAATGGTACGAAGATGGAAAAAAAGCTGTCCTTGAAATATTCTTGCTGTTTGTCAAAAGAAAGATCAGGGTCCAGAGTAACGCCGAGGTCCTTCACAGTTTTATTTGAGATGGACGACTGTACAACCATCAAGATTAATTGTCAGATCCAACAGCAGATCTCTTTGTTTCTTGGGACCTAGAACTAGCATCTCTGTTGTCCGAGTTTAAAAGTAAAAAATGTGCCGCCATCCACTTCCTTATGTCTGAAACACAGGCTTCCAGGGTAGGCAATTTTGGGGCCTCATCATGTTTCATCAAAATGTACAGCTGTGTGTCGTCCGCATAGCAGTGAAAGTTTACATTGTGTTTCTGAATGACATCACCAAGAGGTAGAATATATAGTAAAAACAAAAGTGGTCCTAAAACGGAACCTTGAGGAACGCCAAAACATACAACTGATTTGTCAGAGGACAAACCATCCACAGACACTAACTAATATCTTTCCGACAGATAAAATCTAAACCAGGCAAGAACTTGTCCGTGTAGACCAATTAGGGATTCTAATCTCTCCAAAAGAATGTGGTGATCGATGGTGTCAAAATCAGCACTAAGGTCTAGGAGCACGAGGACAGATGCAGAGCCTTGGTCTGACGCAATTAAAAGGTCATTTACCACCTTCACGAGTTCAGTCTCAGTGCTATGATGGGGTCTAAAACCAGACTGAAGCATTTCGTAGACATTATTTGTCTTCAGGAAGGCAGTGAGTTGCTGCGCAACAGCTTTTTCTACAATGTATGAGAGGAATGGGAAATTGGATATAGGCCGATTTTAGTTTTTTACATTTTCCGGGTCAAGGTTTGGCTTTTTCAAGAGAGGCTTTATTACTGCCACTTTTAGAGAGTTTGGTACACATCCAGTGGACAGGGAGCCATTTATTATGTTCAACATAGGAGGGCCAAGCACAGGAAGTAGCTCATTCAGTAGTTTAGTTGGAATAGGGTCCAGTATGCAGCTAGACGGTTCATGAATATGTCAAGAGTTACAGGATTAAAAAACTTGAATGTCTCCATTGATCCTAGGTCTTGGCAGTTCTGTGCAGACTCAGGACAACTGAGCTTTTGAGAAATATGCAGATTCAAAGAGGAGTCCATAATTTGCTTTCTAATGATCATGATCTTTTCATCTAAGTTCATGAATTTATCACTGCTGAAGTGAAAACTAACCTCTCTTGTTGAATGCTGCTTTTTAGTTAGCTTTGCGACAGTATCAAAAATAAATGTTCGATTGTTCTTATTCTCCTTAATTAGGTTGGAAAAATAGGATGATCGAGCAGCAGTGAGGGCTCTTCGATATTGCACGGTACTGTCTTTCCAAGTGGTAGTTGGGATGCATTGTTTTTCGTTTTTTTTGACAAGATCACACCTGTCAGACAGCGTTTCCAGCCACAATGCTGCATCATCACTTAAACACACACTCACGTTCTGTAGTAGGTCACGTGCTGATATCTTTGTGACTCTGGGAGAGCAAGGGCTGAATCAGGCTCTGAATCCGAATGTGCATCTTCCTCTCCGAGCTCTGGTGCGACATCAGCGACCGCTGTGCTGCTGCTAGCTGGTAATACTGATGATGTGCCACCGAAAGCAGCAGAGGCAGCAATGCTACTGTTTGAAGTGCTAGCTAGGCTAATGCTAGTGGTTGTTGAAGTGCTAGCTGGGCCTGTCTCTGGGCTCGTTGTCGTCATGTCCTCTGCCACAGCGATGCCAGTATTATCCGCGGCACCTGACTACAAGAATGCGTTAACTCTGGAAATGTGTTAAATGTTCTCTTTTCGCTATCCTGTTCTTCTTAAAGCGCCTCATCATAGCGTTTTTGCTGCAGCTTTACTGTTAATGAAAGTCACATTTGCAATCATATCACGTGAAGCAATGCATGGGCCGGCAGTACAGGAACTCTAGTCAGGGTGGAATAGTCTATTATAAATATGAACCAGTCCATGGGTGATCAATGACGCTTGTTTCTACTATGAGCAAAACTGATTATATTATGAACATGTATATGTAGCTAAATAAATGGATAGATTATTAGTCACCTGTATGGATTGATAAACTTTTTTGGAGGCCTGTGTCAACAATGTGCCATCAACATATGCCCAGCTAATGAGGCCCCTTTTTAATTTATTTTTATTTCACCTATTTAACCAGGTAAGCCAGTTGAGAACAAGTTCTCATATACAACTGCGACCTGGCCAAGATAAAGCAAAGCAGTGCGATTAAAAACAGCAACACAGAGTTACATATGGGGTATAACAAAACATAAAGTCTAAAATACAACAGAAAATATATATATATAGTGTGTGCAAATGTAGCAAGTTATGGAGGTAAGGCAATAAATAGGCCATAGTGCAAAATAATTACAATTAGTATTAACACTGGAATGATAGATGTGCAAGAGATGATGTGCAAATAGAGATACTGGGGTGCAAATGAGCAAAATAAATAACAATATGGGGATGAGGTAGTTGGGTGGGCTAATTTCAGATGGGCTGTGTACAGGTGCAGTGATCGTTAAGGTGCTCTGACAACTGATGCTTAAAGTTAGTGAGGGAGATGAGTCTCCAGCTTCAGAGATTTTTGCAGTTTGTTCCAGTCATTGGCAGCAGAGAACTGGAAGGAATGGCGGCCAAAGGAGGTGTTGGCTTTGGGGATGACCAGTGAGATATACCTGCTGGAGCGCATTCTATGGGTGGGTGTTGCTATGGTGACCAATGAGCTAAGATAGGGCGGGGATTTTCCTAGCAGTGATTTATAGATGGCCTGGAGCCAGTGGGTTTGGCGACGAATATGTAGTGAGGACCAGCCAACAAGAGCGTACAGGTCACAATGGTGGGTAGTATATGGGGCTTTGGTGACAAAACGGATGGCACTGTGATAGACTACATCCAATTTGCTGAGAGAGTGTTGGAGGCTATTTTGTAAATGACATCGCCGAAGTCAAGGATCGGTAGGATAGTCAGTTTTATGAGGGCATGTTTGGCAGCATGAGTGAAGGAGGCTTTGTTGTGAAATAGGAAGCCGATTCTAGATGTAACTTTGGATTGGAGATGCTTAATGTGAGTCTGGAAGGAGAGTTTACAGTCTAACCAGACACCTAGGTATTAGGGGGGCATGGGCAAGTTGCAGTGGAGGGTGCAGAGCTGGTGGCCGGGGTAGTGGTAGCCAGGTGGAAAGCATGGCCAGCCGTAGCAAAATGCTTGTTGAAATTCTCAATTATTGTAGATTTATCGGTGGTGATAGTGTTTCCTAGCCTCAGTGCAGTGGGCAGCTGGGAGGAGGTGCTCTTATTCTCCATGGACTTTAGTGTCCCAAAACCTTTTGGAGTTAGTGCTACAGGATGCACATTTCTGTTTGAAAAATCTAGCCTTTGCTTTCCTAACTGCTTGTGTATATTGGTTCCTAACTTCCCTGAAAAGTTGCATATCGCGGGGGCTATTCGATGCTAATGCAGTACGCCACAGGATGTTTTTGTGCTGGTCAAGGGCAGTCAAGTCTGAGGAGAACCAGGGGCTATATCTGTTCTTAGTTCTGAATTTTTTGAATGTGGCATGCTTATTTAAGATTGAGAGGAAAGCACTTTTAAAGAACAACCAGGCATCCTCTACTGACGGAATGAGATTGATATCCATCCAGGATACCTTGGCCAGGTCAATTAGGAAGGCCTGCTCGCTAAAGTGTTTTAGGGAGCGTTTGACCACGGACCCGTTACGGACGCAGGCAATAAGGCAGTGATCGCTGAGATCCTGGTTGAAGACAGTGGAGGTTTATTTAGAGGGTAAGTTAGTCAGGATGATATCTATGAGGGTGCCCATGTTTACGGATTTAGGGTTGTACCTGGTAAGTTCCTTGATAATTTCTGTGAGATTGAGGGCATCTAGTTTGGATTGTAGGATGGCCGGGGTGTTAAGCATATCCCAGTTTAGGTCACCAAGCAGTACAAACTCTGAGGATAGATGGGGGGGGGGGGCAATCAATTCACATATGGTGTCCAGGGCACAGCTTGATGTGAGGCCTGAGGCAGTTGCCTCTTCTGCCTAATGGTAAGTCTGCCACTGACTGCTCCTACACCCTTTGGCAACTACTTGCTTGTTTACCAGGGTTATAACAAATAATCAAATAAAAAGATTCCAAAACAAGACAGCTTTATTTATAATACATTTCAAACATTACAACACATAGTACATCATGACACTTAAGTTCAGGATCACAGTAGAATTTATAGGCTGGAATCCATTTGCTCAATATTGGCAAGACCTACAGATGAGAAATTGGACCATCATCTTGACATAGGGTGACTCAGCATCATTTGGCACATTAACGTAATACATTTAGCTGCACATTTGAAAAAAATCAAAATGTAAACATAGCATTCAAATTCCACTAACAATTAGTGGTAGAAAGAAAATGGTATTGAACTCTGAGCAAGGTAAAAGTACTTCAGTAACCAACCCCCCCCAGTTGTTACAGGTATAACATCTTGAGTTTGCTTTTTAAGGGACTAACCTGTAAACATGCATAATCCCTTGAAGCTGTAAATTAAGTTAAATAATATGCTTGAATAAATACAGAACTGAATTAACAGCAAGACAAATAAATGTAGTCATGTCAACATACCAAATCAGTGTCCAGCTACTTAAAAGCACAAAACATTCCCTTTCTAAAACAGGTCTTAACATGTATTTTATTTTATGAGGTAGAGGGAGACAAAATACCTGACACTCACAACAGAACATACTTTTTAGTTAGGAATTCCACTCAATACACAGCATTCTCACCAGAAAGTGACAAAGTGAAACCAAAAACCACTCTGATGTATCCGAAAAAAGCAACATGGTATCTCACATCCTAAGAGCACAAAAACAAATAACTATGCATCATATCTGGTGCAAATAATTAACAATTGTTGAGTGAGACCAAAGTTCTGGCACCATTCCAGCTGCAATCATATGAATAAAACGTGTATATTATATGAGCACCACAAATAGCTGCTTTCAGGGGGATTCCCTCGAGGCAGAGCACAACTACACCTCCGTTCAAATAAGTGACCAAATACTGTATCTCACAGGGTACATTTTGGGAACCAGTTCAGAAATACAGAAGGCCTACACCCAAGAGACTGTTACAGTGAGATATGCTGGTGTAGGCTAATCCAAGGTAATTAATTAGAAATTCCAAATATTGGGGTTGGGCATGGGCATACCAGCTATACGCCCTCTTATTTGGTCCATTGACAAGTTGAGAAGAGCACCATGGAACTAAAATGAAAACCAGTCACACCGGTTGGAACAGAAACTCTCAGGGGGTGCCATTACATGTGCCTGTTGGAATGCACAGATTGGAACTTCTGATACAAAGAGCAAAAAAATCATGCAAGGTTAAAAACCGATGAGGCAACATCTTCATGAAAAAAATCCTGTAAACTGTAAACACTTCAGACTGTGTAGTGTGGCAGTCACTCGACAGGTTCAGAAAAAGAGAGCAAACAGTTCACTGCTGGTAAACTAATGGCATAGGGTGTAGAGAATGGACAGACTTATTGCTGACATCGTTGCAAAAAGCTTAAAATGGCCCTGTCAGGGCAATGCAGCAATCCCTCCCCCCACAACTTAGTCGGTCTTGGAGCTCTTGCCAGTGTTACTGCCTTTGCCTTTCAGGTAGGTCTGATAGAAGAAAGAGGAGAAGAGGACCAGGTAGCTGAGGTACATGAGGGAACTCCACACAATGTTGTTCAGGTAGGAGTGGCAGTCCCCCTCCTGCATCCAGCGGTAGACCAGCCAACTGACCGTCAGCCCCATGGCCATCTGGGCGATCTGGAAGGTGGTGATGACCACGGCAAAGGGGCGTGGCACCCGGTAGCCGGTAGCCCGCACTGCGTAGTAGCTGTACATGAGTGCATGAACAGAGTAGTTCATGGTCATGAACCAGCCGCCTCCAGCCACCTGGTCCTTGTAGGAGTACCAGGAGTAGAGCAGCACAGTGACGTGGTGGTACCAGTGCAGGAAGATCAACCGCTGCTTACGGAGCACGATGAATGCCGTGTCACCTGTGGAGACCATGGAGAGGACATACTTCAGGACCGGCAAAGTCATGGTCCCAGTCATGGTCCCAGTCATGGTCCCAGTCATGCAGACAAACATTTACTGCATATCTTCAATCAACGTCAAAGCATGGTTTACGCACAAGAGAGACCAAGTAATATGGTTTGCCATAAATGAATTAGACTCATGGTAGGAGTGGACAAAATGCCAAGTTCAGACAGATGACTGCTAGTTCCAATCCCGGTTCTTACCCAGTTCCGGGGCTTTGCTCAGGACAAAGGCATAAGCCCAGAACTTGCTCACAGGCCCATTGTAGAAGCTCTGGTCACATATAGACTGTCTGAAACCACTGGTGGAGAGGATATACAGCATGTACCATCCTGTTCGAATTGCTCCAACGATACTGCAATTAAGAGAGAAAGAGTTAAGCATTGCACTAGAGGGCAAGTGACAAAATAATCTAATCCAAGTGACATTAGCATTGCATCACAGCCTTGCACACAAGAGTATTTCACAGGGATGGTTTGTTGAGACATCACATTTTAGAAGGTTTTGTTTAAGGAACTCTGACCCACATTGACCACCATCCCATTAGCCAGAAAGTTAAACTCAAATATAACACCTGGCTGACACAGAGGGCATAGCTCGTGAGAATAGGCAGCCCTCCAACAATCAGGCTTAACCTCAGTTTGTGACATCAGTACACCGGTCACATTACTTTGAATGGAGAATTACTGAGAGCTGACATGTGCTAGAGTGTAAACCTAACCTTCTTTTAAAAAATGAAAGCCCCAGAGACATGATTACTGTAGGCGAACAGACCACTGCAAATTGAACCCAACTAATCCCCAAAATAAATTGTATTAAAAAATAAATATTTTCCTACCTTGATTACATTGAGACAATCATGTCTCTTTATTTGTGGGAATACTTGGAAACAGATTTCCTAAATTAAACCAATTTTTTGCTGAATTCCTGGTGATTTGACAGGCTTTTTATATAAAAATTTTTTTATTGTGGGACGGTTTTGGCCCACCAGCCACCTGTTGCGGACCCCTGTTGTACATCTTCCATTCATTCAAAAGTCAGAGGCAAATGTGGGTGTTCTGTGCTTTAACTCACCTGAAGATGGCCAGGCTGAGTGACCACAGAACCAGTGGCCTGCGTAGATTAAGTTGAGGCCTCTCCTTCATGAGATGTTGGCCTCCAAAGACCAGAGCTGCATACAGGCCACAGTACACAAAGGCCTTGCTCCTGATGAGAGAAAAAAACAAATCAACCATGTCTGTCAGTTTCCTTAGATTGTGCTCATGACGGGCAAGGTTACTCAGCTGCAAAGGTATTTCAGTGATTGAGCACAACCTAAGTCTTTGCTGAAGTGACATTGTCGCATACCTTTACCATAAATAATTCTGTATTTAACATGACACACCCAGCTTGCTATGGTGATAAGTGAAATGTAGGCCTATTGACTAAAGCAATCTTGCCTGACGACTCAAACTGAAGTCTTCCGCTGCTCTGTTCGCTACATACTTGTCTGAGACTGCCATTGTTTAAGTCATTTGTTGTGACGTCAAAATGAGGGGTTTGTACAAAACAAAGTCATCAGCAATTGGATCATCTAATCAATCGGAGTATCAAATGCAATGACGAATTTTCCAAACGCCAATTCACCCATGCGTGTTATAGCTCTGGCCCAACCCATCGGCTTCGGGGACCAATCAGGTCAGAATGTTTGCAGATCCATACTCATCGCAGAGAAGAAACTGTGGGAGTGGGATCATTATGCCGATTATGTTGCAACAGAAACTTACTCCAAATGGAAAACGCAAATGAGAGTTTATATTGGACAAATTTAGGTAGGTCCCTCTCCATTTCATTTGCTTCCGTAATAAATACACTCCAGGCAAAAAGCAAACAGCCCTATAGCCACTTTAGTTTATATTCATAGCTGCAGGAAGTAGGGGTGCTGAAGCACACCCTGTAAAATCAGAATAAAATAATAATATTTTCACAAAAGTAGTGCACTTGGCCTTTACTAGTATTAGCGGACGATAGATGTCTGTAGCACAGGCAACAACAAAAAATATCAGCATCTCCACTTTGGCAAAAGAGGTAGCTGTATAATTAAGAACAGTATCTTGCAGGATTCAGTGGTTGGAATTGTATGAGTTGTTGCCCTGTCCCTTTCTCTGTGATGGATCCAGAAAGAACAAAACGGTTATGGGCAAAGACAAAACAGCCACATCAAATTGAATATTTTTCTTGATCAAATGTCATGGAAAACCACTTTTTGTGCAGTACTAATTTACCATCCTTACAAACAACTTAAACGTAAATGTACATAGGCTTGTACCTGTGGACTTTCAATCACCATGATGAAAAACAATGTACAATACTACCCCAACCCAAACTACTTCCCGTGGCTATGTTGATAGTAGCTTGCTTGAAAAGAAGGTAAGTAAAATTTTTGTTTAAGAAACCATTACAATCTTTCTCTCTGCAGTCTAGCTGACTTTATTTTTACTTTTCTACTAGAAAACCTGAGTAAACCACTACTAGATGTGGAAATTCTAATTTCAAATGTCAAGGCAAGAAAATAATGTGGCTGCTATATGAATAATGTGTTAAAGTACAGGTAACTGCCAAAATAAAGGATAATATGGTGTTGGGCCACCACAAGGCGCCAGAACAGCTTCAATACGCCTTGGCATAGATTCTGTCTGTAACTCTATTGAAGGGATGCGACACCATTCTTCCACGAGAAATTCCATAATTTGGTGTTGTTGTAAAACGCAGTCTCAGGCACAGATTTAGAGTCGCCCATAAGTGTTCAGTTGGGTTGAGATCTGGTGACTTAAACCCCCTACACGGCTTTGAGACCCCTCTTTCAAATTCACAGATCTCTTCTTCTAGCCATGGTAGCCATTTTTATACATGACCTAAGAATGATGGGATGTTAATCGTTTAATTCACTCAGGTCTCAGATAAGACGTAACATAGTAAACGTATATCCAGGACACTGAAATTAGTATGACATGTTACTTTTGGTATGTTACATAAGACAGAAGGTTACTTAAGACAAAAACAAAAGGAGGGTAGTCGCGGTGGATGTATAACATGAACATCTAGCAACCCAAAGGTTGCGTGTTCAAATCTCAGACAACTTTAGCATTTTAGTTAATTAGCAACTACACTGAACAAAATATAAACGCAACATGTAAAGTGTTGGTCCCATGTTTCATGAGCCGAAATGAATCCCAGAAATTTTCCATACGCACAAAAATCTTATTTCGCTCAAATTTTGTGCACATCCCTGTTAGTGAGCATTTCTCCTTTGCCAAGATAATCGATCCACCTGACAGGTGTGGCATATCAAGTAGCTGATTAAACAGCATGATCATTACACAGGTACACCTTGTGCTGGGGACAAATGGCCACTAACATCTGCAGTTTTGTCACAACACAATGCCACAGACATCTCAAGTTGAGGGGGCGTGCAGTTGGCATGCTGACTGCAGGAATATCCACCAGAGCTGTTGCCAGATAATTTTATGTTAATTTCTCTACCATAAGCTGCCTCTAAATTGTTTTAGAGAATTTGGTAGTACGTCCAACCCGGCAGACCACGTGTAACCGCGCCAGCCCAGGACCCCCACATCCAGCTTCTTCATCTGCGGGATCATCTGAGACCAGCCTCCTGGACAGCTGATGAAACTGAGGAGTATTTCTGTCTGTAATAAAGCCCTTTTGTGGGGAAAAACTCATTCTGATTGGCGGCAGGTAGCGTTGGGCCAGTAACCGAAAGGTTGCTGGATCGAATCCCCGAGCTGACAAGGTTAAAAACATATCTGTTGTTCTGCCCTTGAACAAGGCAGTTAACCCACTGTTCCCCTGGCGCCGATGACGTGGATGTCGATTAAGGCAGCCCCCCTCACCTCTCTGATTCAGAGGGGTTGGGTTAAATGTGGAAGACACATTTTAGTTGAATGCATTCAGTTGTACAACTGAGTAGGTATCCCCCTTTCCATGGCTGCGCCCTTGCCCAGTCATGTGAAATCCATAGATTAGCCTAATGAATTTATTGATTTCCTTATATGAACTGTAACTCAGTAAAATCGTTAATTGTTGCGTTTATATTTTTGTTAAATGTATGTATGATTATTTAACAGATACTGTAGATGTGAGCGAAAATAGCTGTAAGTAGCAGTAGAAGTATTGTTATTCATTAGTTCACGCAAATTAGGGTAGGGATGGTAGGGGGGAGGGAAAAGTATAGAGAATATTTAAATAAAGGAGATTAGAAATTATGCAAACAATTAAATTGATAGAACCTACAATATTGGCTGCACCCCTGCCCAGTCATGTGATATCCATAGATTAGGGCCTAATGAGTTTATTTAAATTGATTGATTTCCTTATATGAACTGTAACTCTGTAAAATCGTTAATTGTTGCATTTATATTTTAGTTCAGTATACTTAACATGTTAACTAACCCTTCCCTTAACCCTTTTAGCTAACCCTTCACCTAGCACTTTAACCTAGTTCCTAACCCATAGCCTAGCTAACATTAGTCAGCTAAATAACATTAGCCACCTAGCTAACATTAGCAACAACAAATCGGAATCCCTAACGTATCCAAATTGTAATTCGGCACATATCATACAAAATGGATGGACATCCAAATTAATACATGCCATACGAAACTTAACAAAACGTTAAAAAATTGAGTGTCTCGGGCTTACTTACAGAATAATACGAAATACTACGAGACCAAGTTGGTGTGGAAGAGACCGCTTTCAATATACTTTGTTTCCCTCATTTGTTTCCTTTATTTTGGCCGTTACCTGTAAATCGTATAATATGTGTCTTAGGCTGTCTCTAACTGTGTTGTCTAATTGTCATGACAGACGTGACACTGCAGTTTATGAAGTGATGAAGGGCTACACCTGACCAGGCTGTCCTGTTCGACCACAAGAGCAAGGTGAATTCATAATCATTTTGAAAAACAAACCATGTGATAACATAGCCTACTCACTCACCAGTTTTCCTGCATCCATTCGATAGCGACTCGCTCGTCGAATTGCTGTTCGAAACCATATTCGGAAAGTGGTACTTCATGATATTCAGTCTCATTCATTTTCGATCTTGCGCTCTCTCTAAAAGCTTTAACAGAACTAGGCTATGTAGAATTTATTATCTGGGATTTAAATCCCCAGTAGATGCCTACCTAATGTTTGCTAGATTGAGCCTAAGTACACGCGTACAATCGTCTTGCTCACACCTCATTTCAATTACGCACAAATATAACCTTGTTATATACGGTCGTGCCCTGCCCTGCCCTCTCTCGTCTCACTGTCGGAGGATAGGCTACTTTGGGAATTTTGGTTTCGACCGAGGTCATAATAAAATGATTAACATAAGGAAAACTCACAGAACCAACACGTCTCAATAGCCTATAATTTATTATTCAGGTAACTTTGTAAGTTACACATAATTGCTTTGAATCTGCGAAAATGCTGCTGCATGGGGCAGCCACAGCAAAATGTGCCTTGGACATAATTTTGCTACATTGCTAGGATAGATCTGAATCTGTACAAACGCTTTGACACAACAGGGCAAAACATAACCTGGCAACCCCGCAGCATTGACGTCATAAATAGAGATGACAGTTGGTTATTGCGTCAACGGGCAAGTTAGGCGCATAAAATAGCTCCAGAATGTTCCATTTCCAACTAGTCAGCTATAGTAGTTTGAGTTGTAATGTTTACTCCTTGTATTTGAAAATTAGGCTATATTTTAAATCAAAATGGCACAGCACGACCACAAGGAAGGGTGCAACATAAAGATTGTATTTGTGGCCTTTATTTTCTTATTTTCTATCTCATTATGCCAGTTTATGCAAAGCCAACTCCTACAAATGTTTTGGCTTCATCTTCAGCTGGAGCACAATACTTTGATCTACCCTGTTCAGAACAACCCAGATGTTACAACCCTGAAACCAATCAATTTTTTTAACACATTTTTGGGGACAATTTGAGAGTTTACTGGTGAACGGTGAGACAGGAATCGCAAAGTTAGCCTAGGCGTAGCGTTAACAGAGTGAAGTCAGAGAGGCAAATGCCTGAGCTTGAGTTGTGGCAACATTCAACGTTTTTATCTGATTTCCCACAGATGGTAGACCAGGTAATGTGGACCAGTTGACTGACTAAAGGATATCCTGGACCCTACACAAATGCTAAAGACCCCCAGGGGCTTGTGAAGGCCCTAATTTATGTTCTACAGACTTTCAAGAAGCAAACAACATCACATGGTGAATTGCCCTTTATTCCTTTCCTACTATTTGCCCATTAACATTAACATTTAAATGAAAACTATGTGTAAATATGTGAACGTGTGAATTTCACATTTGTGAATTGTGAAATCCATTGTGAAAGATTTTATATTTTGTTCTGATGCAGGTGATGATGACATCTTCAAACTGTGGGGAAAAGCTCAGAGTTTCAATTAAATCAATCCCAGAGTCAACATATTGACAGACCCCACTTACTCCGAGCCACTTGTGAAAGTTAACTTGATTTTGGGACTCCTTTTCTAGGGCTTTATCGTGATAGGTAGGTACATAACATTTGACTGTCTTTTTACTGTATGGAAATGTATTGTTCTGCTTCATCAGTTGATATTGATGTCAATATAATGTAGAATGTTCTGCTCTGTATGTTAACATGAGCAACAGCTGGGGTATGTTGCAGCTACAATGTTATCATGTTTGGTCTGTGCATTGTCTGGCACTGAAGTCTGTATTTTACACCAGTGTTTATCTATGACTTTGTTCGAGTCTCCAAGGAGGCCAGAAGGAGATCTGATGCTCTAGCTGAAGAGAAAACAACCACCCCCTGTTGAACCACAGTCAACTTTATCCAAATGTACACTATGATACCTTACTCTGTGTGGCGTTAACTTGCTTGAATATGTGATCCCTGGCTAAGTTAAGTGTAAGCTATACTGACTGCAGGGTCTCACGTTCTGTTGTAACAATGACCCCCTTTAGATCAGGAGAGCATCGCTTCATTGATTCGTTTGAAAAATACATAATCCACAGCTGATGATTTGGAGGCGAATTTCCCCAAGTTTACATTATTTATTTTGTTGACGTCACACAATGTGTTGTTTGTGAGATGCAATAACAGTAGTAAAAAAAAAAATCTAGATGGAGATAAAGAAGAAGCTGTACATCTTTGTATGAGTCTGCTTGTTTAAGTATGTTTCAAATTTTTGTTTCGTTGTTCTGTAGTACGAATCTGAGTCAACTGTACAATTTGCAGACTCTACAAAAGCAAAGAGTGCTGTCAGCCTTAGAGAGTAGGAGCCTCTGCCTAGTGAGTTACTGTAGATAGATCACACACTGTTTTGTTACTGAGAGATTCATGGAGTTTATCTTTAGGTTGAGGGTTTTTCAGTGTATAAAACCGTGATGTACTGACCACAATCACACCAAACATTCAAATCAATGTATAGCTTGTTTACAGATATGCAGTACTCAGATGTACAACATGAGTTAAACGAGGTTCTCAGTCTGCATAGGTGGTTCATGGTGAAGATTTTGCTCTTAGCCTAGATTATTTATCATATCAGTTCATATGGCGATTCTAAATGTATTTTGTCTGTATTTTTCCCCAGAGTCTCAGCTGATTGATGTTTGCATCAACTGAGGACCACGTCTTAAACCCAGTGATATTTAATGGAAGCGACAGAAATCAAATCTCCAAATAAGATCGTTGACACTGGCACCTTTGAAGACTTTCTGTCTTGTCACTTCAAATCAAATCAAATCAAATCAAATCAAATCAAATTTTATTGGTCACATGCGCCGAATACAACAGGTGCAGACATTACAGTGAAATGCTTACTTACAGCCCTTAACCAACAGTGCATTTATTTTAAACAAAAAAAGTAAAAATAAACCAACAACAAAAAAAAGAGCAGAAGAAAAATAAAGTGACAGTAGGGAGGCTATATATACAGGGGGGTACCGTTGCAGAGTCAATGTGCGGGGGCACCGGCTAGTTGAGGTAGTTGAGGTAATATGTACATGTGGGTAGAGTTAAAGTGACTATGCATAAATACTTAACAGAGTAGCAGCAGCGTAAAAGGATGGGGTGGGGGGCAGTGCAAATAGTCCGGGTAGCCATGATTAGCTGTTCAGGAGTCTTATGGCTTGGGGGTAGAAGCTGTTGAGAAGTCTTTTGACCTAGACTTGGCACTCCGGTACCGCTTGCCGTGCGGTAGCAGAGAGAACAGTCTATGACTAGGGTGGCTGGAGTCTTTGACAATTTTGAGGGCCTTCCTCTGACACCGCCTGGTATAGAGGTCCTGGATGGCAGGAAGCTTTTCCCCAGTGATGTACTGGGCGTACGCACTACCCTCTGTAGTGCCTTGCAGTCGGAGGCCAAGCAGTTGCCATACCAGGCGGTGATGCAACCAGTCAGGATGCTCGATGGTGCAGCTGTAGAATTCTTTGAGGATCTGAGGACCCATGCCAAATCTTTTTAGTCTCCTGAGGGGGAATAGGCTTTGTCGTGCCCTCTTCACGACTGTCTTGGTGTGTTTGGACCATGATAGGTCGTTGGTGATGTGGACACCAAGGAACTTGAAGCTCTCAACCTGTTCCACTACAGCCCCGTCGATGAGAATGGGGGCGTGCTCAGTCCTCTTTTTTTTCCTGTAGTCCTGTAGTCCACTTACCCCCATACTTACACTGACTGCTTAACAGTTTAATGCAACCCTCAGGTTTCAACCCTTTAGGATAGACCAGTGAGGAGACAATACTTGCAGGCATAATGTACGTGAGTTTAAAAAGCCCCAGGCATGGTATAGTGCTCGAAGAATCTTTCAAAGCCCGCTCTCTGTCTTCCTTTAGTCTATTGACACTCATCTCCTTTTGGCATAGCTTTTGAATGAGCTTTAGTTTATTACGGTGTCTGTGACTTTCCTATGATGATACACTGCAGAACAACACAAATCAACGTTTATTAGTGAGTACACAGTTCTGCACGTTATCGCAGGTGCAGCTAAATGCTTATGTTTCTAGCTCCAACAGTGCAGTAATATCTATCAAAACCTACCCTACCCAGTTAAACATTGTAGTTCGCCTGGTTCTCTTTTATCAATTCACATTCTTCCAGAAGAGCATAGTTCTTGGAAAGGATTTACCTCATCAGCCTCAGGTTGTTGTCTCAGAGATTGAGAATGTCTCATATAGGAGGAATACACCGACTACAGACAGAAGTAGGGATGGAAGTGAGAAATGCTGCCACCTTCCGGAGAAAAATATAAATTGTTTGTCAGCCAAGGTATCTGACTGGTTCATCAAGAATCCTTATGTAGAAACAATGATGAGATGAGAAGGTATTGTGGGATCATATACAGTTTTTGGATACATACAGCATTTAGAAAATCTGTTTTTAGAGAGAAAGGATGAAAAATAGTCCACATTTAAAGGCTAGAATGGGATTTCTAGGCAACAAGCCAAGCTGCTGGGCTTGTGGGCTGCATGAGAGTCACCTCGGTGTGCAGCAGAACCCACCATATACATTCCAACTGTTCAAACAGGGCTGATGTGTGGGTGGTTTTTTCAGGGAGACCTATGGTGGGTGGTTTCCCTCTCCGAGCACTAAACTTCTGACAGGCCACAGCAAACTACACACCAGTTCTTGCACATATAGAAGGATAGAGAGAAAGGAGGACTTGGACTTTGGACAGGACTTAGTGGGTTTTTATATGAGAAGGTGTATTTGAAAAACCATGAGTTATGGGTGGCCTTGCACTTTTGCATAGTGCATACACTACATGGCCAGAAGTATGTGGACACGTGCTCGCCGAACATCTCATTCCAAAATCATGGGCATTATTATGGAGTTAGTCCCCACTTTGCTGCTATAACAGCCTCCACTCTTCTGGGAAGGCTTTCCACTAGACGTTGGAACATTGCTGCGGGGACTTGCTTCCATTCAGCCACAAGAGCTTTAGTGAGGTTGGGCACTGATGTTGGCCGATAAGGCCCGCAGTCGGCGTTCCAATTCATCTCAAAGGTGTTCAATGGGATTGAGGTCAGGGCTCTGTGCAGGCCAGTCAAGTTCTTCCACACCAATCTCGACAAACCATTTCTGTATGGACCTCGCTTTGTGCACAGGGGCATTGTCATGCTGAAACAGGAAAGGGCCTTCCCAAAACTTTTGCCACAAAGTTGGAAGCTCAGAATCGTCTACAAAGTCATTGTATGCTGTAGGGTTAAGATTTCCCTTCACTGGAACTAAGGGGCCTAGCCCGAACCATGAAAAACAGCCCCAGACCATTATTCGTGGTCCTCTGTAGCTCAGCTGGTAGAGCACGGCGCTTGTAACGCCAAGGTAGTGGGTTCGATCCCCGGGACCACCCATACACAAAAAATTTATGCACGCATGACTGTAAGTCGCTTTGGATAAAAGCGTCTGCTAAATGGCATATTATTATTATTATTATTATTATTCCTCCTCCACCAAACTTTACAGTTGGCACTATGCATTCGGGCAGGTAGGGTTCTCCTGGCATCCGCCAAGCCCAGATTCGTCCCGTCGGACTGCCCGATGGTGAAGCATGATTCATCACTCCAGAGAATGCGTTTTCACTGCTCCAGAGTCCAATGGCGGCGAGCTATACACCACTCCAGCCGACGCTTGGTATTGTTCATGGTGATCTTAGGCTTGTGTGCGGCTGCTCGGCCATGGAAACCCATTTCATGAAGCTCCCGACAAACAGTTCTTATGCTGACGTTGCTTCCAGAGGCAGTTTGGAACTCGGTATTGAGTGTTGCAACCGAGGGTAGGTGATTTTTACACGCTACGCGCTTCAGCACTCGGCGGCCCCGTTCTGTGAGCTTGTGTGGCCTACCACTTTGCGGCTGAGCCATTGTTGCTAATAGACGTTTCCACTTCACAATAACAGCACTTACAGTTGACCGGGGCGGCTCTAGCAGGGCAGAAATTTGACAAACTGACTTGTTGGAAAGGTGGCATCCTATGACGGTGCCACGTTGAAAGTCACTGAGCTGTTCAGTAAGGCCAGTGTTTGTCTATGGAGATTGCATGGCGGTGTGCTCGATTTTATACACCTGTCAGCAACGGGTGTGGCTGAAATAGCCAAATCCACTAATTTGAAGGGGTGTTCACATACTCACATACTTGTATATATAGTGTACCATCATTCACTGCTGTTTTCCTTCTGCTTAACTCAGAGGAACAACAACAAGCATGTGGTAAGTGCGTAGTGATGAGACAGTAGAACAGGGGTCACAGAGGGAGATTTAAGAAGGATTCCCCAGTAAGTGAGGTTGTTTTCACCCAACCCCCTCAGCTCACAATCTTCTCTCACAGCATGTCCAAAACGTAATGCAGTGTCATCGTAGCTTTGAACGAATGACAGGGAATTGCTTGAGGGATGCTTACATTACACTTGGTCTCTGCAATGTCTGGATTGTTATAGAGGGGATGAGACAGGTACAAAAATATGGGTTATTCATTGAAAAATAGCTGTGAATATTAGTATGGGATTATTACTAGTATGTTGACAGAGTGGATGACTCA
Organism: Coregonus clupeaformis; assembly: GCF_020615455.1. NCBI lineage: Eukaryota > Metazoa > Chordata > Actinopteri > Salmoniformes > Salmonidae > Coregonus > Coregonus clupeaformis. The sequence continues at coordinate 12,672,035 of NC_059228.1, forward strand.
TCCCAGGTAGCAGGCAAGGCAACATGCTGCAGGTAAGACATGCTCTGTTGTGTGTGTGTTGTATTTGTCTCTTTTCTATATATGTAAGTTGAACTGTTTTGATTTGTATTACTGTTTTGTGTGGTATATGTGAACATGTGCCAATAGTTTTGTGTTTATTTTTCTGATGTGCCTGCTGCAAATGAGCACATTCCTGAATCATGTGGAATCTTAAGCATGCCTCCTGTCCTCTATGATTACTGCTGTTTGTCCTACCTTTTCTATTTCTGTGTCTAAACTCAACCAAGGTCTACTTTTCCTGAGGAAAATGTAATGTGTGAAACAGTAGTTAGCTTGACAAATGTAATACATTTCTAAATAAATTGTAACAGAGAGACAGAGTTGTGTGTATGTGCGTGTGTGTGCCCCCCTGCTAGCCCTACATAGGACGCCACGCATTCATACATGGCTTCATATGTAAGGCTGACTACCCCCCTGTGTGCCTTGGAATAGGGATTATACCCATGATCCCCACCACATTCTTTTGGCCTTGTCTAACAGATGTAGTATCTTAATTTGGGCCAGTCTCCTACAACAGGAAAATAAACCTGCAGCAATAGGAAATGTGAATTATTATGTGGATTATAAGTAATGTGCATTTTTGTAGCGGTTGATACATTTTTCGGAAGGGAAAATTGCGAAATTTCAAAATGGAAATTACAAACTTTAGAAGCCTTTTTTAACCGCAAATACACTACAAGTAAAAAAAAAAAAATCATGCATTGCAGGAATGTTGTCCTGCAACAGGGTGATCAAATTAAGATCCTACATCTGTAGTGTTTGATCTGGTGCCAACAATGAGCCTATGGAACAGCAGGTGCACATAGTTTGTACTTTGTACAATTATTAAATAACGACTTTGGCCCCTAACCTACTTCTCACCAGATAACCTATTTCCTTTCACTAGACAATATGATCAAAGCAAAGGGGGGGAAATAGGCTATTATTATAAACCTGGCTGGTAAAATGCCTGGGGGGATGAATGGTGTTCGTTTTTCAGAAATCTAGCAGCCTACATTTTGGCGTGCTTTTGGAAGCAAATGCCCCACTTTGGGGGTAAGAAGAGTTCATGTTAAATCCAACCATTTCAGGATAATGATATTGGAGCAATCCCTCTGGATTTCAGCCATGACCCAGGTGTTGTACAGTAATTTGCAAATAGCCTTTTTTAGTATTTTATTCTGACGCGCGAATAAAATACAAATAAACTATAGGGAAGCAGCAAGCTTATTCTAGCAAACAGTTGGAGCCAAGTTGGGTAACGAGATAGCGGCCTAATGTCCACATTATTTCCTATAATAGTTGACCTACTATGCTATTTTTTAAATAAGGTATTACAGCCCTGGGTGCTATCTGGTCCGTCTGTTAGATTATACAGATCTCAAGTCCGTTTAACATTTTATTGTAAACTCTCCTCCAAGGGAGCGTAAATAGCATGCGCTCTGTCAGTGAAGAGCTCTAGCATGGTCGCATTAGGAGAAAGTGTCGCTCCTCGTCAGGAGCAAAGGTGGATCAGACGAGCTGTCAGTTTCAGAACCATTTAACGATGAATGGAAAGCTCATTTTCAACCAAGGTTAATACATCAGCCTACTCAATGCGGAAACAGGTGATAAGCGGCAGCGAATGTACACACGTCTACTCCGCGGCTCTATCAGGAGTCTGTTGCTTCTTATATCATTAGCATTTCATATAATAGCAGGGGTAAGTGACCTTCTTTCTTCATGAACCGTGACAAGTTGCAGTGTGGCTTCGAATTGTAGGCTAGCAATGCTACTCTTCATTAATGAATAAAACCATCTCTCCAGGAATTGTTCCAGCTATATCCTAATGTTTTCTGTTTTAAGACTGCTTTTGTGTGGAAGCCTATCATTTCCATCTGCTTCAGTTCACCCAACAACATCACTTTACAGTTCTGTCGCAGAACAGAGTGACCATCGGACAGGTGCTAGTTGTTTGGGACAGATTTTAATTGTCCAGAGCTCACCTGTAAACTATTGATATTACTGTGTTCCCATGGCAGACCTATCTTGAAATCTGACATAACTTTTCAGTGATATGTTATTTGTTGCTCAAGTCATAGGCAATACAGACTTATGTTTGGTAATCAAACACCTGATTACTACTGAAGTGTCATTTCAATAAATGCATTCAACAACCATAGGGAATTACAAGACTGAACATAGCAATCTTCCTTGGTGTCAGATATGTCGACCAGATAGTCATTTACAATCATTCTTCCATGTCAAGTTGTTGCCTCTGACTAGTAGCCTATGTTGCGACCTGGTATCGTTGCTGTCCACAAACCACAAAAAAAATGATTTGAATACCTCAGCCTATTTAGTACATATCTAATCGCTGTGTCTGACAATACTTTTGAAGTGCAGAGGCAGTAGGCCTATTCCATTTCCTCCAGCCTATCAGATGACAGTGTTTCTATAAACAGCTCTTCACTGACTGCAGTCCCTTCCCACTGGGCACACCATGTCATTTCAACGTGGATAATTGGGTCATATTTAGTTGCGATGTTGATCAATGAGATTACAACTTATTTTCACCCACTCAAAAAGACAGCCAAAAGTTAGTTGAATTTCCAATGTGTTATATCACTATGCTTTCAACGATCTAAAAGCCCAACAAAGTTCAAATGGGAATGCATTGCCAGATATTTTGTTTATTTATACAAAAGATGAATGCGTTATCACTGTGTTTCATCTAATAGCAGAACCAAATGACCTGGATTGCAGTTAAGATTACATTTAAAGTACATGGTGCAAGTGATCAATGCCGTTCAAGATTCTGCACAGATTATTACAGCAGTTGTCAAGATCTCCACAGACCTGCAATGACCTAGGCATGCTATCTTGAACATGCATGCTTTATATGATTACATAAGAAGAAATGTGTAGTTCCAGTAACCTCAAAATGTGGCCATGGATGTGTTACTCATTTTAAGGTTGAATGTTACATACGTTTCTAAGATAGCCTTAACTTTAGGCTATTTATTGTACAAAAGTGATATTGTATTGGTTTTGTTTGTCAATGCTATCAAATATCAACATTTGAAAGAGATGTATGTTCTGCTTGGATAGTTCCATCTGTGCCACTGACTTAGTCTGGCTTTAATTCCAGTTTGTCTACAAATTATTACTTGATATGTTGGATTCACTTCTCAATCTCAACCAAAAATCGAAGTTAAAGACTAGGACTAAGTTGAATGCACCAATTTGTAAGTCGCTCTGGATAAGAGCGTCTGCTAAATGACTTAAATGTAAATGACTAAGTCAAATCAAACTGTAAATGCACTTTAAATAAAGTTTGATTTGATTTAGTCCTACACAATTCAATATCAATAAATATAATTACAATTTAAATCAACCACAGCTTGAAACCCTAGGCCTATTGTATTGTCTATTGTTAGTTGATTTCTGGTTTGAATTGAAACAATAGCTGTTGATGACTTTGTAAATGCTATAAAGGCCTAAATAGCATCATTGATGATATATCGGTGGTATGGTCACATTTTATTTGCTATGTTAAACCTACCATATGGAATTACTTCGATAGCAACAGTGAATCTATTTAGTTTTTAAGTGGAGATCTCTCAACAATCATTCCCACGATAACACATTGGTAATAGTCAGTGACAAATATGCTAGCTAAGCATGGCTGGGCTTGGTTAAAACCCTGGATCGGAGACCAAAGGGTAGCTGTAGATAGACCAGTTCTCCAGTAGGAGGTGCTGCCCAGCCTATAGCTCTTTTTTGTTGTTGTGTATATAATGTTGAAGATCTGAAGTTGGTTTAAAGATACAAATTCAACATATTCTATACAAGTGTTGAAATTTGTTTACCATGATGACAAATTTCACCTTCAAAACAACAGTTGATTACTTTTTTCAAATCCAATGTATTTTCTACATAGATTCCACATCACAATACGTTGACAAATTACATTGAAACAACGTTGATTCAACCAGTTTGTGCCCAGTGGGTTGGCCCAGGTGCTACTCAGTCAGTAAGGCTGTTGCATGATACTTCTGGGTCTCTCTCTCTCCCATACATACACACTCACTTTGTCTCTCACACACTCTGTCCTTCCTACAGCTCACCTCATCAATTCTACCCTCTTTCTCCTCTGACGCTGTCTCAAGTGAGTCCACCTCTCCTTCCACCCCCCACTGTGTGGCTATAACGATTTATGCAGATGCTGCGTGGCTGATATGTGGGCATGCCCGACAGACAGACACAGGAGCCCATGACACAGTTTTAATGCTGAGGCCATGATATTTCAGCAGTCCTTATAGGTCCATGACCTACCTGTATGTTACTCTGCTATTGCTTCATTCTAGTGTGTGTTGTAGGAACCACATTTCTGCTGAAATCCAAGAACAACTGGATGATATTTGTTGGAGGAATCAAAGTTTTATTGTCACCTAGAGGTGACGGAATGAATGTATTCTAAAAATGTCCCCTCTTCTCTTTTCCCCAGGCTCCCCACTGCAGCCTGGCTTGGCACTGCATCGCCTCAGAGAATAGATTGCTCCAATAACAGATGTAGTGCATTGCGCCATTCTCCAGCCCAGATTGATCTGACTGTGTAAGGTACTTGGTTAAGCATATGAGACATCGATCTGTCTGCCAGTGCATAAAGTGAGATTTCAGGGCCATAAAACGTTCTGATGTCCAATAGCTGGACTGAAGACAATGCGGGGGCATTCTGCAGTTAATTTTTTTTTTCACAGGCTGTGATGATTTCTTTCAGAATCTGAGCTATGATGGTAGGGCTTTTAAACTGTCACCAGATAAAACCACAGCTGACTCTACATGGTCAGTGGACGTGACTGTAATTAAGAGTAGGGCGTTCAACTATTGACTGTGGGGGATTACAATCTTGGTGAGTAAGGGGTTGATTTTTCCATACTGTACATTGACGTTATCTGCTTATATGCTCAGCTGCTGTTGGGTAAAAATATTATTAAGATATAGCTACATACAATTTACTTTCTGGTCAGTCTTGTGACATGAAATTGAATCTGTCTCAAGTGAATTAGTCTCAGCTGTTTATAGGCTCCATTGCTGCTCCCTTGTTCTGAAATCTGACGTTGTGTTTGGGTCTGAGGAGACTCTGAAACCCCCTTGGCGTAAGCCCAGTGAAGTCAAACCATTCACTCATTAACTTCAGTGATGCCACAAGACCATTTACAGCAAAGGCTTATTAAGACCCTGTATATAGCTTACTTACTTTCTCATCTTCTTATTTTTATTTATTGTGTGTTTTTGTTCTACCTTATGTTATTTTTATTACTACATTGATAGTGATTACTGCATTATTGGGTTTATAGCTTGCAAGAAAAGCATTTGACTGGACTTGTGCACGTGACATTGAAACTTGAAACTTAAAGACCACCATTTGTAAAGCTTGTTTTCCGAGTGCGTTGTCGGGGTAATCTCTCTGTCTGGAAAGACAAATCCCGGAGAGGAAAAGTAGACCCAGACCTTTCCCCTCATTCTTGTCTGGAAGGATCGGACACCAGCCAGGAGAAGATTGACTGGGGAAGCTGTGGAAATTCACTCCTCATTGCAGCCAAACCACAGAAAATAGAGAGTGAGGTGGGGTGGCACAATACAGTGGGGTGCCATTTGTTAAGCTGTCACTTCCATGAGGCAGTGAGAAAATAACTTACATGGTCTCTGCTCTACTATTTATCTGTCATCAAACTTGATTGACAGAATTTATTACATACAATTTCCAAGTCCAGAACCTCCTAGTGAGGTAGAGTAGACATGCTACAGCCAGACAGTAAGTGTTGATACCTAGAGAGAGTGCTAGTAGGGTTATCAGAGGGATAGAGAAAATGACTGTCTGTCTAAGCGTGAGGGTGTGAAGGTGATGCCTCGGATTTGTTTATCCTTGATTTTCCTCCGAGGTTCACATCTGTTACCCCCTACGACTCAAATTAGCCAAATGAGTCTCTATCCTCTGAATAAAAGGAGGGCCCCAGTCCCCTCTGACCTTGTTACCGTCCCAGGAACTATAAGCTGCATGGTCCTTCACCATCTGTTAGTGCTAAACAGACTATTTTACACCACTAGCCATTGGGCCGGTAAGACAGCACTGGATCAAGGGATCTGATTGGTCGAGCACTCTTCCTGGAGGGAGGGACAAAGCACCATGAGTGGCAGAAGGTGGAAGACTGAGCTCTATTGGACTTAGGCAGGTCTGGAGGAGAACAGTGAGGCGTAAATCCAGTATGGATGAGCTGGCAAAGCGGACAGCCACTGTGAGTCTAGAGGTGGTAAAGAGGAGAAAGGGAGACGAGAGAAAGAGTTCGGAAGGAGGCAGCCCCAGACTGTGCTGCTGCCACTCAGGGGATGGCGGATGCTGTTAGCAAGATGAAGAGGACTATGAGGTAAGGGAGAAATGGTGTCAGAGTATGTGTCTGTAGGTTGAACAGTAATGGAGGAGAGAGAGTGGGGGGGGTGGGGAATCCTATTAAGTCAGAGTACAGAAAAAGTAGGCCGAACTACCCTGCTCATCAGGGTGTGAGTGTGTTTTTAATATGAGCAGGTGTGTGAGAGAGAAAGACGGAAGGGAGGGGCGGGGGGCATATGTTGATCCTCAAGTGTTATGAGGTTGTACTCTACTCTGTGTGCCTTGTTCAACATGTGGCCTTGTGATGTTATTAATATGAATGTCTATTGGTTTCCTGGTTTTAGAAATACTTTGATATGTTACAGTTTTCTAATTGACTAGAATTGACAGATGTTTTTAAATTGTATACTTGGTTTCTAGTCTGTGAAAAACACTGACATGATGTTTTAGGCGTTCCTTTTTAGGAGCGAGTGATTTTTATGTTCTTCTTTCTGGTCATCAGGGGAGATTGATATGTGTGATAATTGGGGTTTGAATTGGATGAAAGGAAATGGATCTGACATTTTAAAAAGCGATTAAATGAAAACGTTAGGACCGTCTCCTGGCTTGTAATAATGTCCAGCAGTCTGGTTGTTGTCCTCTGGATTTATTCCAATTCATATGGGCCCAACTAATCTAACTATGTCTCACTCCTGCCAGATGTATCCGATAACGTAAGCACGGACCCTGGCCTCTGTCTCAAGAACAGTGAGTTAACCTTGTTGTGGAATTCAATAAAGAAATAACCACACTACAGATTTAGTGGTAGAAGTAGTATTCAATTTTACATGCATACTGTAAGGACAACAAAACGTATTGGGGCCAGCCAGACAGAGGTTATTTGGACTTAACTTTTTCAGGTTGGTGGGAATCTGACCCAGTCACCCAGTGGTTCTATTAAACAAGTAGGTGTCCATTTCACATCTATATTTTTTGCCTCTCTCTGATATCTGTGTACACAAACTGAGGGAATATTACACTTGTTATTCTAGATTGAGGACATGGTGTGAGTGAGAACTTGACAGACTACAGATTTGGATGAATAATATAACACTTGGAATGTGGAATGTTTTGGGTAAAAACAGTAACTTGTCTGCCTGCTATTGTGAGTCTCTCTTGTTTTGGTTAATTCTGAGCCTTCAAGTTCAAGGATCCTTGACCTGTGAAAATAGCTTTGATTAATCCAATAGAGCTCTAACAGGTCTGTGGCCAAAAAGCAATCAGACACATTTGTGGAGTCTATCACAGATGCATCCAAGCAAGACCTGTACTGTATCATAACCAACTGTTTACCGTCATCACTTATGATACTATATTACTATTTCTGACTAATACCTATACCCACATAAAAAAATACTACAGTTTACAATAGAATACTACAGTACTTACTATAGAATTTTGTAGAAAACTGTAGTATACTGTAGAATACTAAACTACACACTGTAGTATAGCTCAATCATGTGTAGGACTTACTATAGAATGTTATAGTATTCTGTAAAATACTATAGTAAATACTACAGACCACAAAAACACGCAAATAAATACTACAGTAATGTTAGGCAAAACACTACAATCTGCAAAAACACTACAGTGAATTCAACAGTAATGTCCACAAAAACACTACAATGTGCAAAAACACTACAGTAATTACTATAGTATTTAATTAGCATATACCCTGCCATTTCCCGTCCCAAAATCCCAATTTGTGCCACCCATAAGTCAGAAACCTACATGCCAAGTATAGCATTTTATTAGGATCCCCATTAGCTGTTGCAAAAGCAGCAGCTACTCTTCCTTGGGTCCACATGAAACATGACATAATACAGAACATTAATAGACAAGGACAGAACTACATCAATTTAAGAAAGGCACACGTAGCCTAGATATCAATACATACACACAAACTATCTAGGTCAAATAGGGGAGAGGTGTTGTGCCGTGAGGTGTTTATTTAAAAAAAAAACAGGTTTGCTGTTCATTTGAGCAATATTAGATGGGAGTTCCATACAATAATGGCTCTATATAATACTGGACACTTTCTTTAATTTGTTCTGGATTTGGGGACTGTGAAAAGACCCCTGGTGTGTGTCAGAGCTGTGTGTAAATTGACTATGTAAACAATTTGGGATTTTCAACACATTGTTTCTTATAATAAGAAGTGATGCAGTCAGTCTCCGCTCAACTCTTAGCCAAGAGAGACTGGCATGCATAGTATTTATATTAGCCCTCTGATTACAATGAAGAGCAAGAAATGCCGCTCTGTTCTGGGCCAGCTGCAGCTTAACTAGGTCTATCCTTGCAGCACTCGACCACACGACTGGACAATAATCAAGATAAGACAAAACTAGAGCCTGCAGGACTTGCTTTTTGGAGTGTGGCCTGTATATTGTGTTCCCTACAAGTTATAAAAAAAGAGCGGAAGCTCTGAACTGTTGGTTCAGACTTCAGTCATACCTACCTACAGATTATGGAAAATGTGCTCTTTGAGTATTTTGTCCAGTAGATTTCTTCAATACTACTGTAAAGTCCCATAGTATACTATATACTTTTGTCATGTGGGTAGGCCTTCATTTATAGTTCACAACCTTGAATCTCAGTCAGAATGACTGGGAGTAAAGCTGTTATCAAGATCTGTGTCGCATACAGTCACCCGCCCAGGGGGTCAGGGGAAGGCACCCCTAGACTATGGTGTCATGGTGTGACTGGTAGACAATGGCATGACAGCATCACCTCAGGTTACGAAGATGAAAGTAGATCAGAGGTCTTTATATAGCATAACACACATTCGGCTCCTCCAAGACAAACTTACACACACATTCAGCCATGGATTCTGAATACAGTAACAGTCTTTGATGTCAGTTTGTTTGTTTTATTGTCTTTTTAAAATAACATGTTCCTAATATGTTCTTCTCTCTTTTTCTTTCTCTTTGACAGACTAAAACTAAGCTGAGCATTGCGAAGAGACCTGCCAATCATCCTCCAGCTTACTGACCCTCACCAAATGGACCCATTTTGTTTCATTTCGGGTTAGAAAGGAAGTTTAGGAGACAAACAACAAGAAAGAGACAGAGGCCTGCACTAAGGCCAGTGTGGGGACCATGTCTCAGTCAGGCAAGATCCTGCACCTGTATGTGGAGGTGAGGTCTGTCCCGGAGGAAGGGGAGGAGTTTGGGGGTGGTGTGGAGGGTATTCACCCACTAGTGCTCCAAGGGCCTGACATCCTACCTCAGTCCCAGCACACGCCCAGCCACTCCACCTGTACCTGCACCTCCACCCCCAGCCCAGCCTCCATGTCCCCAGGGGGGGTGCATAAAATTGGGGGCAGCAGTCCCAGCCTCACCCCCTCCAAGTCCTCCTCCAGACACTCTGTCAATTTCCAGCTGGACCTACCGGACAACTCAGGACCACCCATCCACCACAGGCAGAGTCTGCCTTACGAGGGGATTGGTCAACTGCTCTCCACTCTCCAGCCTGCACCCAATGGGCCACAGTATGGAACTCTGGTGCGTGCCCGCTCCTCAGACATTGAGCACTACCACGGGAGGGTGCCCCTATCCCCTGCCTCCTCTGGGAGATTAACTGCCCCCTCCACTCCAACCAGTGGGTGCAGGTCCTACGATGGCTCTGGTGTGGGGGATGGGGGCAAGCGCTCTGTGGTCAGCTTTAGCTACGTAGAGAAAGCCAGCATTAAGTCTGTGGACAGCCCCCGCAGTGCTTTGTGCCAAAGTATACCTGAGAACCCCTTCAGTAGAGGCATGGAGGAGAGGTATCTGCCTGCCCACCTCAGGAAGAGGCTTAGTGACCCTGTGTGGTCGGACAGCTGGCAGCCCTCCGGTAGCTCCAGCCCCAAACTGTCCCCCAGGGGCTCCCCCTGTCTCCGCAGGGCCACTCTGGACACTGTAGCCAGAGAAGCCACCTACAGGGCCATGGAGGAATTTGGCACCCCAGAACTGAGGCGCAGACTGGCAGCCTACAGGCCAGACCAGAGCCCCAGCTTGCCCCGGCACTACCAGCAGCAGCCCCGCTGCAAGTCCTGGGGTGGGTCCCCGGTCCTGCCTCAGGGTGCCAAAACGCTGCCCGTCAATGCACACCTCATAGACCCAGACAGGAACCCTGGTTTAAATGGCCTCCCCAGAAGCCCAGCTTCTGACCAGCTCTTCGTTCAAGCCAGGCAGTCTTACTACAAATACACCATGTCCCCCTCGAGTGTTCGCCACCACCATGGTGTCCATAACAAGAGGCTGGACCTGGGGGATGAGAGCCCCAGGTTGTCCTCCAAGTTTGGGGATGAGAGCCCCAGGTTGTCCTCCAAGTTTGGGGATGAGAGCCCCAGGTTGTCCTCCAAGTTCCACCTGCCTTTACCTACAGGGAGGCCCACTGCAATCCAGCATGACATACCATCAAGCATGATTACCAGCACCTCAGCCTCTTGCAATCAGAGGACTAGCAGTCACACCAGCAGCCACACTCCTAGCGATAGCCCCTGCTTACCCAACAAGGTCAACTCCAAACAGACAGGTCAGTCAAATGGTAGCAAGCTGGGAGAGGGATTGAACCAGACCAGTGGCAGGAGAAGTATCTCCCAGGCCACAAGCCCTGACATGGCCTGTAAGCTGGCAGAGGAGGCTACCAAGCTTCCCACCATCCTCATGGACAGGAGGACTCCCTCCCCCACCCCGTTCCAGGCTGACTCGGCCAGGTCAGAGAGCCCCAGGCCTGGCTACCTCTCTAGGGAGTCTCAACCCTATGCCACCCTCCAGGGCACGGGTTCTCTAGCGCAGCACCACCCTGAAGCTAACAGTAACACCCACCTCCAGGACCACAGGTGGACAGACAAGGAGTCTCCTAGTGCTGGACGCCACTCCAGAGAGTCCAGACCAGGCCAAGGCTTGGGGCAAGCCTCTCCACTCCTACAGCAGAAGGGCATCTCCTCCCCAGCCATGCCAGTTAAGCTGCACCTAGTGGTGGATTCCCACACCCCTATTGTAGACCCTCGGCTGCAGAGAGCTGAGCTGCTGGCGAAAGACGGCCCCACCCTGCACCGCCACCAGCCCCCACAGTACATGGGAGACCGGGGCTCCCCCGGCCTGTATAGGAGACAGTACGACACCCTCTTTGACAGAGGGGGTCAGAGGGACAGCCCGGAGAGCAGCAGGCGCCTGGTTATAGGCCTTGACGTGGAGCCACCAGACAGCTGGACCTCCAGGATGCAGCAGTGGAGGGAGAATGTGTCCGTTGCGGACAAAGAGGAGTCCAATAGGGAGGATCAGACTGCTGATGGTGATGGAGTGTGTGTGGTGACCAAGGAAGAGCTGCAACAGAGGAGGGATGATGCAGCTGTGTTGGGGTATCAGAGGGATAAACATGGGGTAAACAGGGGGGAGACCCAGGACCATAGCGAACTGCTGGGGTCTTCCCAAAGCTCCAGTGGAGTGACAGGCAGTCTGGGGGAAAGCAGTCAGCCAGAGAGGGACTGTCTGTCTCCAGAGACATCCAGCCAGTCCAGCCAGAAGAGCAATGACACTGAAGACACTGCTTCTGGGATGCAGGTGGGTGAGCGAGAGATTGTGTGTGTGTAAGAGAGACTGTTTACAAGTGTGCATTATCCCTTATCATATACTCAATCATTCTCACTGTCTTTCATCAGTCGGACAGCCGTTCCTCTGTGCTGGGCCCGTCCTTGCACTCCCAGAGGATTGCCCATGCCAAATGGGAGTTTCTGTTCGGACAGCCCACAGAGGACTGCCATGATTCTAAAGGTGGGCGGTCCTGTCCTGAAAGAGCTCTAATCACTGTCTTACTCCTCCTCCTCCTCTAGTTCAGACTTCCTAGTTCGTCAGCCCCTTCTCATGAACAAGCAGCTAGCTACACAATACTCCTGTAATCCAATTAGCTTTGGCTAGATTTGGCTTTAGAGCCATCATGGCCTGGCATTAGCTCTGTCCTTTTTTAACTCTGACTGACTCGCATCCTTCTCTTGCAACACAAACACTTTCTTTGTTCACCCAAAAGGTTACAGCACTTTATTGATAGTTTAGAGCAGGGGTAGGTAACTAGATTTAGCCGGGGGACGTTTTGGTCGGGGGGTGGGAACATCGTTATAATAATTTGTACTACAAATTGACCACAACTAAGACCAAAAAGAGATTGTATTTTCAAATACAATCATTTCATACCTTGATTACATTTAGACACGATCACATATCTCTTTTGGTCAGTTTTAGCCCCTCAGGCTGCCTGTTGCCGACCCCTGGTTCAGAGTCTAGACATCTCAGCATCACACATGGCTAATGTCTTTCATTTAATGTGTACTTTCCTGTTAACGAAATGTAGACCTTAGAGAATCTGTCCCCTTGTGTTTGATTACATTTTCCTTATCCCTTCTCTGCATCTCACACTCATTTTCCATCAGTCACTATTGTATTACAGTATTCATTACAGACAGTGTGTTATAGGCCCCAAAACCGTGAATGTCTTCACAATAAACTGTACCGTCATAATAACAATCTATACATTTAGAAGAGGTCATTTTATTACATTTTCATGGTCTTTAGAACAGGTAATTTTACTTAGTGCTACAAAAACATTCAGGGCTCTATTTGAACAAACCTAACGCAATGGTAAATCTTAGTGCTGGCGGTAGTATTATAGGTTTGGGGGTGTCATAAATATTTTTGCTATTTTCACAACTGGAGTTATGGGCGCAGTAGCTGGCGGTGGCGCGAAAGGGCTGGGTTTTGATGAATAAACAAGTTCTGGGTGTGTCGAGGCTTGGTGTCTCACTGGCCAATCAGAATGTGCTCCATGGCTAAATATGTGGTTGCTTCAAGTTGTATATTTATGGTCTCTTATGTATTGCCTTGTCATCAACTCATTTACATTTACGTAATTTAGCAGACGCTCTTATCCAGAGCGACTTACAAATTGGTGCATTCACCTTATAGCCAGTGGGAGACTGTGTATAACTCCAATTCAAATGTTACTCCATTATAGCCTAGTTCGTTAAATAGCCTGCCCCATATTTGCTAAATATGTTGAACATGTTGGCAGTACACATTGTTCTAATTGCGTTGCTTCAATATGGAAATACATTGCTAAACATAGGCTATAGCATTAAACACTGATATAGGGGCTAGGCCTACTGTAAATTGCAGTTTGTACATGGACATGCCAAGCGTTGTCGATAAGTAAGATTGAATTCACTAGGCTATTGATAAGGCCTAAAAAGATTGTATAATTCTAATCAAATCAACAACTTGTTTTAAATAGGCTATGTCTATATACAGTTACAGGCACCATAATTGCTCCCCATGGGTGTATAATACAGACAAGGCTTAGACTATGGAGAGTTTTACGCACATCCAAACTTTTCACAGGAACTGGATAAAGATCCAATATAAAGAGAAAGGGGCAATATCCATTCACCGTTATACTGATCAAAAATGTAATGTTTTATAAACATCATGGAACCATCTTATAGATCATATTTGCAGACGAAATCTCATTACATTCGGCCCATGTACGTTCTCACCATAAACCCGTGGACGGTGAACCTTTCTAGTAAGTTAGTTTTTCGTTTAATTTGAAAACCAACAACAATATTTCTAAATAGGATTGGGTCAGAAGCATGATATCATAAATCACTTCTTCTCAATACATGTCACTGTGTGCACACGTAGGTCTAAATGTCTTTACACATAACATTCGCACGTCTATACAATTGACAGGAGCCTAGTATTTTGTATCATTGCCTATGTGCGAGGCACTTTTTATTTTTTATTTTTTTTATCCACTGTTGATATGGCATTATAGGAGGACTTAATAATTTGGAGGAGCATGTATTTGGTAATCGGACGAGGTGAGCCCTTTGAAAATGGGGATGGATAGCTTACTTGAAAAAGTTAAAGACCATTTAAAATCTCTTTATTCATAGGTTACGTTTGGCTAATGGCCAGGAGAAAAAGATGCACCTATGCAATACTGCTAAATCAGCCTTTATTAAGGGGAGGGTAGGCTATGCTTGGTTTTTAATCGAAATGGGGGGGAAACCAATCGGTTTCGAAATACAAGATTCACTGGCACAAAACACATTTCTCTCCTTCCATGGGCACTGTGCGTCATGGCTGGTTTTTAAGGACACACCTTAAATATTGCCACCCCTCCCACTTCAGCGCAAGCGAGCTGATGTTAAACAGGTAAATTGCCGAACCTGGCTTTAGTGCTAGAAAAGGCCATTGCGCCAGTTTTTACATGACAAAATTGCAAATTAACATGCATTTGACACTTGTGCCTCCTTGGCACCAGCTGAAAATAGAGCCCTGAATGTTATTACCATAGTCAGTCCTCTCAATACACTGTACCATCATAATGGAATACAATCTATAAATTGACTTCTGGTCTTTAGAACAATAAATGTTTGACTATTTGTGCATGGTTTTTAGAACATGGCATTTGACTAAAACACTTTTACATCCTCTGTCTTTTTCGATATCCCAGACTCCTCTACAGCCCCCCCTAGGGGCACCTCCAGTGGGTCTCCCAAGCCCACCCCTCCCTCCTCCCTGCCCCTGAAGCCCACAAGTCACTGGAGGGGGCTGGACGATGAGGGCCAGAGTTTATCCTATCACAACGTCCAACAGGTGGAGGTGGAGCTGGTGACTCCGCCCCCAGTCACTGTGGTTGGCATCTCACCCAAGACGGGCATCATCCGGAAAACCATCAAGTACTCTGAGACGGACTTAGATGCGGTGCCCCTGAAATGCTATAGGGAAACAGACCTGGATGAGGTAATGTTAGCTGAGACCCAGGCAGAGAGAGAGCGAGAACAGGAGGAGGTGGAAGTGGACTCTGCCTTTGGGAGTAACCGCAGTGTGCTGGGCACCTTGTCCTCCAGCGCCAGTACCATAGTCCGCACTGACGGAGAGGTGGAGGAGCTGGAGGAGGAGGTGGTGAGCTGGGCCAGTGTGAGGATGCAGGGGGATAAGAAGAGACAGCATGCCACCCAGGAGGATAATCAGATACACAGTCTGCTGCTGAAGGGGTGAGACATTCACTGAAGTTCAAACACACCATACCTTGAAGGCAATTATAGAGAGATGAGTTTAACACCTCATACCTACAGTACCTGTACCTACCTCATATCTAAAATACTTGTTACAAATGTCTTAGATTGTGTCTTAATTGAAAAAATGTACAGATCTGTTGCACTTGTAGAAAGACCTTTACATCCTTTTTTCCTGTAGTCGTCCCCTGGACAACATATCGGATTCTCAGTCAGCCCTCAAGTCTCCCATCTCAGTGACCAGCCCTCGCAGGACCTCTGCGGATGGCCTGGACTCCTTCAGCCGCCACTTTGAGAGCATCGTGGAGTCTCACCGGGCCAAGGGCACCTCCTATAGCAGCCTGGACAGCGTTGACCTCTTGACCTCCAGCGGCCCGCCCGTTTTCACCTTTGACCTTCCCACCCTCACCCCTGAGATCCAGAGCCGGATTTGTGAGAGTGCGCGTCACATCATCGAGCTGAGTTTTGCCCCCCTGGCCCATCCAGAGCCTCCCAGTGTGTCTGTCGCCGTCCGCTCTGAGAACACCCTGGCCCCCACAGGAGACGGGCTCAGCAGCTCATCTGAGAAGGATTCTACTTCAGGAGGGAAGTCCCGGTTGGAGAAAGACTCATTGCAAACTAAGTCTAGCTTAGACTTGCCTCTCATTAGGTGAGTGACAAACAGTCCAACTGAAAGCATGGACATCTAAGGTGTACTTAATTTAGACTGTTTTGTATCAGCAACTTTGCTGTGTCCGTGCAGGAGAAAGTGGTCACACGCACGCACAAAATCACAATCCCTTCACCAACCTCTACAGGATCATTTAGCTATGATATCTCTTGAATGCATTTTTGTGTTTGTTTACCATTGTTAGAAAGATGTGTGCTGGAGATGGTGATGGTGGTGTCAACACGTACAGTGAGCTCCATATTATATATTTTTTTTGGCTCTGTACTCCAGCCCTTTGGATTTGAAATGATACAATGACTATTACTGTCAGCTTTAATTTGAGGGTATTTTCATCCATATCGGGTGAACCGTTTATAAATTACAGCACTTTTTGTACATAGTCCCCCCATTTTAGGGGACCAAAAGTATATGGGACAAATTCACTTATATGTGTAGTAAAAAGTTTAGTATTTGGTTCCATATTCATAACACGCAATGACTACATCAAGCTTTTGACTCTACAAATTTGTTGGATGCATTTGCTGTTTGTTTTGGTTGTGTTTCAGATTGTTTTGTGCCCAATATAAATGAATGGTAAGTAATGTATTCTGTCATTTTGGAGTCACTTTTATTGTAAATAAGAATAGAATATGTTTCTAAACACTTCTACATTAATGTGGATGCTACCATGATTACGGGTAATCCTGGATGATTCGTGAATAATGATGAGGGAGAGAGTTACAGACACACAAATATCATACCCCCAAGACATGCTAACCTTTCCCTGTTATTGTAATGGTGAGAGTATAGCTTGTCTTGGGAGTAGGATATGTATCATTCATTTCTATTGGGTACAAAATAATCTGAAACATAACCAAAACAAACAGCAAATGCATCCAGCAAATTTGTAGAGTCAAAAGCTTGATGTAGTCATTGCGTGCTATGAATATGTGACCAAATACTAAACTTTTGACTACTTTAACAATTTTCCCCAATACTTTTAGTCCCCTAAAATGGGGGAACAATGTACGAAACGTGCTGTAAATTCTAAATGGTTCACCCAATATGGATTAAAATACCCTCAAATGAAAGCTGACAGTCTGCACTTCAACCTCATAGTCATTGTATCAATTCAAATCCAAAGAGCTGGAGTACAGAGCCAAAACAACAACACAATTGTTACTGTCTCAATACTTTTGGAGCTCACTGTATTTTGCTATATGAAGATCCTATTATAAGATATAGTATCCTATTATGCTGTTTCATAATGGTAAACCGCTTAATGCTGCTTTGGTAATACAGCTCTTTACTGCTCCTAGACGACCTACAAAAGCACTGTCACTAAAATCTCATGTGTTGTCCCTTGAATGGTTGTTCCTAATTACTTCGATTGCATTTGGAGTTTAGAGCCTATAATCTAAGCATGTATGACATATGTTTGGTCTGGTATTTCCAATATTGACAGATAGTGTCTGTTTTGCATACAGCTGTTTTGATCAGCATCTGTCTGACCTGATCAAATTAACATATTAAGCATGTAGAGATGCTCCAGACTCGCCAAAGCTCAGAAGGCCTAATGCTGGAGTGCAAATAAGACTGAATTGCCTTTTTCCCACAGTCTCTTTAACTGTGCCCTGCATTTCACCATCACACTTACCCCAGGGGAGTCGGAGCTGAGCTCCTCTGAGCGGGTCATGAGTCCTAGGTGTCTCAATTCTCAAGAGATTAGAGAAATGGTGAAAACCCCTCTGTCCAATTCCTATTAGATTAGGATATCTCTCCTAAATATTTGTGTTTGAAAGGAGCTTCTGGGTATCACTAATCCTAACCTAGAGGGCGGCAGGGAGCCTAGCGGTTAAAAGCATTGGGCCAGTAACCGAACGGTCGCTGGTTCGAATCCCCGAGTCAACTAGGTGAACAATCTGTCTGTGCCCTTGAGCAAGGCACTTAATCATAATTGCTCCTGTAAATCGCTCTAGATAAGAGTGCTAAATGATGAAAATGTAAAACGTTATATGCCTGTTGAACTCAACCGCAGAAATGTAGTTGTACCACTAGATGAGGCCAGAGAGCCATTGTATTTCTTTTGGAACGTTTATCCAGAAAGTAGTTAATACTAGTACAGTACTGTCTGTTACATGGTATAGGGTTGACTGTGTTCTGGTTTGATGTCCTATGATTTGGGCTCAGCGGTATGATACCTCTCTGGTTAAGGTATGGATGTGGACTTGCAGAGTGGACCATGAGAGGAACTTTTGATTGGATGCGGAAAATCATTCCTCCGTGGTTGGAAATGAGTCATGGTCTGATTGTATTTGTGTGCATGATGTTTTACTTCTTAAGTGGACATGTGTAACGCAGAGTGGCTAATAAGTTGGTGTTATTTTCATTCCAAGATGTAGTATCTCAGTCCCACCAACCCTGCCAAGAATGAAGTTATTATAACTTAGTTTATGGGACAAATTCTATTAATAGAGGCCTGAGGAACATCTGGGTACCCGGGTCCTATTAGTGAATGTTCATTTACGCATAAGTGTATATTATATAAAACATATGTTCCCATATGTGTAGGCTTACTCATATCCAGTGTATCTTGCCAGCTATTCAGTGAGTGAGCGTGTCCATGTGTGTGTTGTGTTTAGTGTCACTGGTTTCACTTACAGTCAGTCAAACCCATTCTGCCATGCCACCTGGCTCCTTGGTTGCACCGCCTTTCCTGTCAGGCAGCCAATCAGATCTGTAGCTCAGCCAGCCATACTTGGTAACCATGGCAACTGTGTATTAACTTCCTGGACCATGTGATTTCAGGGTTTTAAAATAGAAAAGAGACCGTTGGGTGTGAGGTCGACCACTCTTTTGGACTATTAAGTCACAGGAGGATACAGTATCAACAGCAGCGGGGCCACTGACACTGCTCCTTTTTAAGTCACACCATGAACTCTCACGATTTCCAAAGTATTTTGATCAAACTCCAAAAGGCAGTTTGATTTAATCAAAAGCTAATTTAAAGATGTGTTACAAATTGACTTTGAGGATATCAAGTTCACTTCAGTTGGCTTTTGATCCACAAGACAACAAGAGACCCATTGTTCTACGGCCAGATTTGTTGGACTGAGTAGTCTGGAAGGAGTCTTATCTTTGGCTAGACTCTTTACCTTTTGTGCCAGAAGCCATGTCAACAATGATTTTAAAATATGAATTAGTAAAACCATAAGGTCTGTTCTATGGTAAATATGAAATATATTTATTAGTAAAGGAATAGATCTGGTATCATCAGTCTGTGTGATGTCATTGTTGTATGCTACTTTGATTATCTTTCATTTCCTTTTGTTTGGCTTTCCTGCAACACTGACACACTGGAGTTTTACTGAAACTGTTCTGTGATTTAAATCTGATAGGCTACATGTGTATTTGTTTAGAGAGAGAGGAGCTCTCTCTAAACAGTAAGTAGGTTAGAAACATAGAAAGTGGGATCAGTGGGAGAGAGGGAAGGGGAGAGGAAGAGAAGAGAGAGGGGAAGGGAGGTGGGATTGCAGCCATGGAGAGAGGAAATGCATGCTTTCTCCAGCAATAAAAAATAGCCCAGCTGATGAGCCATCCACAGAGAGAGGCACACGACGGATAAAGACAGAGCGAGAGAGAGGGCAGTGAAAGACTGAGACTGGCCGAGTGTAACTTTGAGTTCAACAAAGATCCTGCCAAATTATTACCACATACTGTGTCCACACTGGCTTGGATACTTCAGAGTTCAAAACAAGAGCTACAGGCAGAGACGGAAGAGGAAGCGAGACACCCCACTCTGTTTTTTTCTGGTTCAATGAACTAAGTAGACCAGACCCAGCTGCTATTTCATTCACACCCAGTTAAGTAGACCGGAACGAATTGTTTTATTTTATTTAGTAAACGGCCTAAGCAAAGACACTACAGTTTGAAACTCTGTGGTGGTTTAGAAACTCTGTGGTGGTTTAGAAACTCTGTGGCCTGTGTGAACTATCTTAATTTATCCACCATCTTTGCTACAGGGAGCCGGAGAGGGAGGAACTGACAAAGCGAGCGAGAGAGTTAAAGAGAGAGTGGCAGACGGGACAGCAGGGGAGGACAGCAACAGATTAGGGCGCCAAATAAGGCAAAGAGAGTATCCAGACACAAAGGAGGGGAAATGGAAGAGAACATGTTGTGAAATGCACCATGAGGCTCTGCTAGGCTCAGGCTGAGAGCAGTGCAGTGTCGGGTGTGTGGCTGGAGGATCGATGTGGTCAGTGGGACAGACTGTTGACTGGCAGGGTTACCTCACCGCGGAGTGCCGTGGTTGGGTGTGAAAGGGGCAGGGCTCTGGGGACAACATGGCACGCTATTTGCTCTGCTGGGGGGGCGGGGCTTTGGAAGACGGGTACCTGTATGCCCCCTACCCAGCCATTTACCGGTGAGTTCCCCACTGTACTATACCTACCTCCATCTGCCTGTCCTGCTTTCTGTCTGTTTGTCAGAGGTGTGTGGACCTTAACAGTGTTATGGACAGCAGAGGTTGACTTTATCATGTGCTTTTTACATTGTTATGAATGGTCTAATGTTATGAAATGTTTAAGTGTGAGCTGATTATCTGTGTTGCTGTGACTTAGCTGGCTGGACAGTGTTATACAGTGTCTGGTAAGAAATGGGTGCTGTACATTACATTGATGTACAGGGTGAGCGTGACAGTGTGTGTTCAGAGAAACTATGTGGCACCTCATGGTGTTATTAATAGAGTGATTAATACCTGTTGGCTCTAGTCCTTACGACAGAGGCTCACCTACAGTGTTCTCAGATCAGCAGCCTTGGCTTCACCTAGGAGGGGGGAGTTATTCAGTTACTATAATAACCTACAACCAAAGAAGGTTGACTGTTCTCATGATGCAGCACAACCAGTTTATGAAACTGCTGTTTTGGGGACATAAGATGTTGGCTTGCGATAGAGCCAATTTGTATAACTTTACAACCAACTTTACAATCAACTGTAAAGTTAAGGACATAACCTGGTGTTAATATAAAGGCTCAAGGCTGTGGTCTGGTTTAAATGTTGAGACTTTTCTATAGAGCTCTGACTCTCCATGGACGCTGTTGAATGAAATGTCCGCCGGCCACTCCTGCTAGCGTCCCTGAAAAGAACACTGGCTTCCTCGCCACACCCTGGAAAATAAGTCTGGGAGTCTTTCTCTCTCTCTCCCTTTCTGTGGAGGAGTGGATCATAAACACATTGTTTTAAGAATAAACAAACTCAGCCCCCTGCTACTTATCTCCCCACCCGCCTCCTTTGTGGTGGACCATTCTGTCAGAGGGGGTGACCCAAAGGGCCGGTGGAATAAACCAAACACAACCAATAAATAGGGGTGTTCTTTATCCTGAGATGGGTTGCTACCTTGCTGTGGAGGTTTGAAAGGAGTCATGCGTTTGAGGAGGAACTCTCTTGGCGAAAGGCAAGGTGGACCACTAACCAAAGGACCACGCTGTTCATTTGGTAGGGCAGATTACTTCATCTTATCTCGATGGGGATTCACCCACTGTAAATGCATGGGCATTTCTGCGATGAATGGATGTAACTCTCTACCATGTTGTTGTAGGAAGGATTTGCTGACAGTTCCATCCACGCTCTTAAAGGGGCGATTATTTTCTTAAATGTCTGCAGAGACATAAGTCTAACTTTAGTCAATTTGCTTTGTGACTATTGTGGGTATAGTTTGTAGATGTAAATGGAAATGTTTATCCTTTGAAACAACTCTCTTTTTTATAGATAATTTCAAATTTGGAGAATTAATTGACATTATGGTGATTTATCCTTTCCATACATGACTCATATCATTGCATACATATTTTCCACTAGGAAATAGCTTATTACTAAAGCACTGTGCATGGACTTTTTTCTAGAAATTCTCCAGCACATTTACATGTCCTTGACTTGGTGCTGCGTTACCGCTTGCCATGTGGTAGCAGAGAGAACAGTGGCGCAGTGGTCTAAGGCACTGCATCGCAGTGCTAGCTGTGCCACTAGAGATCCTGGTTCGAATCCAGGCTCTGTCGTAGCCGGCCGCGACCGGGAGACCCATGGGGCGGCGCACAATTTGCCTAGCGTCGTCCAGGGTAGGGGAGGGAATGGCCGGCAGGGATGTAGCTCAGTTGGTAGAGCATGGCGTTTGCAACGCCAGGGTTGTGGGTTTGATTCCCACGGGGGGCCAGTATGAAAAATAAAAAAAATAATGTATGCACTCACTAACTGTAAGTCGCTCTGGATAAGAGCGTCTGCTAAATGACTAAAATGTAAATGTATGATTTGGGTGCTGGAGTCTTTGACAATTTTGTGGGCCTTCCTCTGACACCGCTTAGTATATAGGTCCTGGATGTCAGGAAGTTTGGCCCCAGTGATGTACTGGGCCGTACGCACTACCCTCTGTAGCGCCTTACGGTCAGATGCCGAGCAGTTGCCATACCAGGCGGTGATGCAACCAGTCAGGATGCCCTTGATGGTGCAGCTGTATAACCTTTTGAGGATCTGGGGACCCATGCCAAATCTTTTCAGTCTCCTGAGGAGGAAAAGGTGTTGTTGTGCCCTCTTCACAACTGTCTTGGTGTGTTTGGACCATGATAGTTTGTTGGTGATGTGGACACCAAGGAACTTGAAACTCTCGACCCGCTGCACTTCAGCCCCATCAATGTTAATAGGGGCTAGTTCGGCCCTCCTTTTCCTATAGTCCACAATCAGCTCCTTTGTCTTGCTCACATTGAGGGAGAGGTTGTTGTCCTGGCACCACACTGCCAGGTCTCTGACCTCCTCCCTATAGGGTGTCTCATCGTTGTTGGTGATCAGGCCTACCACTGTTGTGTCGTCGGCAAACTTAATGATGGTGTTGGAGTCGTAATTGGCCACGCAGTCGTGGGTGAACAGGGAGTACAGGAGGGGACTAAGCACGCACCCCTGAGAGGCCCCAGTGTTGCGGATCAGCGTAGCAGATGTGTTGTTGCCTACCCTTACCACCTGGGGGCGGCCCGTCAGGAAGTCCAGGATCCAGTTGCAGAGGGAGGTGTTTAGTCCCAGGGTCCGTAGCTTGGTGATGAGCTTTGTGGGCAGGTTACCTTTGCTTTCTTGGGCACAGGGACTATGGTGGTCTGTTTGAAACATGTAGGTATTACAGACTCTGTAAGGGAGAGGTTGAAAATGTCAGTGAAGACACTTGCCAGTTGGTCTGCGCATGCTTTGAGTACACGTCCTGGTAATCCGTCTGGCCCCGCGGCTTTGTGAATGTTGACCTTTTTAAAGGGCTTGCTCACATCGGCTACGGAGAGCGTGATCACACAGTCGTCCAGAACAGCTGGTGCTCTCATGCATGCTTCAGTGTTGCTTGCCTCGAAGGCATTTAGCTCGTCTGGTAGGCTCGCGTCACTGGGCAGCTCGCGGCTGGGTTTCCCTTTGTAGTCCGTAATAGTTTTCAAGCCCGGCCACATCCGACAAGCGTCAGAGCCGGTGTAGTAGGATTCAATCTTAGTCCTGTATTGACGCTTTGCCTGTTTGATGGTTCGTCTGATGGCATAGCAGGATTTATTATAAGCGTCTGGATTAGTGTCCCGCTCCTTGAAAGCGACAGCTCTAGTCCTTTAGCTCGGTGCGGATGTTGCCTGTAATCCATGGCTTCTGGTTGGGATATGTACATACTCTGCTGCTATTAGTAAGAGCCTGAAGGTGGAGGGGCTGTAAATAAACAAATTCAGTTGCGTGTTATGAGTGCAAGAAATGTGGAGCAATGGAGAAGATATACGGTTGTTTCCCTTGGAGACAATGGATTTAATACAGAGTTAATCTCTGTGTACTGCATGTTAAAATAGATGGAAGTTGAAAGGCTTGTATGGTTATAATACAGCTGCACAGTTGGAGCAGTGGTTCTGTTACAACTGGCTATATTCTGCCAAGTATGGAAGGGCTGTGTGCCCTCTTCCCATGACAATAACCTTGGCACCTGCTAGTGATCTGATCTAAATATGGCACCTGCCAGTGCCAATCATCTTCTTTACTATGTGCCAAGACAGTTTGGCACCGACAGTTTTATTATTATTATACAGTTTGGCAAAACGTAATACAGTTGAATTCTAAACAGACCCAAACCTGTCCGGTATAATCGATTTGTTACCTAGCTACCTGTTTTAATAGGGCTATAACAGCCTCATGTGAGTCATCCCTCCTCTCCTGTTGTCGTCTGTCAGGGAGAAGCCAGGCCACCGGGCTCCAGACCCGTTCCCACAGCAAGACTTGGGCGAGCACTTGGCCCTGGGCAGCACCGAGGCACTGGCCAACGGCAGCAAGGCTGACCTGCAGGCCGCCAAGCGCCTGGCCAAACGCCTCTTCAACCTGGATGGCTTCAGGAAGTCTGACGTGGCCAGGCACCTCAGCAAGAAGTGAGTTTACTGGAACACTACATTTAGGATAGATACCTGTTCGTCTGTGTGTGTGTGTGTGTGTGTGTGTGTGTGTGTGTGTGTGTGTGTGTGTGCGTGAGCGCTCAAATCAAATTCTATTGGTCACATACACATATTTAGCAGATCTTATTTCGGGTGTAGTGAAATGCTTGTGTTCTAAAAGTAAAAGAATGGAATTAAGAAATATATTCAGTTGAAGTCGGAAGTTTACATACACCTTAGCCAAATACATTTGAACTCAGTTTTCACAATTCCTGATATTTAATCCTAGTAGAAATGTCCTGTCTTAGGTCAGTTAGGATCACCACTTTATTTTAAGAATGTGAAATGTCAGAATAATAGTAGAGAGAATGATTTATGAGAGCTTTTATTTCTTTCATCACATTCCTAGTGGGTCAGAAGTTTACATACACTCAATTAGTATTTGGTAGCATTGCCTTTAAATTGTTTAACTTGGGTCAAATGTTTCGGGTAGCCTTCCACAAGCTTCCCACAATAAGTTGGGTGAATTTTGGCCCATTCCTCCTGACAGAGCTGGTGTAACTGAGTCAGGTTTGTAGGCCTCCTTGCTCGCACATGCTTTTTCAGTTCTGCCCACACATTTTCTATAAGATTGAGGTCAGGGCTTTGTGATGGCCACTCCAATACCTTGACTTTGTTGTCCTAAAGCCATTTTGCCACAACTTTGGAAATATGCTTTGGGTCATTGTCCATTTGGAAGACCCATTTGCGACCAAGCTTTAACTTCCTGACTGATGTCTCGAGACGTTGCTTCAATATATCCACATAATTTTCCTTCCTCATGATGCCATCTATTTTGCAAAGTGCACTAGTCCCTCCTGCAGCAAAGCACCCCCACAGCATGATGCTGCCACCCCCGTGCTTCACGGTTGGGAAGGTGTTTTTGGCTTGCGAGGTCCCCCTTTTTCCTCCAAACATAACGATGGTCATTATGGCCAAACAGTTCTATTTTTGTTTCATCAGACCAGAGGACATTTCTCCAAAAAGTATGATCTTTGTCCCCATGTGCAGTTGCAAACCGTAGTCTGGGTTTTTTATGGCGGTTTTGGAGCTGTGGCTTCTTCCTTGCTGAGCGGCCTTTCAGGTTATGTCAATATAGGACTCGTTTTACTGTGGATATAGATACTTTTGTAACTGTTTCCTCCAGCATCTTCACAAGGTCCTTTGCTGTTGTTCTGGGATTGATTTGCACTTTTTGCATCAAAGTACGTTAATCTCTAGGAGACAGAACGCGTCTCCTTCCTGAGCGGTATGACGGCTGCGTGGTCCCATGGTGTTTATACTTGCGTACTTTTGTTTGTACAGATGAACGTGGTACCTTCAGGCGTTTGGAAATTGCTCCCAAGGATGAACCAGAGTTGTGGAGGTCTACAGTTTTTTTCTGAGGTCTAGGCTGATTTCTTTTGATTTTCCCATGATGTCAAGCAAAGAGGCACTGAGTTTGAAGGTAGGCCTTCAAATACATCCACAGGTACACCTCCAATTGACTCAAATTATGTCAAATAGCCTATCAGAAGCTTCTAAAGCCATGACATCATTTTCTGAAATTTTCCAAGCTGTTTAAAAGCACAGTCAACTTAGTGTTTGTAAACTTCTGAACCACTGGAATTGTGATTCAGTGAATTATAAGTTAAATAATCTGTCCGTTAACAATTGTTGTAAAAATGACTTGTGTCATGCCCAAAGTAGATGTCCTAACTGACTTGCCAAAACTATAGTTTGTTAACAAGAAATTTGTGGAGTGGTTGAAAAACTAGTTTTAATGACTCCAACCTAAGTGTATGTAAACTTCCGACTTCAACTGTAAATATTAGGGCAAGCAATGCCGGAGTGGCATTGACTAATATACAGTAGAATAGAATACAGTATATACATATGAGATAAGTAAAGCAGTATGTAAACATTATTAAAGTGACTAGTGTTCCATTATTAAAGTGGCCAGTGATTACATGTCTATGCACAGTGAGGGGAAAAAAGTATTTGATCCCCTGCTGATTTTGTACGTTTGCCCACTGACAAAGAAATTATCAGTCTATATAATTTTAATGGTAGGTTTATTTGAACAGTGAGAGACAGAATAACAACAACAAAATCCAGAAAAACGCATGTCAAAAATGTTATAAATTGATTTGCATTTTAATGAGGGGAAATAAGTATTTGACCCCTCTGCAAAACATGATTTAGTACTTGGTGGCAAAACCCTTGTTGGCAATCACAGAGGTCAGGCGTTTCTTGTAGTTGGCCACCAGGTTTGCACACATCTCAGGAGGGATTTTGTCCCACTCCTCTTTGCAGATCTTCTCCAAGTTATTAAGGTTTCGTGGCTGACGTTTGGCAACTCGAACCTTCAGCTCCCTCCACAGATTTTCTATGGGATTAAGGTCTGGAGACTGGCTTGGCCACTCCAGGACCTTAATGTGCTTCTTCTTGAGCCACTCCTTTGTTGCCTTGGCCGTGTGTTTTGGGTCATTGTCATGCTGGAATACCCATCCACGACCCATTTTCAATGCCCTGGCTGAGGGAAGGAGGTTCTCACCCAAGATTTGACAGTACATGGCCCGTCCATCGTCCCTTTGATGCTGTGAAGTTGTCCTGTCCCCTTAGCAGAAAAACACCCCCAAAGCATAATGTTTCCACCTCCATGTTTGACGGTGGGGATGGTGTTCTTGGGGTCATAGGCAGCATTCCTCCTCCTCCAAACACGGCGAGTTGAGTTGATGCCTAGAGAGCTCCATTTTGGTCTCATCTGACCACAACACATTCAACCAGTTCTCCTCTGAATCATTCAGATGTTCATTGGCAAACTTCAGATGGGCATGTATATGTGCTTTCTTGAGCAGGGGGACCTTGCGGCGCTGCAGCATTTCAGTCCTTCACGGCGTAGTATGTTACCAATTGTTTTCTTGGTGACTATGTTCCCAGCTGCCTTGAGATCATTGACAAGATCCTCCCGTGTAGTTCTGGGCTGATTCCTCACCATTCTCATGATCATTGCAACTCCACGAGGTGAGATCTTGCATGGAGCCCCAGGCCGAGGGAGATGTGTTTCTTCCATTTGCGAATAATCGCAACAACTGTTGTCACCTTCTCACCAAGCTGCTTGACGATGGTCTTGTAGCCCATTCCAGCCTTGTGTAGGTCTACAATCTTGTCTCTGACATCCTTGGAGAGCTCTTTGGTCTTGGCCATGGTGGAGAGTTTGGAATCTGATTGATTGATTGCTTCTGTGGACAGGTGTCTTTTATACAGGTAACAAGCTGAGATTAGGAGCACTCCCTTTAAGAGTGTGCTCCTAATCTCAGCTCGTTACCTGTATAAAAGACACCAGGGAGCCAGAAATCTTTCTGATTGAGAGGGGGTAAAATACTTATTTCCCTCATTAAAATGCAAATCAATTTATAAATTTTTTGACATGCGTTTCTCTGGATTTTGTTGTTGTTATTCTGTCTCTCACTGTTCAAATAAACCTACCATTAAAATTATAGACTGATCATTTCTTTGTCAGTGGGCAAACGTACAGAATCAGCAGGGGATCAAATACTTTTTTCCCTCGCTGTATATAGGGCAGCGGCCTCTAAGGTGCAGGGTTGTGTAACCAGGTGGTAGCCAGCTAGTGATGGCTATTTAACAGTCAGATATAAGCTATTTTTCAGTCTCTCGGTCCCAGCTTTGATGCACCTGTACTGACCTCGCCTTCTGGATGATACTGGGGTGAACAGGCCGTGGCTCGGGTGGTTGGTGTCCTTGATTATCTTTTTGGCCTTCCTGTGACATTGAGTGCTGTAGGTGTCCTGGAGGGCAGGCAGTGTGCCCCCGGTGATGCGTTGCCACCCTCTGGAGAGCCCTGCGGTTGCGGGCGGTGCAGTTGCCATACCAGGCGGTGATACAGCCCGACAGTATGCTCTCAATTGTGCATCTGTAAAATTTTGTGAGGGTCTTAGGGGCCAAGCCAAATTTCTTCAGCCACCTGAGGTCGAACACCACACTGTCTGTGTGGGTAGACCATTTAAGATTGTACTTTTTAAATAGTTTTTTGTGGTATCTGTACTTTACTATTTATATATTTTTTTACAACTTTTACTTTTACGTCACTACATTCCTAAAGAAAATAATGTACTTTTTACTCCATACATTTGCCTTGACACCAATGTTCCAGGGCAGCTCCCCAGGGACTGCCGCTTGAAGAAAAATCAGCCTGCACAAGTTTGAACTTCACTCAACTTTCTAGAGTTTTCCCTGTTAGTTAACACTCCTCGGAGTAGGATTCTATTGCGACTCATGCCCCTATTCTACACACCGGTGCGCCATAACCAATCAGAGCTGCAGTAGGCCTATATGCAAATAACCATTGCCATATATGGATTTGTGCCATTCACTTTGAACTGGACTGTTTTATGGCATGAGGTCGTGATTAGTATGTGCTTGTTTTGAGATCAAAGCCAGAGCTGCATGTAGCCACGTGCACATTTGTTTATATTTTTTGCTAGTTAGTGAGTTATTAGCCCAGTTATAGCTAATTTGTAGTCAGCAATGTGGGAGTGATTGCTTCCTACAAGAGCACAAAACATGTACATTTCTAGCCATCTTTGAAAAGCGAGTCAGGTAAAGAGCTTTTTTAAAATGTTTTAAAGGGGCAGTGTTGTATTTTGAGACCGGCTTGGATAACTTAAGTAGCCAATAGGCAGACGGTAGCATAACTTGTCTGATTCCCTGTAATAATGGTATGGGAATAATAATGCATTTTATTTTGTAAAGTGGTTTCTTGCATCAAACAACACAACAAAATGTTCAGTCACCTCCTTGTCTGAAGGACAAGTGGATAAACAGGTTAATGTCAAGCCCTGCATGTTTTTTTCAAAAATCTCATGGAATATAGGCCTACATTGAACACCACACATTGGCTGCTACTGTAGGCTGAATGATAGAACCACTATTTCCATGTTAAAATGTTATGTGATACATTTTCTCCATTGTTTTTTATGGTAGGCCACTCTGGTAGGCCTACATTATGATCAAATAGCCACAGTAGCCTACTTGGCCACAGTTAAACAGTAAATTAAAGCAGGTACAGCCTCAGAGTTCACAGTAAACGCGCCAGAAGTTGCACAGAAATTTCACACGGTTCAGGTTTGTGCTCAGTAGACCTGAAATTTGCTCAGGGCTGAAAAATATTAGAGGGAACATTGCTTGACACCCAAAACTACTCGTTACATTTTGAATGCTTAGCAGGACAGAAAATGTGTCCAATTCACACACTTATCAAGAGAACAACCCTGGTCCTCTCTACTGCCTCTGATATGGCGGACTCACTAAACACAAATGCATCATTTGTTAATTGTTGGAGTGTCCCCCTGGAAAACTGTGCCGTCTGGTTTGCTTAATATACAGTACCAGTCAAAAGTTTGGAGACACCTACTCATTCAAGGGTTTTTCTTTATTTTTACTATTTTCTACATTGTATAATAATAGTGAAGACATCAAAACTATGAAATAACACATATGGATAGTAACCAAAAAAGTGTTAAACAAACAAATAAAAATATATTTTATATTTGAGATTCTTCAAATAGCCACCCTTTGCCTTGATGACAGCTTTGCACACTCTTGGCATTCTCTCAACCAGCTTCACCTGGAATGCTTTTCCAATAGTCTTGAAGGAGTTCCCACATATGCTGAGCACCTGTTGGCTGCTTTTATTTCACTCTGCCGTCTGACTCATCCAAAACCATCTCAATTGGGTTGAGGTCGAGGGGATTGTGGAGGCCAGGTCATCTGATGCAGCACTCCATCACTCTCCTTCTTGGTAAAATAGCCCTTACACAGCCTGGAGGTGTGTTGGGTCATTGTCCTGTTGAAAAACAAATGATAGTCCCACTAAGGCCAAACCAGATGGGATGGCGTATCGCTGCAGAATGCTGTGGTAGCCATGCTGGTTAAGTGTGCCTTGAATTCTAAATAAATCTCAGTGTCACCGGCAAAGAACCCCCACACCATAACACCACCTCCTCCATGCTTTACGGTGGGAACCAGACATGCGGAGATCATCTTTTCACCCACACCGCGTCTCACAAAGCCACGGCAGTTGGAACCAAAAATCTCCAATTTGGACACATTTCCACCAGTCTAATGTCCATTGCTCGTGTTTCTTGGCCCAAGCAGGTCTCTTCTTATTATTATTATTGGTGTCCTTTAGTAGTGGTTTCTTTGCAGCAATTCGACCATGAAGGCCTGATTCACACAGTCCCCTCTGAACAGTTGATGTTGAGATGTGTCTGTGACTTGAACACTGTGAAGCATTTATTTGGGCTGCAATTTCTGAGGCTCTAATGAACTTATCCTCTGCAGCAGAGGTAACTCTGGGTCTTCTATTCCTGTGGCGGTCCTCATGAGAGCCAGTTTCATCATAGCGCTTGATGGTTTTTGCGACTGCACTTGAAGAAACTTTCAAAGTTCTTGAAATATTCCGTATTGACTGACCTTCATGTCTTAAAGGAATGAATGGACTGTTGTTTCTCTTTGCTTATTTGAGCTGTTCTTGCCATAATATGGACTTGGTCTTTTACCAAATAGGGCTATCTTCTGTATACCACCCCCCAACACAACTGATTGGCTCAAATGCATTCAGAAGGATATAAATTCCACAAATTAACTTTTAAGGCACACCTGTTAATTGAAATGCATTCCAGGTGACTACCTCATGAAGCTGGTTGAGAGAATGCCAAGAGTGTGCAAAGCTGGCATCAATGCAAATGGTGGCTATTTGAAGAATCTCAAATATAAAATATATTTTGATTTATTTTACACTTTTCTGGTTACTACATGATTCCATATGTGTTATTTCATAGTTTTGATGTCTTCACTATTATTCTACAATGTAAAAATAAAGAAAAACCCTTGAATTAGTTGGTGTGTTTTCACTGGTAGTGTAAGTAATTAGAAAATATTTATACTTTTACTTTTGATACATAAATATATTTGAGCAATTACATTTACTTTTGATACTTACGTATATTTTAAACCAAATACTTTTAGACTTTTACTCAATTAGTATTTTACTAGGTGACTTTCACTTGAGTCATTTTCTATTAAGGTATCTTTACTTTTACTCAAGTATGACAATTGGATACTTTTTCCACCACTGTGTGTGCGTGTGTGCGTGTGTGCATGTTCAAGTATATGTGTTGCTTAATACAATAGATAATTACAGTAAAATACTGTTTGATATCTTTGGGTTGACTGGTCTAATTGTCTGTATTTTGTCATTCTGCAGTAATGAGTTTAGTAGGATGGTGGCAGAGGAATATCTCAGTTACTTCAACTTCTCAGGCCTTACTATTGACCAGGCACTACGGTGAGATCTCTTTCAGTGGAAATTGTCAAAATATGTACCATAATGTCCAAGTAATTTTTTTGAATGAATGGTGAACACTCACAATGCTGTATGTCTTCCACAGAGCCTTCCTGAGGGAGTTTGCCCTCATTGGAGAGACACAAGAGAGAGAGCGGGTGCTGGCCCACTTCTCTAGGAGATATCTACAATGCAACCCCAATGCAATACCTTCTGAAGGTAAGAAGTGGTTACAGTTTAAGGCTTTTTAACAAAGAGACATATTACCGATATATGCCACTGTGGGGCACTCTTATGCTGATATTGCACTAGAACTCACTGAAACATCTCTCTCTCTCTCTCTCTCTGTCTGTCTGTCTGTCTGTCTGTCTGTCTGTCTGTCTGTCTGTCTGTCTGTCTGTCTGTCTGTCTGTCTGTCTGTCTGTCTGTCTGTCTGTCTGTCTGTCTGTCTGTCTGTCTGTCTGTCTGTCTGTCTGTCTGTCTGTCTGTCTGTCTGTCTGTCTGTCTGTCTGTCTGTCTGTCTGTCTGTCTGTCTGTCTGTCTGTCTGTCTGTCTGTCTGTCTGTCTGTCTGTCTGTCTGTCTGTCTGTCTGTCTGTCTGTCTGTCTTCGTCTGTCTGTCTGTCTGTCTGTCTGTCTGTCTGTCTGTCTGTCTGTCTGTCTGTCTGTCTGTCTGTCTGTCTGTCTGTCTGTCTGTCTGTCTGTCTGTCTGTCTGTCTGTCTGTCTGTCTGTCTGTCTGTCTGTCTGTCTGTCCGTCTGTCTGTCTGTCTGTCTGTCTGTCTGTCTGTCTGTCTGTCTGTCTGTCTGTCTGTCTGTCTGTCTGTCTGTCTGTCTGTCTGTCTGTCTGTCTGTCTGTCTGTCTGTCTGTCTGTCTGTCTGTCTGTCTGTCTGTCTGTCTGTCTGTCTGTCTGTCTGTCTGTCTGTCTGTCTGTCTGTCTGTCTGTCTGTCTGTCTGTCTGTCTGTCTGTCTGTCTGTCTGTCTGTCTGTCTGTCTGTCTGTCTGTCTGTCTGTCTGTCTGTCTGTCTGTCTGTCTGTCCGTTCGTCTGTCTGTCTGTCTGTCTGTCTGTCTGTCTGTCTGTCTGTCTGTCTGTCTGTCTGTCTGTCTGTCTGTCTGTCTGTCTGTCTGTCTGTCTGTCTGTCTGTCTGTCTGTCTGTCTGTCTGTCTGTCTGTCTGTCTGTCTGTCTGTCTGTCTGTCTGTCTGTCTGTCTGTCTGTCTGTCTGTCTGTCTGTCTGTCTGTCTGTCTGTCTGTCTGTCTGTCTGTCTGTCTGTCTGTCTGTCTGTCTGTCTGTCTGTCTGTCTGTCTGTCTGTCTGTCTGTCTGTCTGTCTGTCTGTCTGTCTGTCTGTCTGTCTGTCTGTCTGTCTGTCTGTCTGTCTGTCTGTCTGTCTGTCTGTCTGTCTGTCTGTCTGTCTGTCTGTCTGTCTGTCTGTCTGTCTGTCTGTCTGTCTGTCTGTCTGTCGTCTGTCTGTCTGTCTGTCTGTCTGTCTGTCTGTCTGTCTGTCTGTCTGTCTGTCTGTCTGTCTGTCTGTCTGTCTGTCTGTCTGTCTGTCTGTCTGTCTGTCTGTCTGTCTGTCTGTCTGTCTGTCTGTCTGTCTGTCTGTCTGTCTGTCTGTCTGTCTGTCTGTCTGTCTGTCTGTCTGTCTGTCTGTCTGTCTGTCTGTCTGTCTGTCTGTCTGTCTGTCTGTCTGTCTGTCTTTCGTCTGTCTGTCTGTCTGTCTGTCTGTCTGTCTGTCTGTCTGTCTGTCTGTCTGTCTGTCTGTCTGTCTGTCTGTCTGTCTGTCTGTCTGTCTGTCTGTCTGTCTGTCTGTCTGTCTGTCTGTCTGTCTGTCTGTCTGTCTGTCTGTCTGTCTGTCTGTCTGTCTGTCTGTCTGTCTGTCTGTCTGTCTGTCTGTCTGTCTGTCTGTCTGTCTGTCTGTCTGTCTGTCTGTCTGTCTGTCTGTCTGTCTGTCTGTCTGTCTGTCTGTCTGTCTGTCTGTCTGTCTGTCTGTCTGTCTGTCTGTCTGTCTGTCTGTCTGTCTGTCTGTCTGTCTGTCTGTCTGTCTGTCTGTCTGTCTGTCTGTCTGTCTGTCTGTCTGTCTGTCTGTCTGTCTGTCTGTCTGTCTGTCTGTCTGTCTGTCTGTCTGTCTGTCTGTCTGTCTGTCTGTCTTAGACGGTGTCCACACTCTGACCTGTGCCCTGATGCTGCTCAACACAGACCTGCATGGCCACGTGAGTAACTGTGGGTGAGCCAGGGGCCAGAGGGCTGTGGAGGGCACATGTTGGAATGTGGGTAAAGAGCTGGACGTTCTCTGGTCAAAAAGATAGACCATTGGCCTGAACAGGAAAACTTCTGGGCCCTGGTTATAGCTTATAAATACATAACATATAACATATAAATACAGACCTAAAGTTGTTCTTCGAGGGGTCCTTAAGCAGACAGTGTGAATAAAGGTGCTTATTTCTCTCTTCAGAATATTGGCAAGAAGATGTCCATCCTGCAGTTCATCGGCAACCTGGAAGGGCTAAACGATGGAAAGGATTTTCCTAGAGAACTGCTCAAGGTCTGTTGAATTAGTTAAAATATACAGTAGAAACTATATAGCCAGATGTGTTGAACACACACATGCACACAGTGGGACCATTGGTTTAGCTGCAGGACCTCTATTTGACCACATGATCTCTTGATATCCTGATCCGGTTTCAGTCAGTCTGTTGAGAAAACCGTTTTTTTTTTTTTTCTCCAGATTGTTGGTTGACATCAGAGTAACTTAGTCCACTGACTGGCAAGCCAGTTCAGATGATATCGAGAGAGGCATGTCCTGAAGGCTGTTAGAGAGACGTAATGTTTCTCACCCTCAGATAGAAGTGTCCTTTTACATGCATGAGCCAGCATTATGTATTTTCTTCCTGTTGTAGTGGAAGGGGGTTTCTGTCTTTTATAAAGGATTTTAATGTGGTCTGTTGACCACCTCTGAGCTGTTGTTAACAGCACCATATTGTGTAGATCAGAGAGTCAGAGGGAGCGAGTCAAGATGTTCTACCTCCCACTCTCTCTCCCTCCTCTTGCCCTTCCACTCTCTCTCCCGTCCTCTCACTCTCTGCCTCACTCCTGTGAACAGCATCACCTCCTACTCCCTTGTTTTCATCTCCCTCCCTCCTGTGTTTTTCAGTCTCTCTTACTCATTCTGTTACAAATCATGAACGCATGGTAGAACATTTTCCATCTGCCTGCTTGTATTCTTCCCTCATTCTCCATTTCATTTATGAAGTGTATCTATTCCTCTCTCTCTCTCTCTCTCTCTCTCTCTCTCTCTCTCTCTCTCTCTCTCTCTCTCTCTCTCTCTCTCTCTCTCTCTCTCTCTCTCTCTCTCTCTCTCCCTCTCTCCCTCTCTCCCTCTGTCGTATACCTCTGTTGCTCCTCTTACCTCTCTGTTCCACCTACCTCTGTGGGAGCTCAGCCCAGCTGCCCACAGAGATGGTCAAACGTTGTTCCTCCTCAGACTCTCTCAGTTAACTTTTCATAGCACAGCTGAGATATCACAATGATGAAATATTACGGGACGCTCTGCAATCCACCTTTTGTTTGTCTCTTCTGCGTCACTATCTTTCACGACCGACTGACCGATTGACATATCCATCTCTTCATCATACTGTATCTTCATCCATCTGATGTTTTTCATCATCCATCCATCCGTCTTTCATCATCCATCTCTCCCTCTGTAATGGATTGTGCTGGTCTGTTAGGGGTATTAAAGCAACACTCAGAGAGATTGTCTAGGTCAACAGGTGTGTGTCTGTGTCTATTGGTGCAGAGAGAGGAGGCTGGTACAGTACAGTAGTCAATGGGACAGGGCTCATATGGTAAATGACTGGTGATGGGTGAGAGGGAGGACAGGCCTCTCAGGAAATGGGAATTTGGCTGTCACATGGTACCCCCTGCTGTGATGAGCGTTTTGTCATGACGTTATCAGACAGGCGTTACAAATCACTCTCTGTGTCTTTCTCACTCGCTGCTTCCTCCCTTTCTTTCTCTTTCTTTGACTCGCTCTCTTTCTTCCTCTCCATATTATTCTCCATATCCTCTCTTTTCATAACCTTGTTGTCAGTATTTTGTGTACAGTAATGTTAATGTGTCTGTTGGGTGGTGATTATGCGGGTAATGCTAATGCGGACAGTGTGGTGTATGAAAATGTATGCACTCACTACTGTAAGTCGCGCTGGATAAGAGTGTCTGCTAAATGACTAAAATAAAATAATAAAGTGTACATTTCCATGTTTTTCTCTGGGTGCCAAGGGCATAGTTCTCTGTTGCTGTGGTGCATATTAACACAACTCATTACAGTGGAGAGGTTCACTTTGCTTCCCACAATCAGCATGTCACACTGTTCAGACCCGGAATATCCACTTCAATGGGATAGATTGATCAGATTGATTTAGATAGACTGCCCTAAAATATATATATGCCCAATCCCAAAACAACCACTGCCCCTACCTTGTATGCAGTTATGTAGATCTGAAAAGGTAGGATAGGTATAAGCAGTATGGAAATGGATCCACCTTAACCTCTAGGCTAGGTATCCAATCCTATCCAATCCTTTCAAGTGCATAGGGGGTCAATTTGAGGCAGAGCAAAAAATTGTGTAAGGGTAAGAAGTAAAGCCCTGTCAACATGATGAATTCCTTTGTATTTTAGCCTCCAGTTGAATGTAGCCAAATCCATCAGTGCTATAAGCGCTAAGACACTGATGGCTTTGCAATGCTGAGAAAGAACATTACTTCAGGTGCAGACTGTCTCATGAGGGGGAAGAGACACACTACTCAATATGATGTATCATGTATAATCAGGCTATTACTTTTTGAGCAATCATTTTAGGAGCTCCTTCCATTTTCTTAATTGTATTCCGCTGGATTGGACTAGAAACAAACAGATGAGTTGAAACAAACAGATGAGTTGAAACAAGGTAAGAGCAAGGCCAGTGTTAACAAGAGGTAGAGGAACAGGTGCAGGAGAGTGGATGGGTAAGGTCAGAGAGAGTAGTGCTGCTGAACACGGGCCTGATAAATGTCAAACAAATTTTGGTAGAGCTGCTGAGTAAATAAGCAGAACTAGTCATCCTCTGATAAGACCGCTGCTCCTTTTCATTTTGGGCTGGATGGAATAGCACCTCTGTATGAATGTCAACCCCCCTACCATCCCAGTGGACCGACCAGACTGTGAGAGATCTCTATCTGACAGGCTACCTTCCAGAGGATTATTCAGTGACCTGGAAATGTTAGTTCTCAATCAGGAGTTTATTATTATTTTGGCGCGTGTGTGTGTGCGTGCGCCTGTGCGTGCGCATTTCGCAGTGAGTTTCTGTTTAATGGTTTTACATTATGTTCTATACATTCCTCATCCCATAGGTTATCATTTTCTGTCCTCTTTGTATAGCCTACATCTCAGCCCACAAAATAGTTGCATTATCTGGAAGGCAGATTTCTTCCAAAGACTATTAATTACTGTATTATAAAGGCACCATTGTACATCATAATTGTACCTGGACTGAGCATTCCTTTCTTTTACACTGTTAGACTGGTGGAAATGGAGTGTGAAAAATACCTGCATTTTAAGAAAACAGTGATATGGAGGCAAATGATTGACACTAAAAGGAGGGAGGGATCTGAACAGAAACATGAACCGGGATTTGCTGCTCAGCCGGAGAGAAATGCGCATTGAGAGAGAGAGAGGGAGAGATATGGAAAAAGAGAGGGGAGGGAGAGAGTGAGGAGAGAGAGGGAGCTCTTGGTTCTCATCATTAGCTTTCTTTTGTCACTGTGATTCAGTCTGTTTTTTCATCTGCAGCACACAGGGAAATAGAACAGCAGTTATTGAAAAGAGGGAGATGAAAGGAGTGCGAAGCACAGACGCAATATTCTCTCCCGACTCGCATATAGAGGGATTTTCGGAGGGAAATAGAGATTGACGCATACGGAGAAGAAATAAGTGGATGTGTGAGAACTATTTACAAGTTTGAAGACGAACCAGTAAAGAGGAGAGGATCTAGGAACGGACAGAACAAAGAGAGAGGGAGAGAGAGAGCGAGGGAGGGGACCTGTTCAGTCCCTCATCATCAAGCCACCAGCCTGTCATTATTAGAGAGCAACAGGATAGTCCGAGTCTCCAACATCTGTACTGCCTTGGATACAGCATCTGTATTGTCAAGCCTTGGATACATGTTGTTAGTTCCAATAGGACGTGAGGTGGCGTCAGTTTGAGCGTTCTCTTTGACAGCTTGCCTGCAAGTGAGTGGGTGGAATTCTCTCCCTCCACCCGCTCTATCTGGTTTGGTGTGTGTGTGAGTGTGTGTTGGGAGTGTGTGAGTGTGTGTTGGGAGTGTGTGTGCTGATGTATGTGCGGGTGAACTCAGTTGCTCGCTTGCTCACTGCTGTCTCATGGTTGTTATGGTCGTCTAGTCATCCTTCGGCCTCGTTAACTGGGATGTTGTTCACCTGTGTGTGTATGTAAGTGCATAGGTCTGTGTGTTTTGTGTGACTCTTGAGTATCATTAGTTGTTACGGAGTGTATGGTGGATCTGTATGTATGTATGTACCAGCTCTTGAATAGCATATTGGCAACTGCATTACATCCTTCCAGAAAGACCTCCACCTTCATAGACTTGACACAGAATGATGCCACAGCAAGAGGCAGTTGCACACCACTGTTTCTCCATACATACATAATGAATGCATATGGATCCATTATGCAGGAACTGGAGTCCCATCGGAGGGCTTGAGGCCCATGTTAACCTAATCAGTAGTTTCCTCAATAGTCCAGTGAAGCGCTGTTCGTAAGACAGACCCCCGTTGTCAACAAACAGTGGCAAAGTGTCTGAGAGCCACCTCTCTCTCGCTCTCCTATCTTTACCTTCAACTGAATCTCTACGTTTTGGTGTTAAGCTTCGAAAGAGGCCATATACAGAATCCGTGGAGAGAAAAGGGATTATCTCGCATTATCCATCCCTCTACAATCTCTTATCCTCTGGACTCTGCTCCCATTTGTGCATTATCATGATTGGTGTAAACAGCATCCACTCTGATGGGCGGAATCGCTCCCGCTCTCTTTGCTCTGTGCGTGTTCGGCGGGACTTCCGGGTGATGGACCCCTTCCGCTACCCCCGCGCCCCTCGCTCTCGTTCCCTCAAACCCTTGTCCTTCCCTGACCTGCTGGGAAGGTCCCAGGATGGACAGAACCACCCACAGGCCCGCAAGAAGAAGGCACAGCTTGGAAAATGCAGGGTACATTTGTGTGGTTTAATTTGGTCGAAACAGCAGGCTTGTTGTGGTTAGTGTGAC
Organism: Coregonus clupeaformis; assembly: GCF_020615455.1. Lineage (NCBI taxonomy): Eukaryota > Metazoa > Chordata > Actinopteri > Salmoniformes > Salmonidae > Coregonus > Coregonus clupeaformis. Next base: position 12,711,316 of record NC_059228.1, read on the forward strand.
TAATATGATCAATGTGAACTGGTTTATTCAGGAGTTCTATTGATTGTTGTCACACAAGTAGTAGGATGCCCAACGGTCCCTCCACACTCATTACATATTCCGCACTTCCGCACACACACACACACACGCACACGTTTTTCAAATGTGTGACGTTTGTTTTGTCTTGTCTTTTTCTGTAGGCCTTGTACAACTCCATCAGAAATGAGAAGCTCCAGTGGACCATGTAAGTGCTCTTTGCATACGAAGGATGTTTTTGTTCTCATGAAACTATGGGCATACGTGTATGTCTGACTTTATTTGTGTATTCTTGCCTTATTCAATTAAAACTGCTGTTTAAGGTTTCCTGAATAATGATTCATATCCTATTTTGATTAATTATCTCAATGTTACAAAATGTGTTGGATTGAAAAAGGCTCTCAGCATATCAGATATTCATTATTGGAATTAACTGCAAATCTACTTGAAATCAGTCTACAAGCAATTTTCCCCCTATAGAATCAACTACCAATTGTGCCCCGGTAGCATTTGCCAGACTGTGTGTGCGCCAAGGGTTGCTATTCTGGAACTAGTCTTTGTGATGCCCTGAGCCCCTAATTGAAGACATAAGCAATCCAGACTTTGTTGCCATGGATACATGTCCCTACTTGCCTCTCTGTAATTACAGGTCAATGTCTCACTCCAATTCTAAAGCGCAAACATGCACATGCAAACACATACAGCACACACACACTTTTAGGGGTTCAGTCAGCCTCTGAAGGAGAGCAATGGGAACAGCATCTTCTCTCACATTCCCGTTCACTCTGCACCACTGATTTAATCTTCCCAGTCCCAACATCCAAACGCTCACCATGTGCCTTGCTCTCTATTCTCTGCTCTATCCTTGTTTTTCTGCCTGTAGCCTCCCCTCTCTCCTTTTCTCTTTCTTGCTCTGTATTTCACTTTCGCCTCCCTCGCCCTGTTTTTCTCTCTCTGCACCTCTCCTCTCCACTACTTGCTCTTGTGGATTCAGAGAGGTCAGCAGTTACTTAGCAACAGATGAGAGCTTTGGTGTATAGTACAGTATGTGCTGAGTGGTCGGTTCACTGTTCAGAATATACCTAGCAGCTGCAACACAAGTGGTTCGTTTCTCAGTCTATGCAGTGTCTTTTTAAAGCTAAATTGATAACATTTTGTAACACTAAACATTTTACCTGCGGGTATAATTTATAACTTGTTTATAAGCATTTTATAAACCTTTATTTCTAACATAAAAGCTTATTGTATTGTCTTTATGCATTAATATTGCAACTGACTCAAATTGGCTGTTATTTTGTCAAAATCACGAGGTGATTATATAAGACATTATAAGGGGGTTACACATCCTTATGATAAGTCTTACAATGCATTATAACTGCATCATAATGCATGATACCTGCAGGCTATGGCTTTGAGAAGATATTGTGAGCAATATGATGAAAGAAAGATCGATAGAGAGCGGAGGTGAGCGACAGAGTACTTTTAAGACACAAATCCCATGGGTCCTGGGTAGCATCACACCAAAGAGTGTTAGATTGAACCGCATGCACAAGCAAAGGATAGGCAGACTGCGTGCATGCATGCATGTGTGTTTGTGTTCATGTTTCTGGTTTGTGTCCATAGATATGTGACTTCTGTGACAGTTGATGATTTCATCTTAAAGATCGATGTGTCTGCATTCGCCTTTATGTACATATCTGAGTGTGTCTAGCAGAGAGATGGAGGAGGAGGACAGTACAGTCAGGACAGTGTGACGCAGCAGCACTCCCCCTCTGACTAACAGCAATTTCAAGCTCATACATTAATGAATGTTTATGGGAGCAGCTGCAAGGCTTCACTGGTGTACTGATCTGCATTCAGTCAGTGTCTTCAGTGGGCGGGAGACACCATCCTCCCCAAATGTCAGTACTGTAGGATTCTTTCTTATAGCATCATGGAACACTCGGACCCCTCAGTTCACGGGAAAAGGGCATCACAGTCAGTCAAAGAGATGCCAGGACCTGTTATCTAACAGATAGTGAGTCACTCACCACTCATACCGATCAGGATTGTTCCTCTTACAGCAAAACCATTTTTTTATGTAAGAAATGAATTATAGATATCTGAATGATAAGTGACTGGATGAGATATTAGCCATGTTTGGCATAATGTTCATGCTTGTCAAAGTGAGTTCTATCAGTGTTCAGTGGCAGGGTTTTGAGCAGGGTTTCAGTTGTTAGAAACTTGGTGAACCTTTCTCTGTGATTCGCCAGTAAGATGTAAGCAAGCTGCTCAGCGGGAGCATCATGGGATGTGACCTCTCAGCGTGGGTGACAGACAGCCAGTGACCCTGAAATCCAGAGGCTCTCACAAGAGTGGCATGCTGAGTGGATTAAGACATGGCCTTCTCACCTCCAAGCTATTAGGACTGATCATTCATTCATACTAGATCTTAACTGGAGGAGATTACTTAAAAGAGTTTGAGACTAGCAGGTTTTGTTGATGATTAGTGATGTAACATTTGTATTTGAATTGTATCCTCTCCATAGCGACGAGGAGGAGTTGCGCAAGTCCTTTTCAGAGTTGGCCGATTTGCGCACTGACTCCGCCTCCCACACCATGAAGCGAATCGGCAGTGGTCTAGGCGTGGCCCAGAATCCTGATGCCCTGATCTATAAGAATGGCTTCCTGGTGCGGAAGGTCCACGCAGACTCTGACGGCAAGAAAAGTAGGTTCCCTCTACCCTCCCCTGTCACCTTTCACATGTTAACCATATACAGTGGGGGAAAAAAGTATTTAGTCAGCCACCAATTGTGCAAGTTCTCCCACTTAAAAAGATGAGAGAGGCCTGTCATTTTCATCATAGGTACACGTCAACTATGACAGACAAAATGAGAAAAAAAATCCAGAAAATCACATTGTAGGATTTTTTATGAATTTATTTGCAAATTATGGTGGAAAATAAGTATTTGGTCAATAACAAAAGTTTCTCAATACTTTGTTATATACCCTTTGTTGGCAATGACACAGGTCAAACGTTTTATGTAAGTCTTCACAAGGTTTTCACACACTGTTGCTGGTATTTTGGCCCATTCCTCCATGCAGATCTCCTCTAGAGCAGTGATGTTTTGGGGCTGTCGCTGGGCAACACAGACTTTCAACTCCCTCCAAAGATTTTCTATGGGGGTGAGATCTGGAGACTGGCTAGGCCACTCCAGGACCTTGAAATGCTTCTTACGAAGCCACTCCTTCGTTGCCCGGGCGGTGTGTTTGGGATCTTTGTCATGCTGAAAGACCCAGCCACGTTTCATCTTCAATGCCCTTGCTGATGGAAGGAGGTTTTCACTCAAAATCTCACGATACATGGCCCCATTCATTCTTTCCTTTACACGGATCAGTCGTCCTGGTCCCTTTGCCGAAAAACAGCCCCAAAGCATGATGTTTCCACCCCCATGCTTCACAGTAGGTATGGTGTTCTTTGGATGCAACTCCGCATTCTTTGTCCTCCAAACACAACGAGTTGAGTTTTTACCAAAAAGTTATATTTTGGTTTCATCTGACCATATGACATTCTCCCAATCCTCTTCTGGATCATCCAAATGCACTCTAGCAAACTTCAGACGGGCCTGGACATGTACTGGGGGACACGTCTGGCACTGAAGGATTTCAGTCCCTGGCGGTGTAGTGTGTTACTGATGGTAGCCTTTGTTACTTTGGTCCCAGCTCTCTGCAGGTCATTCACTAGGTCCCCCCGTGTGGTTCTGGGATTTTTGCTCACCGTTCTTGTGATAATTTTGACCCCACAGGGTGAGATCTTGCGTGGAGCCCCAGATCGAGGGAGATTATCAGTGGTCTTGTATGTCTTCCATTTCCTAATAATTGCTCCCATAGTTGATTTCTTCAAACCAAGCTGCTTACCTATTGCAGATTCAGTCTTCCCAGCCTGGTGCAGGTCTACAATTTTGTTTCTGGTGTCCTTTGACAGCTCTTTGGTCTTGGACATAGTGGAGTTTGGAGTGTGACTGTTTGAGGTTGTGGACAGGTGTCTTTTATACTGATAACAAGTTCAAACAGGTGCCATTAATACAGGTAACGAGTGGAGGACAGAGGAGCCTCTTAAAGAAGAAGTTACAGGTCTGTGAGAGCCAGAAATCTTGCTTGTTTGTAGGTGACCAAATACTTATTTTCCACCATAATTTGCAAATAAATTCATAAAAAATCCTACAATGTGACTTTCTGGATTTTTTTTCCTAAATTTGTCTGTCATAGTTGACGTGTACCTATGATGAAAATTACAGGCCTCTCTCATCTTTTTAAGTGGGAGAACATGAACAATTGGTGGCTGACTAAATACTTTTTTTCCCCACTGTATGTTCCATTTCACTGTTGATAAATCTGACCATGTCAATCTAAACATTGCTGTACTATTTCTACGTTTTATTAAAAATCAGACTTGGGAGCAGCAAAAACTGAGTGGATATTTACTTTGTTTCTATTATCTGTTTTTCAGCCCCTCGAGGTAAGAGAGGATGGAAGACGTTTTATGTCATGCTGAAGGGATTGGTCCTTTACCTGCAGAAGGTACACCAAACCACACCCCTCCCACCATCCTTGTATCCCAGTCTCTTATTGGATGTGTATGATAGCATTCTGCTCTTTAATTGGTCCGTAGGGAGAGTACCGTCCAGATAAGCAGCTGTCTGAAGAGGATCTGAAGAACGCTGTGTCCATCCACCACTCTCTGGCCATGAGGGCAGCAGACTACAGCAAGAGGCCCAACGTGTTTTACCTGCGCACTGCAGACTGGAGAGTGTTCCTCTTCCAAGCACCGTGAGACTCCTCATCCTCCTCCGCCACCTCCACCCATTCCTCATCCCCACCCTCCTCCACCCATTTCTTATCTCCACCAAGTCCACCTCTTTAATTCCATATGACTAAGAATGTAGTTATCTGACCCAATTCTGTGCTCTGTATTAGCCTTGGTCGTTACTCTTTCTGCTGTCTAGTACTGTACTAAAGCTGTACTAAGTGCCCCCAAAACAGTAGTGATTGAGTATAGAGTGGGCAGTGCCCCTGTCATAGAGCCCCAGGTTCAGGTAGAGGATTATGATACTTCTGTGTCCCTGGAGGACACAGTTGTCTGGGATGTCCTAGATACACGCTTTCTTTCAGGGTTGGGATGAATTCCATTTCAATTTAGGAAGTTAATAAAAACCTCCTAATTGAAAATAAGTGTCACTCTTCTTCAATTGATAACTGACCCTAAGCCTGTCTACATGCCTGTTTCTATTAGTTGCCTTTTTTCTGTGTTCTGGGGCTGGTAATTGTGGCCTTTATTCTGATAGTCTCCAGATTTTAACTCTGTTGTCCTCCATCTCAGTAATGCAGAGCAGATGCAGTCGTGGATCACCCGTATCAACGTAGTGTCAGCTATGTTCTCAGCGCCACCCTTCCCTGCTGCCATCGGCTCCCAGAAGAAATTCAGCCGCCCGCTGCTGCCAGGCTCCAACACCAAACTGTCTCAGGTACACAGAGGCCTCCACTCACACCATGAACCTCTCTTTCTCTCTCTCTGCTTCCCCATACTAGCTCCCAGCCCAAACCCATTACTGCCATCCAGTATCTGTACCGTAGAGAGATCAACCCAAAAAATTGTAGAAACTTGTCTACTAAAGACAGATCATTAAAGACACACTGCTGTATACCTCTTTTTGTGTTAAAAACAGAGAAGAACTGCTATTTACAACCATAAAATAACTAAAATGGCCTCCATGTTGAATTCTGTTTGAGTTACTGACTTTGGTGTAGCCTTATGTTCATGGTCCTCCTTTGCCATGTGCACTGACAGGAGGAACAAGTGAAATCCCATGAGACACGTTTCCGGGCCATCTCCTCTGAGCTGAACGAGCTAACTGCTGTAATTCCAGACAAAAAGGCCAAAGTTCGTGATCTGGAGGAGCACAAGCAACGTGAGGAGTACCTGGAATTTGAGGTGAGGGATTGTTGTTGTTGTTGTTGTCTGGTTAAATATAGTGATAGGGATTGATAGTTGCCACAACTGAATAGTTGCAGCCAGAGCCGTAGTCGAGCCGAGTTTGGCAGACTGAGTTTGTTTGATATTCAGAATTTTAATGGCTGCCAAATTGGCTACCAAATGTTTCAAGACAATTCCATTCCAGGTCAGCCAGAATGGAAATTAGATTGCTTTTGCTTGGTGCCAGATTCCAGGACAGATTGCCAAACTTTACTGCCAAACAATGGCTCTGATCTCAGCAATGCAGAATCCTGTTTGACATCAAGTACTCTCTCTCTCTCTGGCACAGAAAACTCGCTATGGGACTTACGCCATGCTACTAAGGTCTAAGATCCGGAGTGGGGAAGAGGACCTGTCTTTGTTCGAGTCGCGCCTCTTTGACGATGGGGGTCTCCAGAGGGCCCACTCCAGCCCCACTCTGCGGGAGGAGCACAGCAGCAGTAGCCAGGCCAGCAGTGCCAGGGGGGGGGCCAGCAGCAGTAGTTCCAGCACCAGGGGGAGCAGCAAGAACAAGCGCTCCGAGCCCCAGAGACACAGCTACAGACAGGCTGTCAAACAGTGAGAGGGACCCTGGAGGCTGTTGGGGTGGACAGGGTGGTTTAAACGATTGTACTATCCGTGTTGATCGATACACAGGGACCACTGGTGTGCCCGGTCTCCATGACTGGAAAATGGTGGGGAGGAGAATGATAATGGCGGGGATAGACCTGTTGCATGCTTCTATCCCGAGAAACCACAGACTCTGGATGCTCCAGGGCTAATGATACAGTACAGTGGACACCCATTTTACTATACAAATGACTAACTTCTGTGTGGTCTTACATCACTGGTCATATCCACATTTATTTTATTTGAAAATGCTTTTGGACCAAATTCTTGTTGACAGATAAGAGACAGAGATCTGAATATTACGTTAAATCAGCCATTAGATCTGGTTTTGTTAAGAGGTGTAGGTTGTTTTCCCTCCACGAGAGTTCAGTATCTATCCATTACATCTATGTCATTACTGCACAGCCCACCTCTTGCCGACCATCTAAGAGGGACAGAGACAGAACTGCATCAGCTCATCTAACTGTTCTCATGGAGACTAAAGGGAGCCCGTGCCCATGTCAGGACCCCTACCAACCCACGATGCATTTGGAGGAAACTGGAAGAAACACTGTATTCTTCATGAGACATGATCAAATGGAAAGAATATAAAGGTTACTGGACATAATTTATGATGCTGCATGCACATACTAATTTAGTTTTCAAAGTCTTTGCTATGATTTTGTTATTCTAAGGACTTTTCTTGTGACAAACTGCACTGATCCAGAACCAGGCCCTGTTTGAGTAACTGTGAAGCTCTGCTGGATCTCATTATTTCTAAAGACCTTTTACACAAATCCGCTATGGCACCGAGTGATTTGTCATACTAATGGGTTGATGAAGTAGATTGATCACACAGGCTGGCTATCTGTCAGTTTAATTAACTTTGAAGAGTAGGAGAACTGCATGCATATCAGGAGAAGGATGACTCACTCTTCGAGGACATGCTTCACTATGATATCAAAAGACAATTGTTTTTTTTTATTCTTATGTTATTCACATGGTGTTTTGCATTTGTACAACTGAAAATGAAACATGACAGAAAGCTTAGTTTACAGTACATCTCAGCTGTATGTCAAACACTCGTTTGAAAGTGATGACAAATTAATTCGAATGTTGATTTAAATTCAGTATCATGAATTGTAATGAAAGAAAATGAAGAGGCACTGCCTACCACACCCAATATATTGTATAAAATAATGTAATGTGTGTAAAAAATATATAGAATGTGTGTGGCATAGCCATTTTCTTCTCAGGCTGGCAGTGTTGTCTGTAAACCAGTGCAGTAATGCCACAATATGGCCACGAAAGGGTGCTGTTCCAATGGGAAACGATGGTCTCAGGTGGTAAGAGTGACTTGACTGTATGATACAGTATTTATCTTGGTGTCATCATGGACCCAGAGGCTGCATTTACACTGGCAGCCCAATTATGATATTGTTTTCCACTAATTGGTCTTTTGACCAATCACGTCAGATCTTTTCACATCAGATATTTTTCAGAGCTGATCTGATTGGTCAAAAGACCAATTATAAACAATTTAAAAACTCAGAAGTGGGCTGCCTGTGTAAACGCAGCCAGAGTGAAATCTTACTGCTTTACTTTCCCGTGTTAAAATGTGACCAAGGTGAAATAGATGATCCAATAGTATGAGATTGATGGTGTTATGATTATGTTGTTGAATTAGGCAGTTAGAATGTAACCTCACAACATGGCAGAAGTATGTGTTAGTGTAATGAAGATGGTTCTGTGATGAGTACCCTTGCCTGAAACCTAAAGACATATGTTTGCATCTTGAACTGTTACCTTGGCTTTAGCTCAGTGGGCGAACACAGTCTTGTGTTGCGCAGAGGAGAGGGTTCAAACCCAGTTGTTCAAATTAGCAACATTGGCTGTCAGTGTAATTCTATGGGGACCATGACAGGGTGAGGCATGATATGTTCAGTCATGCAGAATGCCACAATCACTTTTGGGTGAGTCTCGCTCCCACAGTGTGAATATGTGAGGTGGTATGGTGAGGGACCATAGATCAACAGTAGACCTAAAGGCTAGAGTAGCGTCAAGGCACTTTTGAGTAGGTCTTTAATGTCATTGAACACATGGTTTATAACTTATCACACCATTTTGCACTTTGGGTTAGGGCCTAGTGTTGAGAAGTAAAATATCTTACTTTTTATTTGCTTACCAGTTAACTTGGTCTTGTTGAGTATTTGTCACTGTCAAAAATGTATACTGCTATTTCTGTACAGGTTTTTACTGGACTCACTCCCCAAAGACACACTGCAACTGAATGCTAAAACATGCAACTTATTTCTATACATTTTCCTTGATTAGCTCTACATATTGTCAATAACACTAAGATTTTGCTCTCAGTCAAATATACTAAATGGTTTGTATCTTTTGGAGGCATAGAGGACAAAAATAAACACATTTTGAAAAGACCCCATTGTGTCAGGAGAAAAATGCATTTAATTCAACAACGACAAGATATAGTTAAAACATTACAGAGCAAATACACTCGCAAACTTTCCACATACATCTGCAATATGGCTGTACAATTATATTTGGTTAAATGTTAAACCAAATTAATACACAGTATTAGTAAGATTGTCAGCCAATAAATATTTGTGTGAAATTGATTCATAATTCCATTCAACAATTTGACATTGCATATTTTAGAAATTCTTATTTATACTTTGACTTTTTGGAAGGCTCCAATGGACCATTAAAAAGACACACCTATTATCTTTTGTCAACTTTCACCATCAGAAATAATGTAAGGAGATATGAGGCCACTTATAATTATTGTACATATTGAGACTGAGTTTTCCTTAGAGAGCTGAAGGAAACAAACTGTCTGCATGAGAAAAATAATGTACAAGAACATCTATCTGGATGCACAACAAGGTTCTATCCATTCTGAGTTGTCAACCCGTCAATGTTGCACAGTCACGGCAGAGAGAATTCTGCATTCATCAGCAAAGGCTCTGGTATGACATCAGATTCCCAATGGTTTCCCATAGGGTGTGCTGAACAGGGTTTGTTATATCTCAATCAAGATGAAATGCTGGACTGAAACCTTGTTCACACAGGGTCCCACCCACAGAGCTGGTCCTACCCCTCACCATTCCTGGTGATCACTGGTTGGCCAAGGCTGGCTCCTCCATTGGCTGACTCCCAAAGCCGCTGTCCACTGTCTGATCTGATTGGCAGAGTGAGGATGGTTATTATGTCTCATTTCATATTAGGCATAAACAGAGTAAATAACATTTGGGAAGGAACTTCTATATTCAGTATGTCTTTGCAATGGAATAAGTGTATGGTAGAGAGAGAGAGACTGATAATGTCTATGTGTGTGCTGGGGCATTGTTTATGACTGTTTTAGCGCTAGTACCTGTGTTCTGTTTGTCCTCTCTCAGCTCAGCCCGTCTCAGTAGTCTCACTCCTTCAGTCAGACCCAGAGACTGCAGAGCCTCCACCAGTCCTTCCACTGGACCGCCACCCAACTACACACAGAGAGAGAGAGATACTGTCAACTCACACACTCAGGAACCATCAGCTTTATTCTCTTCAAGCACAGTCATGCCATTCTAACAGCATACTTACTTAATATTTACCCCCTTACTAGACAGACGCACACAGCCCCCCTTGCTCACCTTGTAATTCTCCAGCAGCCTGTAGCAGGGAGAGGGACTCTCCTGGTACAGGTGTGCCAGTGAGAGCATGTTGAGTTTCTCTGCCAGCTGTCTCCAGGGCACATCGCCCAGACTGAGGAGCTCACACAGTTTATGGAGCGTCTCACTGTCTAGCTGCTCACTTTCTGCTGAGGGGAATGGGAACAGTGGTTAGATTACTGGATAGATCTCAGATAATGTTCAGAGTCAAAACGGTGGTATGACCGTTCTGTTACCTTCTGTGCTGCTTGGTTTAGGCTTTTTACTTGAGTGTTGGCTGGGCTTGGGACTCTGTCTGGAGTCTAGAAGGTTTCTCACCTGTAGCAGGGGAAGATTGATGTATGTTCAATGGCAGCAACCTCAGTACAGCCTCTATCCACACCACAGACACTACAGCATGTTCTGTTTTAATCACTTTTTCGACACATAAATGTTGGGTTGATAAGACTAATCAATCTCACCTTTTGACATTTAGTCAGGTCAAAGGGTGTATGTCCTGTTGCTGGTCTCTTACGAGGGTTGACTTGTTCCTTCTCCAACGGTGGTGGTGTGTTTGGTAGCTGTTGGATCTGTAACTCTCTGAAATCTCTTATTGGTCCATCCTCCTGCTCCTCATCTGACGAAGAGGAGCTGAAGAAGAGCGGCTCATCATTCTCCAGATTCTTATCGGCTCCTGAGGAGAGGAAAGTCGTTAGTGTTTTATTTGCGTTCTATTCACGTTCATTTAGTAGCCATTTAGCAGACACTTTTCCAAAGCAAAAAACCTGGTGATCCACAATAAATGACTGCTCACACACTTGAATCTTGACTTCGTTGTAGCCCCTATGTAACTGACTGAGGTAAAAACATGGTGTACATATGTCATGCATTGGATAGTTGGTAGGGGGTATGCATCTCACCTGCAGCAATGAGCATGGCGCAGAGAGTGGGGGAGCCCTGACTGGCAGCCAGATGGAGAGGAGTGTTCCATCCAAATGTACACACGTTTACATCTGCTTTCAGCTGTAGGACAGGAGAGGAGGGAACGCCACAGGTTAGATAACAGAGAAACAGAGTCTGAGTAAGAATAGTAGCACCGTTTATATAAGGCGCGTGTGTGCACTGTGCGTCAAGTAAGGTACCTCTGTGATGAGAGTGCAGGCCACTTTCAAAAGGTTCTCTCTAACAGCCAGGTGGAGGGCGGAGCATCCACTCTTCTGCTCGGGGGCGTTGATCTTAGCCCCGCCCTCTACCAGCAGACGCAGACAGCGCTCTCCTCCCTTACGAACAGCCAGGTGGAGAGGATGGAGACCTGAGAAGGGTAGGGAATTTAGAGAGATGAATACCGTCTACTACAGTAATAAGCACATAGTGAGTCTTAGGCCGGGATTCAATCCGATCGCGCTTGTAGACAAGGCGTCTTTTAAAAAGGCATTGTTCCCGCGTTTTGCGGGGAGATCACATTCACGGTAAATGCTTGCTGCATATGCCGGCTCAATCGGAAATGACCTTTAAATGTCAAGGCGTTATAACACAGATTGGATTGAATCCCAATCCTAAACCGCAACAATAAATTGCACCATTGCTTAGTTGATCATTCACATAGGGTTAAAATTAGACCAACTGTCTACTTATCATGCTAAAGTCTCATGGGCGGAATAAACTCAGATTACCCCCTTCTTTCCACCATCCCAACTCACCATGATAGTCAACCATGTTGACCAGGTGGGTATAGCGTTCTCCTAGGTGCCCCAGCAGGACCCGGAGTGTGACGTCGTCCCCGGCCAGTGCTGCCAGGTGCAGGGGGGTCCGGCCGTCCCGGTCCAGCAGGCTGGGGTCAGCCCCGGCCCTCAGGAGAGCATCCACCACCTTAACCTGTCTGGTGATCACCGCCAGATGGAGAGGAGTCTTCAGAGAGAGATGGCAGACACAGTCAGGAGGGAAGACAAGGGCATGTTGTGAATATCACTTCAACATTGAACAACTATTGGTATAGCCCAATAGTGTGTGCGCTTTGTATGTTTGTATGCAAAGATTCTATAGTCCATCTTCTAAACGTCAGTCCAGCCCAGGTGTGTGGCAGAAGGGTCAATACCTGGCTGAGGTGGTTGAGCTTGTCGAGGACTTTGCGTTGCTGAATGGTGATGAGTGTATGAACCAGCTGCTGGATCACAGCTGACTGCTGGTGAATGATGGCCAGGTGCAAAGGCCTGCGGGGAGACAGAACACACAAGTGAGCACAGCAAACTCAATACAAACACACAGCATGTACAGTGTAATGTATAGATAATGGAGGCAGACACTCAACTCAGATCCTCAAAAACTTGTACTGATGTGCAGTAGAGGCGGAGTTAGACTCACGTATCTCCGTTTTCATCCTGGACCCCACATAGGTGTCTCTGCATTGCCAGAAGGACCCGGACATCCCCAGTGGTACAGTACTGTAAGAGAGCCCCAGCTGTCTGCTTGGTCATCCGAGTGGCCCTGCTCTGGAGAGTGGCAGCTGGAAACAACAGGATAGTCACAACATTAGCATAACACAACTCTTATGACAATTTCTCCAACATCTAGCTAGCTAACTCTAGTTTCCCCTGCCCCAGCACTGCTATAATGTGGCTTACCAATCTGGAAGAGTTGCTGTTGTAGTGGTGAGGCGGTCTGTCCTGGCGTCTGTCCTGGCGTCTGTCCAGCCATCCCTCCTGCCTGCTGCTGCTGCTGGGTACCCTCAGCCAGGGCAGTGGTGCCTGACATCTGGGCTCCACCTCCCCCAAAACCGGTGAATCCACCCCCCATCCACCCAGATCCATTAATCTGCTGGTTAAACTGGAAGCCTGTGGATAGGAAAGAAATGATTTAGTGATGATGACATAGTTGTCACAAGGGTTAACGGATGAGGCCAGCATTTAATCTGATAGCAACGAGATGAAGGGCTGACAGAAAAGAGAGTTCAGAGTTCAAGTATGTAGATCTAGGTTCCTCACCACCACCTTCTCCGGCTCCTCCAAATCCTCCGGCCCCTCTCCCTGCCCCCCCAGCTCCTCTCCATTGGTCATTATAGGGGAGGGGCTTCTGCTTCTTACGCTGCACCTCCTCTTTATCTAAGTTACACACACAGAGGAGAGATGGAGAGAGACGAAGAGAGAGGAAGAGAAAGAGTTAAAAGGGTTTGATTCAATCCAATGGGACCTCTGGCTCTGTATTTCATCATTGTTCTCTCTTGCAGAAGGGACTGTAAGTAGCAGACTAACTCACCTTGAACTTGAGGAACATAGGTAAACTGCTTGGGGTCGCTGCAGTCTCCCACTTTCTTCCTTTTCAACTGGAGGAATACAGTGACTGAACGATCAATCTCTGTGCTGTGGTACGGGGGCGTCTTGAACACGATGGCGTACTGCACAGGTAGGGACCCAAACAGTGACATATATGAGAGGGGTATGAGTAAGATCATACATGGTGTGGAGTCAACTGTTGCCAAATATTTACAAGAATGCCAATACTTATTACTCACACAAAATCCCCCCTGACACACACTCTCACTTCACACTGAGTAAAGACTCTGTACCTGCTTGTGGACATCAGTTGGAGAGAAGTCACCAAAGGCCTCCCAGCTTCCATCCTCCTCATAAAAGCGGATCTCAATATCATCTGAAAAGTAGAACAAAATATGATAATGGATGAAATTGTGTAAACTGTTTCCTGGCAAACTATTGTAAAATCAGTGTGGGCTGAACTACCCCCTCACCTTTTTGTACTTTGTCACACAGTAGGAAGATCTCATCCCCTCCCAGCACAGACCCAGAGGTCTTATCCATACGGGAGATCTTCAGGTTGGAGGCGTTGGGTGACTCTGGGTAGATAAATATAATAATGTGTTCACTACTGACAATGGTAATACATGTACATTTTTCAGCACTAACACAACATATTCAACTAATCAAGGTCTTGATGATTAGTTTATTCATTTAATCAGATATGTTAGTACTGGTCTGAAACAAAAGCCTGTAGGTCCCCAGGGCCAGGATTGAAGAACACAGAGGTAGAGAGAGTTTCTACTCACTGCTGTCAAAAATGGGGTTGGAGACCACCGGCTTCAGGGCCCTAGAGAACCCTCCGTTACTGTCCTGGAGGTAGGCCGTGAACTTTAACCTCACTATGTTCAGGTCCATGATCCTGCCCAGCTCGTTGGCTTCTCTCAATATGGCTTGTTCCTCTGCATCTGTGGGAGATAGACATAGAGAGGGTGTTTTTGTATCAGTTTTCACAAAGACATTGATTTATATGGACTAACATGTAAACCATGCATTGCGATTTGCACAAATATGTGGGTTTCACGTAGTATATCTCAAGTTAGGATTCCACCCTCACAGAGTAGATTTCCTCAAGGACAGTGAAGTAGGGTTGCAGGCTCTTACCAGTAAAATGGTAGTGCTGCCCCTTTTGGTTCCTCTTCTCGTCTCTCAGTCTCTTGAACAACACTTCCACCACCCCTTTCTTAGTGACATGAAGGATGCCGAGGTTACTGAACCTACAGAGAGAAAAATAGAATGAGAAACGGGAAGTTCGAGAGATGTTGACATTTACCAGTCATGTTGCGGCAGGTAGCCTAGTGGTTAAGAGCGTTGGGATAGTAACCGAAAGGTCGCTGGTTAGAATGACCGAGCCGGCAAGGTGGAAAAATCTGCCCTTCTGCCACTGAGCAAGGCAGTTAACCCCCAACAACAACTGCTCCCTGGGCACCGATGACGTGGTCGTCGATTAAGGCAGCCCCCTTCACCTCTCTGATTTAGAGGGGTTAGGTTAAATGTGGCAGACACATTTTGGTTGAATGCATTCAGTTGTGCAACTGACTAGGTATCCCTTTTCCCTTCCCTATTGTACACACATCACATTCACGGGCTTCATCAAGTTAATCCAAGTGCTAAATATCTAGATCAGTGTGCAATGAAATGTGACAATAAAAGACAGACAACCAATCTGTACTCACTGTGCTGTGAGGTCATTGGGGCCCACATCCACACTGCATGTTCCACTCTCCGTGCAGCAGTGCCTCCCCACCAGACTGTGAGCGTGGACCTGAGGGGGGTCAGTGTGGGTCACCAGCTGCACCTCTACCCTGGCTATCCCCACATAGTTAGATACCTGGAGACACAGACAGATAGAACGACAGATAGAACGAGAGAGAGTTAGACAGATCATTATTGACTAAATGTAAGTATGTTCATGCCCTACACTGATACACTAACAAAGCAAGATGATTCAGTGGAGAAGCACAACTTTACAGTGAAATTACTGTAACAATTGTTTATATTTACAACATGTGTCGCAAATAATACCGTGATGTCAATATATCACATATACACATTCGAAAGCTTATTGGACTCCATTGAACACATGATGAAAAGACAGTGAAGCTAAAAGATCAAACAGACAGCCAAGTATCCAACAGTGTGTACTACAGTACAGTACAGTAGCTGACCTTGACAGTGGGGTAGGTCCTCCTGTTCCTCTCGCTGGAGGCCCCTGGGAGCCCACCGTGGGATGGACCCTCACACTCATAGCGGAATCTGAAGCCTCTCTGCAGACAGGCGAACAAGGAAGTAAGGGAAAATTCCCCAACATCAGTGCCAGCACTTACTGTAACAAACATTCACTTCCTAAATACTGGTCTTCCCAACCCACCGTCATACTCTAACCCCATAAAGCAAAGACAGGAGTAGGGGACAAGCCAATTTCTAAATTCCATTCTAGTTCAAAGGGCTCCTTCTTTGGGAGAGTTGAGAGCATGAGCTAGATATAAAGTACCTATAGAAAAATGGTTGGTGTGAATCAACTGATTATGTGAATATCATAGTTTCGCAATGAAAGAGGGAAGAACTTGTGTTCAGACTTATGTAATTATTTGAACAGAAACAGTACAACAAGGGAAGACGTAATTCCACTATTTAAGAGCAACTCTGAGCTCACCTTTTTGGGCTCCTCAATTATCTGAATGTAGGGTCCATGAGCTGTAACAAAGAAACACACAGGGTTACTGTCAATGGAAGAGGGACGCTACAAATCAAGACTCACATCCAAGCCCTTCAAAAAACCAGGGCAGAGAATCCAAATAACAAAAATATACTGGCAGCATATGTGTGTGGCTTGTGAAAGTATTCACCCCCCTTGGCATTTTTCCTATTTTGTTGCCTTACAACCTGGAATTAAAATTGATTTTTGGGGGTTTGTATCATTTGATTTAAACAACATGCCTACCACTTTGAAGATGCAAAATATTTTTGTGTGAAACAATCAAGAAATAAGACAAAAAAACAGAAAACTTGAGCCTGCATAACTATTCACACCCCCCCCAACCCCCCCAAAGTCAATACTTTGTAGAGCCACCTTTTGCAGCAATTACAGCTGCAAGTCTCTTGGGGTATGTCTCTATAAGCTTGGCACATCTAGCCACTGGGATTTTTGCCCATTCTTCAAGGCAAAACTGCTCCAGCTCCTTCAAGTTGGTGTACAGCAATCTTTAAGTCATACCACAGATTCTCAATTGGATTGAGGTCTGGGCTTTGACTAGGCCATTCCAATACATTTAAATGTTTCCCCTTAAACCACTCGAGTGTTGCTTTAGCAGTATGCTTAGGGCCATTGTCCTGCTGGAAGGTGAACCTCCGTCCCAGTCTCAAATCTCTGGAAGACTGAAACAGGTTTCCCTCAAGTATTTCCCTCAAGTAGCTCTCTGGTCTTGGCCATTGTGGAGAGGTTGGAGTCTGTTTGATTGAGTGTGTGGACAGGTGTCTTTTATACAGGTAACGAGTTCAAACAGGTGCAGTTAATACAGGTAATGAGTGGAGAACAGGAGGGCTTGTTAAAGAAAAACTAACAGGTCTGTGAGAGCCGGAATTCTTACTGGTTGGTAGGTGATCAAATACTTATGTCATGCAATAAAATGCAAATGAATTACTTAAAAATCATACAATGTGATTTTCTGGATTTTTGTTTTAGATTCCGTCTCTCACAGTTGAAGTGTACCTATGATGAAAATTACAGACCTCTACATGCTTTGTAAGTAGGAAGACCTGCAAAATTGGCAGTGTATCAAATACTTGTTCTCCCCACTGTATATACTGAGATCATGTGACACTTAAATAAAGTCCACCTGTGTGCAATCTAACAAATTATGTGACTTTTGAAGGTAATTGGTTGCACCAGATCTTATTTAGGGGCTTCATAGCAAAGGGGGTGAATACATATGCACGCACCACTTTTCCGTTATTTATTTTTTAGAATTTTCTGAAACAAGTTATTTTTTTCATTTCACTTCACTTCACCAATTCGGACTATTTTGTGTATGTCCATTACATGAAATCCAAATAAAAATCAATTTAAATTACAGGTAGTAATGCAACAAAATAGGAACAACGCCAAAGGGGATTAATACTTTTGCAAGGCACTGTACATTACATACAGTGTATAAATGGTTCATTGTGTAAGATATCATAATTACTATTCACTACATACAGTATTTGCACAGTTTTGAAAGCCATTTAAAAAAATTGTCAGTGAGATCACTTCTACTTGAGTGTACATACCATATCCACATCATACCAAATAATATCACTACAACTTGAGTATGCTGTATCCATATGGTACCATGTGTACATAAGGTATAAACCCACCTGTCTCAGGGACGTAGGGCTCAATCTTGACGTCCACAGGGGGCATGAACTCATATGTCGATAAATTCATCATCAGCTGGGAAGATTACATGTTTTAAAGAGGGAGCTCTTTTTTTATATACATATTATTACATCTTTACAAATGTATTTTATTCTAACATAGCATAATGGACATACTAACACATCCAGCAAAAACATATCAAAATAGGTCTCTTACCTCATTTTCAATCATTTTCATGCTGTACTGAGCTTCATCCATTCTGAAACGTAAGGGTGAAATACAAATTACCAAATGTAGTTTCTTGACAAATGTCGACCCCTTTCTGATCATAAACAACAAGTCTCCATACCTGTCAGTTCTGTAGAGATGTACACATAGACAGGAAGTTGTTTACTTCAGTACTACTCAATGTGAACAACTCACTTGACTCACTATAAGTCCACTCTTTTCCCTCTCGACATGATTCAAATAAAACACTTAAAGCGAAAGAAATACGAGAAGTAACAACAAAACAAATGTAGATAACTTTCAATCTCATACATTGGACTCGAACATTGTGGTTCCTTTTTGCATACTCTATAGTAAGTGAACAAGGAAGGGTGTTGCGGTGTTCTGTTCTTTTCTCTCTTTCCCCCTCCCTCTTTTACTCACGCATATCACTTCCAGGAAGTGGGGAAGGAAAAAAACAGAGAGGAAATCCCCCAGAATACCAGCTCAGTGCTGCCGCTGATTTCAGACTGACTCAGTACACCATATACAAAAGCCTGGTGTTTTTTTATGAGAGCCTTTATTTATTTATCTATAATCGTTAAAACAACATCCAGCCTTCAGCATTCTTCCTCTTCCTTTTGCTTTCGGATTGTTTTTCTTCAGCAGCTACACTACCGGTCAAATGTTTGGACACACCTACTCATTCAAGGGTTTGTCTTTATTTTTACTATTTTCTACATTGTAGAATAATAGTGAAGACATCAAAACTATGAAATAACACATCATGTAGTAACCAAAACAGTGTTAAACAAATCCAAATATATTTTATATTTGAGATTCTTCAAATAGCCACTCTTTGCCTTGATGATAGCTTTGCATACTCTTGACATGCTCTAAACCAGCTTCACCTGGAATGCTTTTCCAACAGTCTTGAAGGGGTTCCCACATATGCTGAGCACTTGTGATAGTCCCACTAAGCCCAAAACAGATGGGATGGCGTCACAGACAGTGTCACCAGCAAAGCACCCCCACACCATAACACCTCCTTCTCCATGCTTTACGGTGGGAAATACACATGCGGAGATCATCCGTTCACCCACACCGCGTCTCACAAAGATACTGTTGGAACCAAAAATCTCAAATTTGGACTCCACACCAAAGGACACATTTCCACCGGTCTAATGTCCATTGCTTGTGTTTCTTGGTCCAAGCAAGTCTCTTCTTCTTATTGGTGTCCTTTAGTAGTGGTTTCTTTGCAGCAATTCGACCATGAAGGCCTGATTCACACAGTCCCCTCTGAACAGTTGATGTTGAGACGTGTCTATTGCTTGAACTCTTTGAAGCATTTAGTTGGGTTGGAATTTCTGAGGCTGGTAACTCTAATGTCCCGTGTAGCTCAGTTGGTAGAGCATGGCGCTTGCAACGCCAGGGTTGTGAGTTCGATTCCCACGGGGGACCAGTATGAAAAATTTACGCACTCACTAACTGTAAGTCGCTCTGGATATGAGCATCTGCTAAATGACAAAAATGTAATGAACTTATCCTCTGCAGCAGAGGTAACTCTGGGTCTTCCATTCCTGTGGCGGTCCTCATGAGAGCCAGTTTCATCATAGCACTTGATTGTTTTTGCGACTGCACTTGAAGAAACTTTCTTGAAATGTTCTGTATTGACTGACCTTCATGTCTTAAAGTAATGATGGACTGTCGTTTCTCTTTGCTTATTTGATCTGTTCTTGCCATAATATGGACTTGGTATTTTACCAAATAGGGCTATCTTTTGTATACCCCCCCTACTTTGTCACAACACAACTGATTGGCTAAAACGCATTAAGAAGGAAAGAAATTCCACAAATTAACTTTTAAGAAGGCACACCTGTTAATTGAAATGCATTCCAGGTGACTACCTCATGAAGCTGGATGAGTGAATGCCAAGAGTGTGCAAAGCTGTCATCAAGGTAAAGGGTGGCTATTTGAAGAATCTCAAACATAAAATATATTTTGATTTGTTTAACACTTTTTTGGTTACTACATGATTCCATATGTGTTATTTCATAGTTATGATGTCTTCACTATTATTCTACAATGTAGAAAATAGTAAAAATAAAGAAAAACCCTGGAATGAGTAGGTGTTCTAAAACTTTTGACCGGTAGTGTACATCTCCTGTGCTCTTCATATCCAGATTAACTTCTTGTAAAACAGCCTCCTTTACAAGGGTGTTAGGTTCTAAGGTCTTTGTCAGTGGTTTCCACTCTGACTGGGCCATGTCCGTGTAGTAGGTATAAGAGTAAGTGGGGTTGGCCCAGGTGCTTTTTGTACAGCATGAGCAGGATGCTTTTCCTAATGTGTTACACTGTCATGCAAACTGAGACAGTGTCATAATGATGAATTGACAGGAAGTCTGAGGTTTGAAGAATGAGAGCAGTACATATTTCATCTAAACTAGGGGTGTCACGATACCAGTATCGCGACACTAGGAAGTAAGGAAGAAAATAAAACATTAAGCACTTAATTTCTTGACGAAATAGTCCTAACGTTTGAAGAAACCGCCGGTAGTAGTGTTGGGCCAGTAACCAAAAGGTTGCTGGATCGAATCCCCGAGCTGACAAGGTACAAAATCTGTCGTTCTGCCCCTGAGTAAGGCAGTTATCCCACTGTTCACCGGGCGCCGAGACGTGTTGTCGATTTAAGGCAGCCCCCCTACCTCTCTTATTCAGAGGGGTTGGGTTAAATGCAGAAGACACATTTCAGTTGAATGCATTCAGTTGTACAACTGACTAGGTATCCCCCTTTCCCTTATGTTGACAGAGTCACATTTGTTTATTTTGCTAAAGTAGGTTGTAGCCCTTTACACCTGTGGAATGCAGTGGCTGTACAGTAACATGCTATAAATGACATCAGAGCTCGGGCTCTGTGCTTCACAGCGCTGTATGGGTTTTGACTGACAGCCGTTCTAAACTTGAGCACTGCATGCGACAAGAAGTTGCCCCCATCCATCCCACTAATTGGGCATTTTTTTGTCTGAGTGAGAGAAATGCTACATTTTGAAAGATGAGACATTGAGGATTATAATAAATAACGCTTTGATGTCATACAAGCAAGCCAAACATCCGCGAGTCCAAATGTGTACTTCACATTTCCATATCATAAAGCTCATGTTAAATACATTGTCATCGTTGATGATCACTATGTTTGATGTACAGTTCCAAGATGACATGGCGTCATACCCCTGGGTTGTTCTGAACAGAATGTTTGTCTATTGTGAAGAAAATTCGCTGTGGAACACGCACTTGAATGCACACGACTCCTTTCTATGCGCACCAAAATTACAATCCGTTTCTCTGAATTGCCCTGTGAAAGCCTAACACTGTAAGATCGTATTTTATAACTTAGCTAGTCATGTTGGCAATAGAACAAGCTTTCAAATGATTCCCACCTGGCCCAGGTTGCGATTTATTATGGGCTGTTTTTGGATTGGTTAAACAGTAATTGTGTGATGGCGGGGATGCAGGGCTGTGCTCAAAACAACTAGTCTGGTTGCTGTAGTTCCTCAAAGGCAGAGCTAGGAGAGCTAAAAAAAACACCTTATAGTTGAAGACTTCTTTGAGTCATAAAAAGTGCATTGAAATTACATAGGAACTGTGCACACTTTGGGGAGATGTGTGGCCACTTGGAGACATCAGTTAGTCCTCTCACTCAAACCCTTGTCATTTTTTTGTCTTATTTTTGCACCTACCCCACATTTTCCAGGAATATTCTTATCATGTTACTGAATGTATCTAGTACTTTCAGATTTTGTTATCAACAAATGCGGCAAAAAGTACAGTAAACGTAAAATGCACATAACATCAAGTGTATTGTTTGGATTCAGTCTGTCCTCAACTTTGGTCTAATAATTTTCCCATCATCTCCAAACTGTTCCCTTTCAATTGCTACCATGCTTATGCATTTCCTATTTCTTCTGTAAGAAACATTTAATTTAGCCCTATCCATATAGGCCAATTCCCACGAGTAAAGGGTTAACTAACGGACCATAGAGTGAAATCTGCTTTGTTTAATTTCTTTGCCAAGGAAAATCTGGTATCATAGTATTGCGCTATCGGTATTGTGACAACACTAAACTAAACTGAGCCCTTTTTTTATAGATTAGATTCCGAGTGGCATAAGAGAACGATGTGTGGACATATCAGAACACTCAAAAATGTGTAATTGTGTATGAACAGATTAATATGCCAAAGACAACAACTAGATCAGCAGCACCACCGCAGCAGCAGAAAGAGTATCCACATTTCAGCACGAATCGAACAAGCACCATGAATATAGCCACCATGAATATTGCCACCATTTTACTCTCAATACTTTCTGCTAGGGCTAGGCCTACTCCACCTGAGCTATCAAAGCGTGCCAGCTAAAGAACAGCAGAACAAGCCCAACAGTGAAGTGAGAAAAGTGGTGCCTTTGTGTGTAATTTACTTTTACACCAAAACATGCACAACCATTTACAGTTCATTCCTTTAAACAGACCCCACTCTCTGCAAATGAGGGCAGGTCCTTGACCCTGATCCATGGTTCCAGTCTGTTCAAAATGACCTAAATCAATTGTAGAGGACAATCAACTGTCAAAGACTGTAGGGACCCCAACAAAGCAGCACAACATCACAGCAGCAGTACATACCTCAGTGCTCCAGACATGATGCCTGTCAGTGGATCATAGATGATACTTCAGGCTCACTGTCAACTCCCTGCAATAATTGGAAACTGTTATTAGTCCATTGGGTATTTCCTATGGCTAATACGGGAATTTCCAGGCCCTGGTTGCTGAGATGGGGCCAAACCCGTAACCCACTTTCTATCTTGAATAATGAGAGCTTTATTAGTCAAATTTTTACATAATTTTCTTGTTACATATTTATGAATGAAATCATTTAGGCTGCTGAAGCCTAGGCTACAGCTGTAGACCCATCATCACCTCACAGCCAGTCAACAATTTATGGCTGAGCATTCATTAAGCACAACAAATATGCGTCGGCCAGCATTTGTAAACACATTCATACTACATATAGGGGGTTAAAGCATGATCTTACATCTGGTGCGGTCCCATTTCGATATAATTATCACCCTTTTAAATCATATTTGCTTATGAATGTTTTCTGAAGCATATATAGGCCTTTAGGCCATTAAAAAGTTGTTTCATAACTTCAAACCCTAATTTATAATGAAACGGCCACAACTTTCCAGCAAGATATATGGTAGTTTGCCAAAGGAGTTTGAGTCACAGTGACAACAGCTGTTATGGATTACCCCGGCATAATCCTATGACAGAGAAAAGACTACATCACAACACATCCATTTTGACACACACAGGCAACCACTGTTCATAAAGTTCCTTACCTTACAACTCCTCTAAACTTGATCCACCTCGAAGCAGAGAACAAGACAGCACAACTGCTGCTGAAGTTGATCAAACCGATTGTGAAATGTCAGGGCGTTCCTCAAAAGTACAGTGCGCGCACACACTGTTCGTTCA
Organism: Coregonus clupeaformis; assembly: GCF_020615455.1. Classification (NCBI taxonomy): domain Eukaryota; kingdom Metazoa; phylum Chordata; class Actinopteri; order Salmoniformes; family Salmonidae; genus Coregonus; species Coregonus clupeaformis. The sequence goes on from NC_059228.1 coordinate 12,734,988, forward strand.
CTTCACTGTCGGCTCAAATCCGGGATTTGTTCCATGTATTTCCCCATCGATTTAACTGTTTATTTTCTCCTATATAACTAACTATCCGTTATGATAGGCTGGTTCTCTTGCCTACGGTCTATCAAGTCAGCTGGAAAGCCCCGGAGTGCTGGGGGAATTCCGCAGACACGTGTCAAACTTGAGCTACCGATTGGTTGTGGGAAGTGCCCCGTCTACAAATTCCCCGCCCTCATTTCAACAGTAATACAATGATGTGGTCTGCAATTAGGAGGTGCAAGGAAGGATTTACATTTACATTTTAGTCATTTAGCAGACGCTCTTATCCAGAGCGACTTAGGGTTAAGGGCCTTGCTCAAGGGCACATCGACAGATTTTTCACCTAGTCGGCTCGGGGATTAGAACCAGCGACCTTTCGGTTACTGGCACTACGCTCTTAACCACTAAGCTACCTGCCGCCCCAAGGATGTATTGGATGTTTGTATATTTTAGTATTAAACTGTGATATGACAAAAACAAAATGTACATGGTACTATATTGCAATATATGTACACTGAAAATATATATTTTTATTTCACAAGGCAAAACTATTAATATTCCAACAAATTCATACAAACATGATGCCATTTTACATAACATAAATTAGTACTTTCAGGGAGGCCTAAACACACCTCAAAGATCTGTGATGATGACTGTGTACTGCTTGGTGTTGTCGATCAGAACCAAATATCGAATCTTGATCAGCAGCAAAAATCTTTAAAAAATAATGTTTAATGGTACAGTCTGGCAGGGTAGTACAAATACATTCATATGACATTTGGAGTTGATTCAAGTGAGCAGAGAGATGTTATGATTTGGGGTCATGAAAATCCAGCAGTAGGAAATCCTGGGCAGTTGGGACACTGTTCTCATCACACAGGAAGTGGCTGCGGACAGTAAGGAGGAAGGTGCGTCTGGGAATGGACAGTAAGGAATAAATCCTCTCAGCCACTACCTGGACTAACCTCACATCTGAACCTGGAGCTGTGGGAGAAAGATAAATAATAATGTTAATGAGCCAGTGTCACAAACTGCAGATGGATGAGTGACAGAAAGAGATAAGAGGCATGGGTTGGAAGACCGTGGGAAAACACTAATCTTCTTACACATGGTCTTGCTCAGCTTGTCAGGAGGAGTGTCGAGCAAGATCTTCTGCAGCAGGACAGGTGGCACCTGCACACACACCTGGCTTTCTCCATCCTTCACAGTCAGCATTACTGGCCTTGAGTGAAGTGAGAAAGTCACTTTACTAACCCAAAACACAAGCCAAAGAGTCATTTGGTACTGTCATAGAGTAAGCTAGTATTGGAGCTTGAAGGAGCCATTTGCAGTTGACATAATCACCGCTTTTAGAAAATGAGAGCTATTCAGGCTGCTTGAGTTAATTACCAGCCAATTCCATTTATATTTGGAAAAAGTGTGTTGTTTGGTACGTCTGAGAAGTGGACACTTTCACTAAAATAATCAGAGTCAGTGAGTGAAGTATTATTGAGGTCTCTCTTTATACTTTAATGTAATGTAATGCTTGTCATGTTGGCGAGATGCCCAGTGTTGTGGTTGTATTACCTGTAATAGCGTCGTACTCCAGTATGGGGGAGGCAGGGGTAGCAGGGACAGTAGATACCGTTGTCATCTGTGTCCAGCTCGGCAGCGCAGCGCCCACAACCCGTGAACGTGATGTCACCTGACACCGTGTCCAGGATACTCTCCAGATGCGTGTCACTGTCCATCCGCTGCAGTGCATTCTGGGAGGGGCTGCCTTGAAACTGGAACGCTGTGATGTGAACTCGCAGTTCCACATCACCTTAGAGGACGAAAAGCAACAAATGATAAAAGTTAAAGATAAGTAAAAAAGAAAAGAAAACATTATTACATCTGCCTGAGGCTGATGCCACACAAGCGCTCGCATGCAGCACAAACACACAGGTTGTTACACATGTAAATAGTGCCACACATGCAGAGAAACACACAGTTGGCCTTGCAGTGTTGAATATTGTTGTCCTGGATTGTTGTTGTTTTGCAATGTCTTTCTTTGTCCCCCCCCCCCCCTTCTCTTTTTTTTCTATTTGTCGGTCGTTGGCACGTCGTGGTTGTTTGAATAAAAAATACACGCAAAAAAGGCACCTATTGGTTGATAGATAAAAGAAATGCAGACACATACATACATTACATACAGTACCAGTCAAAAAGTTTGGACACACCTAATCATTCAAAGGCTTTTCTACATTTTTACTATTTTCTTCATTGTAGAATAATAGTGAAGACCTTAAAACTATGAAATAACACATATGGAATCATGTTGTAACCAAAAAAGTGTTAAACAAATCAAAAACAATATTTTTTCTTTGAGATTCTTCAAATAGCCACCCTTTGCCTTGATGACAGCTTTGCACACTCTTGGCATTCTCTCAACCAGCTTCACCTGGAATGCTTTTCCAACAGTCAAAGGATTTCCCACATATGTTGAGCACTTGTTGGCTGCTTTTCCTTCACTCTGCGGTCCGACTCATCCCAAACCATCTCAATTGGGTTGAGATCGGGTGATTGTGGAGGCCAGGTCATCTGATGCAGCACTCCATCACTCTCCTTCTTGGTAAAATAGCCCTTACACAGCCTGGAGGTGTGTTGGATCATTGTCCTGTTGAAAAACAAATGATAGTCCCACTAAGCCCAAACCAGATGGGATGGCGTATCGATGTAGAATGCTGTGGTAGCCATGCTGGTTAAGTGTGCCTTGAATTCTAAATAAATCACAGACAGCAAAGCGCCCCCACACCATAACACCTCCTCCTCCATGCTTTATGGTGGGAAATACACATGCAGAGATCAACCGTTGACCCACACTGCATCTCACAAACACACAGAGGTTGGAACCAAAAATCTCCAATTTGGACTCCAGACCAAAGGACAAATTTCCACCGGTCTAATGTCCATTGCTAATAATAATGGCGCTGGAGAAGAAGGCTGCCGTTTTACAGCCCTCTAACCAATTGTACTATTATGTGTGTTTTTCCGCGTTATTTGTAATTTATTTTGTACATAATGTTTCTGCCATCGTCTCTTAGAACCAAAAAGAGCTTCTGGATATCAGGACAGCGATTACTCACCTCGTATTGGACGAAGATTTTTTCTTCAACGAGGCGGCCGCGAAGGACATCCTACAGACACCCGACAAGGCCCAAATCCCCGTCATTCGCATGAGGAAGAGACGGAGATATCGTGGACGTAGGTTGGGGTGCCTTGTAAGGATCCGACGGCGAGCGAGTAAACTGCCGCTCCCATCAATCCTATTAGCCAATCTTCAATCATTTGAGAATAAATTGGATGACTTAAGATTACGGTTATCCTACCAATGGGACATTAAAAACTGTAATATCTTATGTTTCACCGAGTCGTGGCAGAACGACGACATGGACAACATACAACTAGCGGGCTATACGCTACATCGGCAGGATAGAACGGCTGACTCCGGTAAGACAAGGGGTGGCGGTCTGTGTATATTTATAAACAACAGCTGGTGCAGAAAATCAAATACTAAGGAAGTCTCAAGGTTTTGCTCGCCTGAGGTAGAGTATCTTATGATAAGCTGTAGACCACACTATTTACCAAGAGAGTTTTCATCTATATTTTTCATTGCTGTCTATTTACCACCACAAACCGATGCTGGCATTAAGATTGCACTGAATGAGCTGTATAAGGCCATAAGTCAACAGGAAAACGCTCATCCAGAGGCAGCGCTCCTAGTGGCCGGGGACTTTAATGCAGGGAAACTTAAATCAGTTCTACCTAATTTCTACCAGCATGTGAAATGTGCAACCAGAGGGGAAAAAAAAAAAACTCTAGACCACCTTTACTCCACACACAGAGACGCATACAAAGCTCTCCCTCGCCCTCCATTTGGCAAATCTGACCATAACTCTATCCTCCTGATTCCTGCTTATAAGCAAAAACTAAAGCAGGAAGCACCAGTGACTCGGTCAATAAAAAAAGTGGTCAGATGACGCAGATGCTAAGCTACAGGACTGTTTTGCTAGCACAGACTGGAACATGTTCCGGGATTCTTCAGATAGCATTGAGGAGTACACCACATCAGTCACTGGCTTCATCAATAAGTGCATCGATGATGTCGTCCCCACAGTGACCGTACGTACATACCCCAACCAGAAGCCATGGATTACAGGCAACATCCGCACTGAGCTAAAGGGTAGAGCTGCCGCTTTCAAGGAGCGGGACTCTAACCCGGACGCTTATAAGAAATCCCGCTATGCCCTCCGACGAACCATCAAACAGGCAAAGAGTCAATACAGGACAAAGATTGAATCGTACTACACCGGCTCTGACACTCGTTGGATGTGGCAGGGCTTGAAAACTATTACAGACTACAAAGGGAAGCACAGCCGCGAGCTGCCCAGTGACACAAGACTTCCAGACGAGCTAAACCACTTCTATGCTCGCTTCGAGGCAAGCAACACTGAAGCATGCATGAGAGCACCAGCTGTTCCGGATGACTATGTGATCACGCTCTCCGTAGCCTATGTGAGTAAGACTTTTAAGCAGGTCAACATTCACAAGGCCGCAGGGCCAGACGGATTACCAGGACGTGTACTCCGAGCATGTGCTGACCAACTGGCAAGTGTCTTCACTGACATTTTCAACATGTCCCTGACTGAGTCTGTAATACCAACATGTTTCAAACAGACCACCATAGTCCCCGTGCCCAAGGACTCTAAGATAACCTGCCTAAATGACTACCGACCCGTAGCACTGACGTCTGTAGCCATGAAGTGCTTTGAAAGGCTGGTCATGGCTCACATCAACACCATTATCCCAGTAACCCTAGACCCACTCCAATTTGCATACCGCCCCAACAGATCCACAGATGATGCAATCTCTATTGCTCTCCACACTGCCCTTTTCCACCTGGACAAGAGGAACACCTACGTGAGAATGCTATTAATTGACTACAGCTCAGCATTCAACACCATAGTGCCCTCAAAGCTCATCACTAAGCTAAGGATCCTGGGACTAAACACCTCCCTCTGCAACTGGATCCTGGACTTCCTGACGGGCTGCCCCCAGGTGGTAAGGGTAGGTAACAACACATCTGCCACACTGATCCTCAACACGGGGGCCCCTCAGGGGTGCGTGCTCAGTCCCCTCCTGTACTCCCTGTTCACCCATGACTGCATGGCAAGGCACGACTCCAACACCATCATTAAGTTTGCCGACAACACAACAGTGGTAGGCCTGATCACCGACAACAATGAGACAGCCTATAGAGAGGAGGTCAGAGACCTGACCATGTGGTGCCAGGATAACAACCTCTCCCTCAACGTGACCAAGACAAAGGAGATGATTGTGGACTACAGGAAAAAAAAGAGGACTGAGCACGCCCCCATTCTCATCGACGGGGCTGTAGTGGAACAGGTTGAGAGCTTCAAGTTCCTTGGTGTCCACATCACCAACGAACTATCACGGTCCAAACACACCAAGACAGTAGTGAAGAGGGAACGACAAAGCCTATTCCCCCTCAGGAGACTGAAAAGATTTGGCATGGGTCCTCAGATCCTCAAAAAATTATACATCTGCACCATCGAGAGCATCCTGACTGGTTGCATCACCGCCTGGTATGGCAACTCCTTGGCCTCCGACCGTAAGGCACTACAGAGGGTAGTGCGTACGGCCCAGTACATCACTGGGGCCAAGCTTCCTGCCATCCAGGACCTCTATATCAGGCGGTGTCAGAGGAAGGCCCTCAAAATTGTCAAAGACTCCAGCCACCCTAGTCATAGACTGTTCTCTTTGCTACCGCATGGCAAGCGGTACCGGAGTGCCAAGTCTAGGTCCAAAAGACTTCTCAACAGTTTCTACCCCCAAGCCATAAGACTCCTAAACAAGGCAGCTGGGACCATAGTCACCAAGAAAACAATTGGTAACACACTACGCCGTGAAGGACTGAAATCCTGCAGCGCCCGCAAGGTCCCCCTGCTCAAGAAAGCACATATACAGGCCCGTCTGAAGTTTGCCAATGGACATCTGAATGATTCAGAGGAGAACTGGGTGAAAGTGTTGTGGTCAGATGAGACCAAAATCGAGCTCTTTGGCATCAACTCAATTCGCCGTGTTTGGAGGAGGAGGAATGCTGCCTATGACCCCAAGAACACCATCCCCACTGTCAAACATGGAGGTGGAAACATTATGCTTTGGGAGTGTTTTTCTGCTAAGGGGCCAGAACAACTTCACCGCATCCGAGGGACGATGGACGGGGCCATGTACCGTCAAATCTTGGGTGAGAACCTCCTTCCCTCAGCCAGGGCATTGAAAATGGGTCGTGGATGGGTATTCCAGCATGACAATGACCCAAAGCACATGGCCAAGGCAACAAAGGAGTGTCTCAAGAAGAAGCACATTAAGGTCCTGGAGTGGCCTAGCCAGTCTCCAGACCTTAATCCCATAGAAAATCATTTATTTGGGCTGCAATTTATGAGGCTGGTAACTCTAATGAACTTATCCTCTGCAGCAGAGGTAACTCTGGGTCTTCCATTCCTGTGGCGGTCCTCATGAGAGCCAGTTTCATCATAGCGCTTGATGGTTTTTGCGACTGCACTTGAAGAAAGTTCTTGAAATGTTCCGTATTGACTGACCTTCATTAAAGTAATGGATGGACTGTCGTTTCTCTTTGCTCTGTTCTTGCCATAATATGGACTTGGTCTTTTACAAAATAGGGTTATCTTCTGTATACCCCCCTACTTTGTCACAACACAACTGATTGGCTCAAACGCATTAAGAAGGAAAGAAATTCCACAAATTAACTTTTAAGAAGGCACACCTGTTAATTGAAATGCATTCCAGGTGACTACCTCATGAAGCTGGTTGAGAGAATGCCAAGAGTGTGCAAAGCTGTCATCAAGGCAAAGGGTGGCTATTTGAATCTAAATCTCAAATTTAAAATATATTTTGATTTGTTTAACACTTTTTTGGTTACTACATGAGTCCATATGTGTTATTTCATAGTTTTGATGTCTTCACTATTATTCTACAATGTAGAAAATAGAAAAAACAAAGAAAAACTCTGGAATGAGTAGGTGTGTCCAAACTTTTGACTGGTACTGTATATTTTAAAAAATGTTGTTCAGCAACTTCACAATGGGTTGTGAGAATAGCAATTTAGTGCTGATCCCGCTACTTTTCAATACAGAAATGCATTTACAGAACTCCTGTACTACATGACAGAACCACTATTTTCGATTTCTTAAGTGTTGTAAAATGTTGTGCCTTGACCGACCAAAATCCTATTTTATTTTCCTGTGACCCTACAAATAAACAAAGTAATGTTCCATGGCAACAACCCAGTCTCATGTTGTGACCCAGTAGGAATTGCAATGTCCATGAGTCACGAGTAGGCCCCAACCCACTATTTGGCAAACAAACCCTGATGTAGCTGCTTACCAGTGTACTTCTGGGACAGGAGAGTGTGCAGGTCTATCTCCAGGCTGGTGCTGGCATGTTTGGCAGGGCCTGGCCTGTAGAACTCCAGCGCCCGCGTGTCGTCAGGGAAGAGAGGCTCACAGGAGCCCCAGGGGGTGGTGTGCAGCTCCAGCAGGCCTGTCATCATACTCTCCCTTACCAGGAGCAACCGGAAAAACCACACTGCATCTGCACAGGAGCAGGGGGAGGCAGCTCACTCATACAGCAATATCTAAATAGCTAGTTGGATTATGTAATGCATACAAGTAGAGCGATTGCTAGCACTTGGCTAAATGTTTAGCGAAGTTAGTAACTCCTTCTTATTTGTCCTAACTTTACCTTTGTTCCTGTTGATCCGCTGCAGCCAGGTCAAGGCAGCTCCCCAGAGCACCACTGCCCCCTGCTGTCCATCCCCCTGCTCTACAGTCAGCACAGCCTTCAGTACTCCTCCTACCCTGGACATGCCCTCTGCCTCGGCTCGCCACGCTGGGTAACACAGAGTCAGACACACAGGCTGCTGCTGTCAACACTCATGTAGTGATGGCTGTCTATGTCCATACAACCACCTTCCACATCAAAGTCAAATAAAATGCATGTCAGACAAAAGGGATACATTCAGACGTGTGTGTGTGTGTGCATACCTGTTTGAGTGACAGCTGTGGTGATCTCGGTGCATGTGCCAATGCTATGTTGTGTGTGTGTGTGAAAAATATAGTGTGTGTCTACATGATATAATCTCCTAGTCTGAGGCATATTACCTGTGATCATCTCAGTGTGTGTGACTCTGAGCAGTGCATGCACCAGTGTGTCGGGTCTCAGGGTCCTGAGACGGGCGTGGGGGATGGTGTTAGGATTCTGAGGGACGCGAAGAGGGAGGGACACCAGCAGGGGACGCTTCTCACGCAGGTAACTGCACAGTGACTTCAGTGTCCGGCCATTCACATTCTGAGGGACTGCAGAACACAGAAACATTTGTCAATCCACTCTAGATGTAATGTGGGCTTTTTAATGACTCAACAGTCAGAGATTAACATGTGCAAGGGGCTTTCACAAACACTGCTATCATGTGAAGATCAACATGTGCACACACCCTCTGAAACACCTTGTTTTTTATTGAACACTTATCAGGAAGCTATACAAATGATCACACTATGCCAAGAGCAGAGAGCAAAAGTGAGTAAGTGAACCTACACCATCAATCAAGACAACTGTGAGAGAGAGATTAGACATTCTAGAACTTCTAGGAAGGGGTGATAAATATGCCACAAATAATTATTGACAGGCACTTGCGAAAGCATGCTGCAATTCCCCATCTAGTCACCAGATGGGTGTAAGGCCTAAAGGTACCCAGGTTGGAATCTAAATAGTTGGCTGATTCTACTCCTCTTCTTCCACTGTTTATTGTATCCATATGATATTTGATTCATAGTAATTCATTTATAAATATGTCACCACAGTTAAGACACAGTGGTTTACAAATGGCTTGTGAATGATGTGGTGTTTCCTGTCTACACAGCCCCACCTAGAGGTGAGCTGCTGCCAGTGACCTGGCCCAGGTTGAGGAGCCTGCTGCTGTACGTCGACTGTAGCACCGTCTCTCCTCTCCACTTGTCCTCCTTCACCATCACACCTGTCATGACAACAGGTAGCTGTTACTGCTGTATCATATATACAATTGATAGTCTATTGGTAGCAAGTTCAAATATAAGGAACAAATGCAAGGAACTTCCTTGCACTCTTGATTGTTGTTACTGTAATACAGAACTGGGCAAAGGTGAGTCCTTGCAACTGCAAGAGATAACAGCATTATTTTATCAATAAAAGATTTATAACAAAGTAATACAAGTAACTGGGTAGTTTATATCTACCAGTGATGAGCAGCACATCTCCAGCATACACAGTCAGGGCCCAGAACGCTGCCCTCCTCCACAAGACCACCTTCATCTCCACTCCTGATTGGTCAGTAACCACCACAGAGGCCAGGGGGATACAGGAGCCAGCAGACGCCCCGGACCTCACTCTGATCTCCTTCAGATGACACGGGTGCACCACGGCCACTAAGATGGAGTAACGCACTCCCTGAGTGCCACATTTAGCCAGGGTGGTGTGGGCTTGGGAAGTAACACAACCCTTCCCTGTAGTCTGGTCTGGTGACCTATCAGTTCTGTCTGTGGTGGGGGAGACTTTACTCCTTTTAGGGGCTGGGGGTGCAGGTGAGGTCTGTACAGGGGATCTAGGTGATGGGAGAGGGCTTTTGGAGACTACACCCACTTCTTTGTTCCCCATTGGGTTACCCTGAGAGCAGAGCACCCCATCAGCAGTGGCCTCCAGTATCACCCCTCCTTCCTCCTGCCTCTGGCTCAGCAGGGACTCATAGAAGAGCTCCATGGAGCCCTGATTGGTCACTCCTTGGCCCCGCTCTCTGGGTGACTGAGTGGGGGTTGCTGGGCTGTACAGCTCCGGGGAGCTGGTGTAGGTGGAAGTGGATGGTGTGGATTTAGGTGGTGTTTGTGGAAGTCTAGCTTTCACAGGGCTGGTCTCTGGTTGTCCCCCCAGCCTTCCTCTCAGGAGCAGGGCCTGGCTGACTGTCCATGCACTGAGGTACTCCATCTCCACAGACACAGACTGAGCAGGGGCTGGATCTGACTGGAGGCCTGTTCTCTCAGGGGCAGACTCAGGCCCTGGGTCAGGCTGCCCGGCAGGGAAGCAGCTGTCCAGATACTCCCTCACTGACTCAGAACACAGGTCCTCATCATTACCGACTGCTTGCTCATTCTGGGGAGTTGAGCTCTCCAAAGGGGCCAGGCCAGCCTGGGTTGTCTCTTTACAGCCTGGTTCTCTCTCTAAGGGAGATCCGGTTTGGGTCTCAGGACCTTGGAGACTGGTACCGTGCTTGCTGGTACTGGGCAGCTCTCCGGGCTCTGATGAGGAGTCACTTCCATGGATCCCACCCTCATCCTCCCTAGGCCTCAGTCTGCCCCCCTGCCAGCAGAGCTCCATGGTCCTCCACTGACCAGACTTTCCCTCAGCAGCATCAGACACAGGTGTGAGGGGAGGGGCACCCATGAACACATGAATCTTTGGCTTGTCGGTCATGCTGGTGTTTTCACTTAAAGCCACATGTCAGAATCTCTTGGGTTCCATAGACACTGATGCAATCCTTTCCTCTGAACAGAAAATACTCCTGTGAAGAAAACAGAATCTACGATATAACATATGCATGTTGATAATGATTACTTCATCCCTTTGATCGATTTCTAATGTTAATATGGTTATTATGTAGGCATTTGATTAATGCTTAGTAAATGTATATGTGTGTTTTTGGGTCTAATAAAGATTAACTCTTTGCCACAGTATGATGCCAAAGGGCAGGATCCCAACTTTAAGGTGGGACACTGTAGAGCCCAAACTCACTAATGTGCAAATTCACCTTGGAGGGGTTGAATACTGTACCTCTGTGGAATTGGACTTCCTCTCTTTAAAACAAGAGACATTTCAAAAAGGACAAACAAGGATGTTTAGAAATTGTTTGGGAGGACAAATAGATTTGTTTCGTCAAACAAACCTCACACGAGTAAGCAGAAAGCTTAATGGTGATTTGAAAAACATGGTAGAACCCCCCTGTTCTGAAAACCATGCTCCACATACAGTACAGGGATTTTAGTGCAGTAGAGGTATACAGCTCCACAGCTGGCAACAATAACAGAGGCCATTTGTTAGAGAGACTGTTAAATGTACACGTTCCTGGCATGTGATGTTTCTGTGGAAAAGCCGAAAAAGGCAGTGTAACTGAGTAACTCCCCAGAACTCACCAACCAGACGATGGGTGTTGTGAGCACGCGAGCCAATGATACACCAGAACTGTTCACTTTGAAACCACATCAAGACTGATTGCAGCCCTCAAACTACAGAACGGTAGGGTGAGAGACAGGAAAAGATGGGAGTGAGGAGAGGGTGTAGGCCTTCTGATTGTCAATGTTGTGAGTGTGCTTATACCACAAACACTGCTAGAGTTGGTGCAGCTGTAGAACTTTTTGAGGCTCTGTTAGCAGAGTTGTGGTTGATCATTGCTAGACTTCTTATTTAAAGAAAGCATGGTGGACTGGACTGTGTGTGTGTGTCCAACACTAGGGGTGATCTTATCTGTTTACTCAGGGTATAGTCCACAGCAAGGGGTCAGTGTTGCAGTAGTAAGGATTTACAAACTGAAACAGCTACAACCTGTTTGACATCAGGTTGCATCAGCCAGTGCTGTGCCTTTTGAGACATGTGTAAGCAAACCCATTGACACTGCCCAGTAAGCAAATTTAAGTGGAAAGACCTCTTTTAGACGTATTTTCCTAGATGTTGACATCACGTGCATTTCAGGTGCTGAATGAAAGGTTAGAAGTATTTTCTGGATGTCGAAAATACGTCTTATACGGACATTGAAAATATGTATTATACGTCAAAATCAACATCAGGTGCATTTTAGGTGCTGAATGAAAAAGAAAAAAATACGTATTTTCCAGACATTGAACATACGTCTGTCTGTTTTTCCCAGACTATGAAATGTTCTCATTTACAGACATTGAAAATACGTATTTTTCGGTCATTGATTCTATGGCCAAATTTCAGCTGCTATACATCAGCATTATATCACAATAATAATTTCACACCTCTTAATAGGAAAGAGGATCCAACTGAAGATTGCCGAAAAATATGTAGCATTCCACCCATCTACTGTATCACATGCACTTATGTTAGCTTTTTCAAAAGCTTTAAAACTGGCAGCAATGATATTCAAAGTAGTCCAACATATAGAATAAACCAACAGACCACTTCAACTACAAAAACATTCTAAAATGTAAAAATGAGTAACGGCTACATATTTCTTTTTTGCTATGAATGGGATAGGTTGTTGTTCATCTACCTTAGTTGAATGCACTGACTGTAAGTCACACTAGATAAGAGCATCTGCTGAATTACCAAAATGTACATGTAAAAACAAAAACTTGCAAAGCATGCTGGGTATTATTCTAAGGAGCTCCGCACCCAAACAAGTAAACATTGGGTCGGTGCGGACCAGATCCAAATCATAGATGTCTAGGCTATTTTTCACAAGTTTGAACATCAGTACAGTATGGCACAGTTTAGTACAGTAGAGCACAGTAAAAATTGAGTACAGTTCTATATGGTACAGGACAGTAGAGTTTTATTCAGTAGAGTACAGTACAGTTATTAGAGTGCATTAGAGTAAAGTAGAGTACAATACAGTACACTTTACTGTACTCTAGTGTGCTCTATTGTACTGTACTTTTCCTTAATGTACTGTGTACTGCAGGGATGGGCAACTGGCGGCCCGTGGGCCCGCGGATCAATTTACCCCCCAAAATATTTAGGAACTCGGTCAGGGTCTCAACTTACTGTTGAGAGTTAGAATAGTAGAATACACAAGGTGCAATTTTGAAATTTGGTTGTGCATCAGCACTTTTTCTCTTGTTATGTTATAGATTGTTACATAAACTGGCCGCTAGATTAAACTTGTAATAATCATGGTGGAATTACCGACCGGGGGCCCCATGGATTTTGTTAGTCACTCTCACTAAAATATGATATAAAAACTGCAAACATCTTTCTCCACCCTATGGCAAAATATGTAGAACTGCATGAAATGAGTTATAAAATTGCAACATTTTCTCTCCACCCCATGACAAAATGTGTAGAATTGCTGGTAATTAACTCAAACTTGTGGGGGACCACTTTCGAGAGGGGGGCCACTAAAATGTTCTGCTTGCAAGGTGGCGGGGGCCCTCCAACAAATTTTCGCTTAGGGCCCCCAAAAGGTTAGGGCCAGCTCTGACCTGCATGTGTGGGTTTGGATGTGGGTACACTGACCCCGAGCCACTGCGGCCCCTAATGTTGAGTTGAGATTTTTTGTGGCCCCCACCTCCATCAAAGTTGCCCATCCCTGGTGTACTGTAATGTACTGTGTAGCTCAGTTGGTAGAGCATGGCGCTTGCAATATCAGGGTTGTGGGATCTATTCCCACGGGGGACCAGTATGAAAATGTATGCACTCACTAACTGTAAGTCGCTCTGGATAAGAGCGTCTGCTAAATGACTAAAATGTAAATCTATGATAGGTTCAGATTTGGTCCGGTCCAGACCAAATCTGAACCGATTATAGACGTTTATGTTTGGACTAAATCAAGGCCAGTCCGGACCAAATCGTAACCAATTATAGACGTCTATGTTCGGGCTTAATCAAGACCAAATTTGAATGTCTATGTTTTGGCCAAATATGGTGCAGATCGTAAAAATACATCCAAAAGACATCGCCTGACGACAAATGCTTAGTGGGTGAGGCTTGGGGTTGCAAACACTATTGCAATTTCCTGGTGATAGATCTCCATCCACACCAATGTGCAGCGTCTTACATACTAAGGACACTGTCTGCCTTGGCGTTCATTCCTAAAAATTGGGATGTAGTGGTGTATGACTTTTATGGTTTCTACAAATGCTACAGTCTGCAAGCCTCCTTTTCCCTCTGTGATGCAAAATAACTAAATGTACAGAGAAAGCAGCATATGGAATATATTTTCCTCAGTGCTCTCTAACGTTACTCCCTTCCCATGGGTGAACCTGCTGTCTTTCAAAGAGATAACACTTTTTGAGGGAGGGTTGGGAGCAATCTATGGGTGCTGCAAGTCCAAAAAAAATGTTGAAGACCCAAAATGTGTATCTCAATCCATTTATTTTCCATAATTCAGTACTTCCTGTATAGCCCACACCCTTGAACACACCCCTCCAACTCATGAATTGATATTCTACAAATGCAAATGAACTCTCTCTGCTACCACATCATTCACTGTGCAGAATTATACACACGTTTTTGACATTTTGCTTTAATCAATGTCAAGAGAACTGGGCCATGTTCAGTACAAAAACGTTGTGGAATGTTGTAGATAGAAATGTTATGACTAGAGCCTGATGTGATTCCTTATTATATATAACAGAGGATTGTTTGTTTTACATCACACATTTATATCTGAACTTGCGTCCTGCTGAACACGCCCAGGGAGCGCAACTATTTGTTGCGGAGGCGCGCATTACTTTGCATGCGCGTTCAAGTGGAACCCTCCCCAGTGAGGTAGGAATCCACACAAACGCGTCTGCATTAAAACAAGAAAAGGGACGCGTGACTGCTGTCAGATCAATGCGAAACGGGACAGGACAAGCCGTTGTCTTGTTTTAAGTTTTGGTTTTCCCCCGGACCATTTCATTGTCTAACCCCTCACTTTTCTTTGAATTTCATTCGTTACTACCTCTGTTAAAAATGTACAGATATTTCGGAGAATTACTTACTCGTGGTGCAAACAGTGCTCTGGCCTCGGGATGTGTCGAGTCGGCTCTTCCAGTTACCGCGTCGTTGATGAGGGTGTGCCACTACAGCGAGGTCGGAGGAGAGAAAGATGCAGATGATCCCAACTTCTTTAAAATGGTGGAGGGATTCTTTGACCGCGGTGCAAATATCGTTGAGGATAAACTGGTGGAGGACCTCAAAAACAAGGAGACGCCAGTGCAGAAGAGACACCGCGTACGTGGAATCCTCAAGATTATCAAGCCCTGCAACCATATACTGAGTGTGTCGTTCCCCATCAAGCGAGACAACGGCGAATGGGAGGTGATTGAGGGGTATCGTGCCCAGCACAGCCAACACAGGACCCCCTGTAAAGGAGGTAAAGCGGGGACAGTGAAGGGGCGTGGGTCATTCAACGCTGAACTGACACTGAGTGTAGCTAGCATGCTAGCCAGTCTGTCAACTCCCGTTCAGATGGTTCAAACATTTTCCAACTTTCCTAGGCTACGTATGTTTCGATGCTAGCTTGCTAATATTGACTTTTAAAATTACGTTGTGTGAGGAAGCGGCTGGTTTCCATATCTTGTTAGCTACTTTGACAGTCAACTCATGCCCGCTGAGGGTCCACACAAATTCAAAGCTAACTAATGTTAACTACCACCAAGATAATATGCATTGGCTAAATTACTAGCTAGTTAACTAGGTAGCTTATCTATCCATTACCAAGCTAGCTAGATACGTTCTGACAAACGTACAACTGTATTTTGTTGCTAGCTACAATTATGAAGTAATAAATCAAACTATAAAACGAAAGCTGTTGCACAAAAGGTATTTTGTCAATCACCGGGCAAATTAGCATCTGAGGTTGAAGGGGCCTATCTATGGAGCCCTCGCGCTTGTAGCTGATTAAATGCCGCGTTCAAAACAACTGGGAACTCTCAAAGATACGAGGTCAAATCATGACGTCGGTGATCTTCGAGCTCTAGAAAGAGGCCCGAGTTGGATTACCGTTCAAATCGATTTTCCCAGTCGGAGCTCGTTTTTGTACGAGTTCCTAGTTGTTTTGATTGCACTGAAGTCAGAGATTTCCGAGTTCCCAGTTGTTTTGAACCCAGCATAACCACGTAGCTGAGTGAGCGAAGTCTCCACATGTTTTTTTTTTCTTCAGGGAAACTGAAAGTAGGTTGAAAATACTGTATCCCTGAACCGGAAACAGCCGCTTTATACCTCTCAGCAGAGAGTGGTAGCAATTATATTTATAACTAACCCAAGATAGTTCATCTGTGTCGTTTACAGTGGGAACAAATGAAGCATAGTGGGCAGAACAAGCATGGAGGTGGGCGAAACACGAGCTAGCTAGCTGCTTCTTTTTCTTCAGTGGGGTTTATCCGCGGTTGACGTCCAACGTTATGGTGCGTTCACACAAGCTAGCAAGATCCTATTGGCGCATTGTAGCATATATTTGCATATTTCCGTTAGGGAACGCCTCCTCGGAAGTGCGCATGTGCACAAACTCAATTCGACCTTGCACTCTTAAACAAATACTTTTTTTTTTTACTTTGGCAAAGCATCAAGTCTATAAAACGTAGTGTACTGTGTTCGTAAGGTTCTAGTTTTGGGAACAGAAAAATGTATTATGATCAGATGTTTCATTGATGAGAAAATTAGAAGAATGTCGGCCCAGTTTCACCTTGATCCATCCCCTCCCACTACCCACTACTGGACCATATTTGGTGGTGAGAACGTTCTAAATGGATGCTTCAGCTTTATAGCCCCTGTGAAGTGTCTGGGTTTCCCCTTCTGTAACCACTTCTGGTGGTAGCTGATTGGAAGGGGAGACGCTATATGGACACCTGCGGCCTAAGCGACAGATCAAAATTTAGGGGCAGGTCCAACTCAAGGTGTCATAAAAAAAAATGCACCCACCTCCCCAACATTACAAATATTTTCACCTGACCCTCCCTTTTCCCTGTAAAATACATTGAATACCCTCCCCCCTCATAGAATTAACTCAAAATAATGTTTACGACCAACTGTAGCGACCCTGGATATCGACTTTGCCCCTTCCACATGCTTTTGTGGCACAGTCGATGCCACAGCAGGGCTACGGGCCAGAAGGTTGACGGTTCGCCGACCACCACAGACAAGGTCACTCTCCCTTTCCCCGCCTGTTTCATAACACTACGATCAAAGCCGGCTGTAGACAATTATCAGCTAGGAGGAAATCTGATTTTCAACATTTTGATGCCATATTTATAATTATATTAAATATATGCAACACATTTTCCACCAACGGGTTTCTGTGCCAATCCACCACAGAACCAATAAACAAAGCATACCGACTTCGGGGACTTAAATATCATGGTTTGCATTTTCAACACCACAGTAAATAAGACTGTCAATCTCTACAAACAGAAAATACATCCCTCCCTACCTTGTAGGCTTACCCAGTATTGAAGGCTTGTCTTGACATTCTCAGAATATAATTAAACCTTTTGGTATTTTGTAGCAATGTCTTTTTCCATTCATCAATTGGCCGCTGGACAGTTTGGATTGATTGATTTTTATTTGTCAGTATAAAAGAAAAGCATAATAAAGCCGGTGACTTATTTCCATTGTAGTGCCTAATTTTTTAAAACAAAATTACATATACAATTTACATAGATGCAGACATATTATAGAGATGAAAAAATGCTCAACCTCCAGATGAGTATGAGGGGGGAGTTTAAGCTATAACAAATTACAAAAACACTATGCAAAACTGTATAGACACACATTTTTTTATTGGTTTTTAGGCTACTTTCCTGAAATATAATAATTGTCCACCTCACGGTTCAGCTGCCAGAGATTTGAGCACTAAATGTATCAGGGAATTGCGTGCATAAACCTACAGGCTTATGTGTCCACTGTATAATATTAATATTTTAAGATAGAAGAGAAGCTTAGACCTAACCCCAGAGAGATATGCCAGTGGCATGCTACTACACCGACATGCATTTCTTTGTCAGATGGCTACTGCGTCAGATGTACAGAAGGAAGTAAATTAACAAATTAGCCATCAGAATATTTTGTATAATATTAGGCGTTATATTGTTAGATTATAGGAGTAACTCTGGTAGGCCTGAAACAGACTTCCTCACCTCAAGTTCAACTGTTGGAGTCAGTTGGAGCGCCAGGTCACACTGCCTTCATATCTTAGGCCTGCAGTAGCTAAAGCTTAATAATAGCCACACATTTACATTTTAGTCATTTAGCAGATGCTCTTATCCAGAGCGACTTACAGTTAGTGAGTGCATACAATTTCATACTGGTCCCCCGTGGGAATTGAACCCACAACCCTGGCGTTGCAAGCGCCATGCTCTACCAACTGAGCTACACACCATACCAAACCTTCATAAACATTTCTACACTTTATTAGGGTAATATCAAAAGTCAAGCCATTGTTTTATAGGGAAAATATGAGCAGAAGAGTGGATGTAAACCAGGGAAAAAACGCACTACCCTCCCCGACCACTAGGGGCCTAAATTATAACAGTTGTGTCCATTTAAAACTAAATATCTGCATGCACCATTTCTGAAAACACTGCACAGGCACAAACATTGAGATTTATAAACTTGGCGCACGCCATACATACGCAGGTTTCCTGTTTATAAAATCCCATCGTTCACCTTTTATGGTGACAATAATGCCTTTATTTGCTGTATACTTCGGAAGTATTGGAATTAGGCCAAGACCGTATCTAATGGAAATAGCAATGCATAGCGAACTTGATCAAATGTCTTTGGAGGAATGTTTGTTTTCTTTTGCAGTGACATTTGCTGTATCTGACAGTTTCTAAAAGACAAAAACAGATAGCAAATTGTTGTGGATTTGAGTGCAATAATGTTTTGGATTAACTTTTTCCCGAACCTAAATATGCTGCACTGCCCGCGAATTCTGAAACATTGTCTACTCTGATTTTTTTTTAAACCACAGTAGGCCTACTTACAGTGGTAGCCAACACACTTCAATGCAAAAGGTCAACTGTCTGTTCATCTGTTTCTACTTCTAATTCTACTGTATGTTATATACCGCGCTCCCTGTCGGACGCATGAAATTCCTTGAAATTATAATAGCCTATCTAATAGGCCCAATTAAATGAGATGCGCATGGTAATTTGTTGTATGGCTGCTTCGGGAATATGAACTCATCATGACCAGAAAAGCTGAGAAATGTATTCTGCAATGGTTAGGATATATTTGTATTATGTTTATAAATAAAGTATTGCCTACTCGAGAAATGTGATATTACAATATTCAGACGTAGTAGCCTACAAACATAAATGGAAAAGGTGAACCGTCTGTTCTACCGTTAAACTACGCATCGGATCGCATAGAGCAAAATACTTGAAATGGCTTATCTATTTACTACTGTGAAGTGGGTCCAATTAAATGAGATGGGACGAATGGTAGCCTATCCTAACTTGTTGTACAGTCGTGGCCAAAAATATTGGCACCCTTGCACTTTTTTCAAATAATGCACAATTTCTTCCAGAAATCTGTTGAAATTAAAAAATGTTTTGGTCTTCAGTGTGCAGTTGAACAAAACAAAAACATCTGAATAATTTACAAAATCTTAGCTTATTCCACAAATATATCCTAAAATGGCCCGGACAATATTATTGGCACCTTCTAGAAGTAGATTGAAATAATTAGATTTCAAGCAGGTGATTCTCCTTTATGTTGGAATTGAACTCCCCTGTGGTGAGTTGCAGGTGCCTGCAATATAAAAATCGCTCATTTGACCAGTTTGGATAGAGAAAATAACTAATTCTCCTGCTTTGTGTCACTGTGTACCGCATTGAGAAAAGAAAGAAAACCAGATAATTATCTGAGGAGGTAAGACTCAAGATTGTAGCCAAGCATGGACAATCTCAAGGCTACGAGTCCATCTCCAGAGACCTTGATGTTCCTGTTTCCACCGTACGTAATGTTATCAAGAAGTTTAAGGCCCATGCCACTGTAGCCAACCTCCCTGGACGTGGCCACAAGAGAGAACTTGATGGAAGATTGCAGCGAAGGATTGTTCGAATGGTGGAGAAAGCGCCTCAGTCAACTGCCACACAGATTCAAGCTGACCTTCAGACACAAGGTACGAGAGTTTGAACTCGCACCATCCATCGCCAACTCAATGAAAGGGGGTTATATGGTAGGAGACCCAGGAGGACCCCACTGCTGAGAGAAAGACATAAGAAAGCCCGACTGCAGTTTACCAAAACTTACCTGAACATGCCAAAATCCTTCTGGGAGAATGTCCTATGGACAGATGAGACCAAATGATAGCTTTTTGGTAAAGCACACCATCTCTGTTTACAGAAAACAAAATGAAGCCTTCAAAGAAAATAACACCTTCCCTAGAGTCCAACATGGAGGACGTGTGCATGGCATCATGAAATCAGGAGAATACCAAGGCATTTTGGAGCACAATGTCGGACCCAGTGTCAGAAAGCTGGGTCTCTGTCTCAGGTCATGGGTCTTCCAGCAGGACGATGACCCCAAACACACTTCAAAAAGCACCCAAGAATGGTTCAAGACATATCGCTGGACTGTTCTAAAGTGGCCAGCAATGAGTCCAAATCTAAATCCCATGGACAACTTGTGGAGAGATCTGAAAACAGCAGTTGGGAGAAGGCACCCTTCAAATCTGGGAGAACTGGAGCAGTTTGCACAAGAGGAGTGGGCCAAACTGCTAATACAGAGGGGCAGGAAGCTCATCGATGGCTATAGGAAGCGCTTGATTGCAGTTTGACCAAAGGCTGTGCTACCAAATATTAAGTCTAGGGTGTCAATAATTTTGTCTGCCATTTCTGTTTTTCTGATGTTAAATGGATATATCAAGTTCTGAATCAAAAACAAAGGTTCTGTAATATTAACAGTGAAATAAAGAATTGTGGAGACCAAATACTTTGTTCAATTTCAACTTATATTTAGGGAAATTGTGAGTTTTTGGCCACGACTGTAGGCCTATAGGCTATTTTGCGAGTAGCCTAATGAAACCATTGCAGTCAAAAAAGGTGAGGAATTTATTCTGCAATGATCATGGAAATGAAATAAATACAGTGGGGGAAAAAAGTATTTAGTCAGCCACCAATTGTGCAAGTTCTCCCAGACAAAATGAGAAAAAAATGTCCAGAAAATCACATTGTAGGATTTTTAATGAATTGATTTGCAAGTTATGGTGGAAAATAAGTATTTGGTCAATAACAAAAGTTTCTCAATACTTTGTTATATACCCTTTGTTGGCAATGACACAGGTCAAACGTTTTCTGTAAGTCTTCACAAGGTTTTCACACACTGTTGCTGGTATTTTGTCCCATTCCTCCATGCAGATCTCCTCTAGAGCAGTGATGTTTTGGGGCTGTCGCTGGGCAACACGGACTTTCAACTCCCTCCAAAGATTTTCTATGGGGTTGAGATCTGGAGACTGGCTAGGCCACTCCAGGACCTTGAAATGCTTGTTACGAAGCCACTCCTTCGTTGCCCGGGCGGTGTGTTTGGGATCATTGTCATGCTGAAAGACCCAGCCACGTTTCATCTTCAATGCCCTTGCTGATGGAAGGAGGTTTTCACTCAAAATCTCACGATACATGGCCCCATTCATTCTTTCCTTTACACAGATCAGTCATCCTGGTCCCTTTGCAGAAAAACAGCCCCAAAGCATGATGTTTCCTCCCCCATGCTTCACAGTAGGTATGGTGTTCTTTGGATGCAACTCCGCATTCTTTGTCCTCCAAACACAACGAGTTGAGTTTTTACCAAAAAGTTATATTTTGGTTTCATCTCACCATATGACATTCTCCCAATCCTCTTCTGGATCATCCACATGCACTCTAGCAAACTTCAGACGGGCCTGGACATGTACTGGCTTAAGCAGGGGGACACGTCTGGCACTGCAGGATTTGAGTCCCTGGCGGCGTAGTGTGTTACTGATGGTAGGCTTTGTTACTTTGGTCCCAGCTCTCTGTAGGTCATTCACTAGGTCCCCCCGTGTGGTTCTGGGATTTTTGCTCACCGTTCTTGTGATCATTTTGACCCCACGGGGTGAGATCTTGCGTGGAGCCCCAGATCGAGGGAGATTATCAGTGGTCTTTGTGACGTCACGAGAGGCTACACAGCTTTCAGCGGGATTGCTCAAGTAGTGCAAGGAGACAAGGTTCAAACAAAACAAGGATTTTATTATAGGTCTTGGGAAATTAACGAAAATATAACAAAATTCTGTTCTCTTGTGGCTCTTTAAGGGTTAACAGTTCAGGGATGTCTCTTCCACATCCAAAATCATAATTCTCACTCGCTCAGATAACTTTTCCCCAGCCTTACTGTAGTCCACGTTGCAGCTAGTGGCCAACCCAGCAAAAAGTCCTTCCAAATGTCTCTCACGTATTTCCACAGGTGCATATATCCAAAGGTGAGTATTTCCCAAAGGTAAGTATCTCCAAATCCTTATATTCCTCATGGAAGTGGACGTGCAGCACTCTTGTCCTCCAGAGAGCCCAGGTTCCAGACTGTGTCTCTTCCCTCCCCAAACCTTCAGCTCATCAGCTCCTCATTTGTTTCAGCTGCGTGGGAAGATTGGCCATAGAGGGGTGGAGTTCCCGACCATACCAGCAGATGGAGCCATAGCTGTCTGGGTTTGCAGCCACCTCAGGGGGATGTAACGTCCCTCCCGGACACAGCCTCTCGTGACATCACACATCCCCCTCCTCGGGACCGACGTCCTCGTCGGGGTAAAGGCAGCGAAGAAGGCATCACGCCGGGAGAGGGCGTCCGCATTGCCGTGGTGCTTGCCAGCCTGCTCTCTCTTCAACTCCTCCACCTCTAGGACCAGGGACTCAGCCTCCTGTTGTCTCTCCTTGAGTTTCTTACTGAACGCATCAGCCTTGGTTTTAGCAGAGTTTAGCTTCTGTTGAGCAGCTTTCAGTTCCTTCTCTCTCTCTGCCTCCGCATTCTTCATCTTGTTCTCCAACACCTTGTACTTCTCCTCTGCCTTCTTCTGGACCTCCTTACTACTGCGCAGGGTCTCCTCACACTCCTCGATGGTCCTGCGCAGCCTCTCCAGCTCCTCCTGTTGCTTATGGAAGGAGCTCTGTTGGAGTTTAGCCTGGAGGATATCTAACTCTTCTGTCTTCATGTCTAACTGTTGCTTTAACAAACGATACCTCTCAGCGGTCCCCTTCAGACCAGACAGTTCTTTGTCCAGATTCTGTAGCTCCGTCTCTGTGTCGGTCTGGGCACCTGCCATCCCTATCAGAGCCCGGGCGGGAGTGAGTAACTCGGAGGATTGCACCGGAGCCTTCCCAGGATGAGTCTTGCCTCTCCGTTTCCGAGGTACTCGGGTTATCCTCTCCTGAGACTCTCTCCAGAGTGGGTAAAAGGCTGGGCAGTCTCGTCCAATTAGGACAGGGACGGGGAGGGAATCAACCACCCCGCCGTCGTGTGTATGGTTCCCCGTGTGCTGGTCATTGTAAGTTCAGTAATGGGGTATTCTCTGGTGTCCCCATGGACACAGGAAACTGGGAGGACTTTCCCCAGGGTCAGACACGTTGGGCCCACCAAATCCTTACGCACCAGGGTGGCCCGGCTACCAGAATCCAGTAAGGCCTCCACATCATGGTGATTCACAGTTACCGGGCAGGTGGGGGTCGATCTGGGCCGCCATCTACGACTCCCAAGAGCGAGGCAAAACGGTGTGTGGGTGCTGAGCTGGAGGACTCCGCAGTGGGCATAGGTTCATCGGCTGGTTTCCCACACTGCCAGGAGATATGTCCCATCTCCCCACACCGGTAACACTGTCGAGTTTCCCCCTCCTGGTGTACTCTTCTTGGACCCGTCTGGTTTCTGGCTCCCCCCTGGAGCCGGGATAAGTCCTGACGTGGCTGGGTTCGAGACCTTGGGGTCCTTTGGACGGGTTCTTCCCATTTGTGGTGGGGCCGCACTCCTGGGGTCTTTTCGGGAAGCATTCAGCATCTCCGCTGTGGCCTGGTACTTTTCCACAGCTTCCACGGTCAGATCAGCCGTGGTCAAGGCCTGTTGACTGATGAACCGTTTTGCCTCATAAGGCAGGGCGCGTAGGTAACGATCCACCACAACGGCCTCCACCACCGCCGCTGCTGTATTCCTCTGCGGATCCAGCCATTTCCTTGCGATTCGGACAAGTTCATGCATCTGCGCCCGAGGAGGTTGGTCTGGTTGGAAGGTCCAGCTGTGAAAGCGCTGGGCCATACCAAACTTTGTGAGTCCATATCTGCTGAGGATCTCCGACTTCAGGGCATCATAGTCAGTAACCTGGTCAGGGCCCAGGTCCCGGACAGCATTCAGTGATTCCCCCGGTTAGAAAGGGGGCTAACAGACCAACCCACTGTTGCTTGGGCCAGGCTTCCCTAGTGGCCGTGGCCTCAAATGCATGCAGGTATGCCTCAATGTCATCGGTAGCTCCCATCTTAGATATAAAGTCACTTGCCTTTATTGGGCGGGTATTTTGGACAACCCTCTGTCTCTGCAACTGCAATTCCTCTGCCTTCAGAAGGTTGGCTTTCTTTTGCTCCTCCAAGAGAGCCACGTTTGCTTGCATCTGGGCTTGCTGGCCAGCAACAAGGGCTTTCAATATGTCCTCCATTTCAGTCGGCGGGGAGCCTACGGCCAATTTGGAAAACTGGGTGATCAAACCTTCGGTATCCTCCTCTGACATGCACTATTAACGCTTGAGCGTGCCCGCATTCTCCACCATCTGTGACGTCACGAGAGGCTACACAGCTTTCAGCGGGATTGCTCAAGTAGTGCAAGGAGACAAGGTTCAAACAAAACAAGGATTTTATTATAGGTCTTGGGAAATTAACGAAAATATAACAAAATTCTGTTCTCTTGTGGCTCTTTAAGGGTTAACAGTTCAGGGATGTCTCTTCCACATCCAAAATCATAATTCTCACTCGCTCAGATAACTTTTCCCCAGCCTTACTGTAGTCCACGTTGCAGCTAGTGGCCAACCCAGCAAAAAGTCCTTCCAAATGTCTCTCACGTATTTCCACAGGTGCATATATCCAAAGGTGAGTATTTCCCAAAGGTAAGTATCTCCAAATCCTTATATTCCTCATGGAAGTGGACGTGCAGCACTCTTGTCCTCCAGAGAGCCCAGGTTCCAGACTGTGTCTCTTCCCTCCCCAAACCTTCAGCTCATCAGCTCCTCATTTGTTTCAGCTGCGTGGGAAGATTGGCCATAGAGGGGTGGAGTTCCCGACCATACCAGCAGATGGAGCCATAGCTGTCTGGGTTTGCAGCCACCTCAGGGGGATGTAACGTCCCTCCCGGACACAGCCTCTCGTGACATCACATCTTGTATGTCTTCCATTTCCTAATAATTGCTCCCACAGTTGATTTCTTCAAACAAGGCTGCTTACCTATTGCAGATTCAGTCTTCCCAGCCTGGTGCAGGTCTACAATTTTGTTTCTGGTGTCCTTTGACAGCTCTTTGGTCTTGGCCATAGTGGAGTTTGGAGTGTGACTGTTTGAGGTTGTGGACAGGTGTCTTTTATACTGATAACAAGTTCAAACAGGTGCCATTAATACAGGTAACGAGTGGAGGACAGAGGAGCCTCTTAAAGAAGAAGTTACAGGTATGTGAGAGCCAGAAATCTTGCTTGTTTGTAGGTGACCAAATACTTATTTTCCACCATAATTTGCAAATAAATTCATTAAAAATCATACAATGTGATTTTCTGGAAAAATAATTCTCAATTTGTCTGTCATAGTTGACATGTACCTATGATGAAAATTACAGGCCTCTTTCATCTTTTTAAGTGGGAGAACTTGCACAATTGGTGGCTGACTAAATACTTTTTCCCCCCACTGTAATAGGAAATATGTCTATTGCTAATTATTTTAGAATGCAAAGATACAATACATAGTTTTGCTCTTCTCACTAATGGCAAATGATTGCATCTTGTGTTATATTTAGCTGTCTGTTTTGTTATGAATGAATACAATTGTATTTGTCACATGCGTCGAATACAACTGGTGTAGACTGTACCGTGAAAAGCTTGCTTACGAGCCCTTCCCAACGATGCAGAGTTTAAAAATAAAATGGCAACACGAGGAATCAAATATACAGGGAGAACCAGTACCAGATCAATGTGCAGAGGTACGAGGTATGAGGTAGATACGGTATGTACATGAAGGCAAGGCAAAGTGACTAGATGCTCTCAATGGTGCAGCTGTATAACTTTTTGAAGATCTGAGGGCCCATGCCAAATCTTTTCAGCCTCCTGAGGGGAAGAGGCGCTGTCGTGCCCTCTTTATGACTGTGTGTGTGGACCATGTTAAGTCCTTAGTGATGTGGACGCCAAGGAACTTGAAGCTGTCGACCCACTCCACAACAGCCCCATTGATGTGGATGGCGGCGTGCTCTCCCCTCTTTCTTCTATAGTCCACGATCAGCTCCTTGGTCTTACTGAGAGGTTGTTGTCATGGCACCACACTGCTAAGTCTCTGACCTCCTCCCTGTAGGCTGAGTCATCGCCGTCGGTAATGAGGCCTACCACCGTGTCGTCAGCAAACTTAATGATGGTGTTGGAGTCGTGCGTGGCCACGCAGTTGGGGGTAAACGGAGTACAGGAGGGGACTAAGCACACCCCTAAAGGGCCACCGTGTTGAGGGTCAGCGTGTCGGAGGTGTTGTTGCCTACCCTCACCACCTGTGGCCGGACTATGGTGTTGAACGCTGAGCTGTAGTCTAGGAACAGCATTCTCACATAGTTATTTCCCCCCTTGTCCAGGTGGGAAAGGGCAGTGTGAAGTGCAATTGAGATTGCGTCATCTGTGGATCTGTTCGGGCGGTATGCGAATTGGAGTGGGTCCAGGGTGTCTGGGATGATGGTGTTGATGTGTGTCATGACCAGCCTTTCAAAGCACTTCATAATTACAGATGTGAGTGCTACAGGGCGGTAGTCATTTAGGCAGGTTACCTTGGAGTTCTTGGAAACAGGGACAATGGTGGTCAGCTTGAAACATGTTGGGATTACAGACTGGGACAAGGAGATTGAAAATGTCTGAAGACACTCGCCAGCTGAGCTGGTCTGCTCGTGCTTTGAGAACGCGCCCCCGTATTCCGTCTGGCCTGGCGTCCTTGTGATTGTTAACCTTTTTAAACGTTTTGCTCACATCGGCCACAGAGAGCGAGATCACAGTCATCCAGATAAAACAGGATATTTCACGCAAGGCACGGTGTTATATTCCTTGAAGCGAGCATAAAATGCATTTAGCTCGTCGTTTAAGAGTTCTGCATCGCTGGGTAACTCATGGCTGGGTTTCCCTTTGTAATCTATTATCGTCTGCAAGCCCTGCCACATACGACGAGCGTCGGAGCCGGTGTAATAGGATTCCACCTTCCTCCTTTTGCATGTTTGATGTCTTGTCGGAGGACGTAGCCGGCTATCTTGTATGCGTCCGTGTCCCATTCCTTGTAAGCAGTAGCTCTAGCCTTTAGCACAGCACAGATATTGCCTGTAATCCATGGTTTTTGGTTTGGATACATTCTTATAGTCACTGTGGTGACGACATCGTCTATACACTTATTAATGAAGCCTGTGACTGTTGTGGTAAACTCCTCAATGCTATCGGATGAATCACACAACATATCCCAGTCTGTACTAGCAAAACCAGTCTTGTTGCCTCGCATCTGCTTCATCCGACCACTTTCGTATAGAGCGCATCACTGGTACTTCCTGTTTTTAAGCTTTTGTTTGTAAATAGGAAGCAGGAGAATGGAGTCATTGTCCGTTTTGCCGAAGGGAGGACATTGTGTGCGTTTCTGTGGGTAGAATAAAAGTGGTCTAGCGTTTTAGTGCCCCTGGTGTCTTGTTTGTTTATGCCCCAATACAGTTTGTTGAGTGCCAGAGTGGTGTTGTCTTGTGGAGGGATGTAGACAGTCATGAGAATTACAGAACTCTACTCTTGGTAGGTAAAAGGGTCTGGAGCTTACCATGAGGTATTCTATATCAGGTGAGCAAAAGCTCAAGATTTCCTTCACACTTGAAGCAGCACACCACCTCCTTTCGACTTCCCTGGAATGCACGATCCTGCCGCTGCATGGAGAATCCACCGTGTACTAAGTGCATCATCATCCAGACACGTTTCAGTAAGACATATAATCGTGCAGCTTTTCAAGTCTCTCTCGGCACCATCTTGCAGAGTGTCATCATATATTCCACATTTGCACAAGTAGGCTAATTTTGCCTTCTTGAAATCCAATATTTCAACCACTAGAAACTGTGCATAGGCATGGTCTAAAGCAGTGTTTAAGGCATTCCTAGTCGATCACCGAGCATTTCTGTAGAAAAGCAAACGATAAAGCCTTGCTTTTCTTTTCTCTGCCTACCTGGCAGACCGGGAGATCTGGAGCTTACTGGGGCTGGCCAATCGGGTAGCTCAAATCACCGTGCCTACAGCTTCCAGCAAAGTTTCATACTAGCCTACATGAGATTTCATAACTTTTAAAAACCATGACCAGAGAGAGACTGTCAAAGAATACAGCAAAGAGCTGCTGTTTTTTATGAGGGAGTTCATGTTTAAGTTTTTATTCAGCACGGTCAACACTTTTTATTTAACACTATTACAAACACAAAATGTGTTTCTCTGTGCTGCAGCTGCAATGAATTAGTAGCCAAGTGTATCGATAGCCCTGCGTTTTTATTATTATTAGCAGTTTGTCGTGTTTATTTTAATATCGTGGAATATTTCACTTTCTCTGGACATAGGAACAACATGAATGTGTGCATGAGGCAGATGCGACTCGAGTTTCGCCATCAGGTGGAAGGTGTCCCCTCTTTACAAACCTTTAAGTGGCCCATTTGCGAGATTGACTTGCCATTTCAATAGGCATAGGCTACAGATTAAAGTCAGGGTTTATGATTGTAATTCAACTTTGCCATCGTTTGCTTGGATAATAAGAAGTACTTGTTTCCCCAATAGCCTGCTGGAATAGGCTACTAAGGATGGGGTCATCACTTCAATCACTGAATTAAATATTAATAATATGTATATGAACTGAATATGCTTGTTTATTTTTTTTGAATTTGTTTTACCTGTAGCCTAATCTGACTACTGTTACGTCAATCTAAGGCTACAACAACAATAAACTGTAGTTATAGGATATTTATTCAATTGGTTTACCAGCTCCAGGTAGGCTACACAAGAGGCACAAATTGATTTGCAATGACTCCAGTGATATCGTCATTTCAACATTTATTGGATCAAATGGTAGCCTACAATGGCATATACAGTAAATTAATACTTGATGGCCAACAGAGACAAATGTATCATTCTCCACATTTAATGTCAGTTTCATTGCAGACCACCTCCTAGCTGATTGATGTAATGCGCTCTAGTCGTTTTCCAGTGCTTTGGTCCATTATTTATTGACGTGCAACATTTCTCGAGTATTAATATGTTTTAAGGAAAAGGGTTTGGAAATAGGTTTCTCCATAATGACAACCTAAATAGCCTACCTACAACTAGTAAAAAGTTGTCACGTGCACGCGCTGCTCTCGCTCCTCTTGCTCACGTGACTCCGCCAATAACTCTAGCGCTCACTCAACACACCCCTCAGGCCTTCCCCACTGCTCACTCGCTCAGCAACAGCCTGTCTCACTGCCAGACAGCCAGGAGCAGGTCACAGTGAAATATGTATATTTTTTAAGATAAAAGCCTTGGCGGCCGCTGTGCAACTTGGAAATAGCCCCAAAACGTTTTCAAAGTAGCTCAATTTGGCAAGAAAACCGCAAACACTCCCGGTGGGAAGGAACTGCTGCCGAGTGGGAAGCAACAACCTCGTACAACATAGTTGTACTGGTGATTCGCACCGTCTTGTAGTTACGTTAGTCTTGCAGGCCCTGTGTAGCTCAGTTGGTATAGCATGGCGCTTGCAACGCCAGGGTTGTGGGTTCTGGTGGGCCAGTATGAAAAGAAATTAAAAAATGTATGCACTCACTAACTGTAAGTCGCTCTGTATAAGAGCGTCTGCTAAATGACTAAAGAAAAAAACAAAAAAAGAAATTGGCCTGTCACGGTGATGTCCAGATGGTGACCAATACTACAAGTTATTTCTACCTCGCCTATCGAAATAAACGTCACTTTCTTTTACAACTTTTAACTAGCGCCATGCTTCTGTTGTTGCCAGCATAAACTAACTAACTGGGAAAGGCTCGACTGACTTAACCGAATCCATTCCTGTCCACACTGGACTCTCAGCTGCGCGACATACGTCATCAATTTGGGCACCAGGCGTGTCTGTATAGCCTCTCCTGATAGGAGGTTTGGAACGGACGTAACCATATTATGTACACGTGAGGGGCCAAGAAATGACATACACCGACTGAACCATAGAAATAGAATAGATGAACTGAACCACAATCCCAAAATCTGAACTCTAATGCAAAGTTAAATGGAAGTTTGAACTCTATCCATAGGTTCACTCTCCACCCATGCTGACAGTCCAGTTGTGGGTTTGTTTATTCAACTGGGCAGTCTTGTGGGGCTGTGTGAACACTGGTGATTTAGGCTGGTAATTGATCGATGATGATTATAATAATATGCCATTTAGCAGATCACCAAACATGACCTGTAGACCCGCTTAGAGGGCTGAATTTGCCAGGTGATGCTAGTCTGCATGCTCCATTTTCAGAGAGCAGACAGC
Source organism: Coregonus clupeaformis (assembly GCF_020615455.1). Taxonomy (NCBI): domain Eukaryota; kingdom Metazoa; phylum Chordata; class Actinopteri; order Salmoniformes; family Salmonidae; genus Coregonus; species Coregonus clupeaformis. Next base: position 12,765,552 of record NC_059228.1, read on the forward strand.
ACTCTTCCTCAATTTCTCTCCAGGCTGACTTGTATAAAGCTTGGTGGAGCTTCAGGATTTGTTCTGAACTTTTAATAACAAATTACTCGTAGCTTTTGTCTCTCTGGTGTTTTGTTTTAAAGGAAAGATAATGGGGTTGTGCCAGTTTTACAATTATTAAACTCGACCAGACCTTACCAACTCAGCTGGTCAAAACCAGACCTGGATAAGATAGTGGTGTGAGATGAGAGCATAAGTCCTTTATGTGGGAGGAGGCTGCAGTGGCTACTGGGTTGGCTAAAACAGGGGTGTGTGTGAGACTACTGTGTTGTAAATGTGCTGCTTCTGTCATAGACTGGTATGACCCCTTACAGAGGCAGCCCTAATATATTAACCTGTGATGAGGATATGAACTCTTGAACCTTAAGTGCCTGCTTAAGTGCCTCACTCATCTCAGAGTGAAATGTACGGTGTCAGCCAGTTTCACTGTATTCAACATTATGCCATTGAATTAGGGATCCAGAAACGGAGACCCTGTTGTTTCTTGAGTCTTGCTAGGCTAGCTAGGCTATATGTTCACCAGTAGACAGCCATTGAGTAAAAGCCATAGTACAGAAATGTTGGCACTGGCGGTGACGGGAGGGGATGTTAGAATAATTTTTGGCACCTGCCACGGTCATTGGAATTAAATAAACTCTCTGGCAGCACCTCTGGGCACTGAGCCTTGGTTTTGATGGGTGCACTGCAATCTCTCTCTGTTTGGCTCCCTGTCCAAAGATGACCTGAGTTTGGTACAGGCAGACATGACATTTCCCGACTATTTATGAGGTAGCTTTTCTAATTTGAACCTCAATTCTGTTATGTTAGAGTTGATTCTGAGCCATGTCCATATGTCAGCTGACATACAGTAGGCCTATGGCAGATGGTTAAGGATGAAGTCTGATTTGTTAAAGGAAAGCGTTGGTAATTTAAACTAATCACAACAAACCACAATTCTCTCCCCAGGGAAATAAATTACTCTTCTTTCAATCACAATCCTGTTCGGTCTGCTTTTGAATTGAACACATTCCCAAAACCAGTTCTCTGCATCAAGTTTGAACCATCAGCCTCATGTTGCACTAATTAGAAATATCCTGCATTTTATGCAGCTATTAAAAGCTTTAGTGCCTTCAGAAGTGGAAGGTTTGTGAGGTCCTGTGTGTAGAGCAGCCATACTTGATAGGTGGACTGCCGGCCGGATCCAGACACAAAACGGGGTCAATACGCAGGTCCCGACAATAAAATAAATGCATAACATTTTGGGAATTCTGTTTGTGATTTGACTCCTGATATCATATGAAGATCCATAAGACATGGAAAATGTGTAGAATTGCAGGAAATTTGCTTTAAAACTGCTAATTTTTCTCTCTGCCAATGAGGGGTTTGGGGTTGCGAGGTGGGGGTTTGTTACTATGCCGATAAATGAAAATATCCATCCGGACCTTTGTCACCTAGGACATTTGTGTGACCGGACCTCCTCAAATACTATTTGAGTACCCCTGCCTGGTATAGAGTATAGTGGTAAGAGATAGTAAACAAGACGTTCCTGCCAGGAGCACACCCAGTTTCCAGCTCCCAATGTTTTTCCTCATTGTGGATTGGGTGGAGGGGAGCTGGCCTGCGGTCTCAGGAGTGAGGGCGTTTTTTAAGCTGGCCCCAGTGGGTGGAGTTTGCAACAGGTGAACAGTGATTGTATTAGTTTTAAAACCTGGCTGCCTCCCAGGCGTGAGCTGGGTGCCCTGTTCAAAGCCGATGGTGAAGTGGACTCAAAACAAAGTGATGTATGTCAGACACATGGAGTAATGACTTAGGATTCCCATGCAAAAGTGTGGTTTGCTCTTGATAAATATGTGCTTTATCTGCCTTTCCCCAAAAAACTAGTTTGAAAATATGTCACATTACAGGCCCGTAGCCTGGTGCAACCCGGTTCAGCCTAATCAAATCCCATCAGTTAGCCATAACGCTAGGCGGGGGTGTGGTTTCTACCACCCTCACATGCAAGCGAAATGTCCTTTCGTAGGATAGCCGTAGGCAAATTCATTGATATTCATGAGTTACATCAGGTGATTCGTTGAGCCTTCTTGGATGTGTGACATCACACAGATGCACTGCAGAGCCTTCTGTCTAGCTTGCTCGCCGGCATTAGCAGTAAGCACTGAACGACTTAGGAGACCCTGCTTAATTAATTGTGAAATAAATGAAAGCCTCACCAGCTAGCTACCAATCCATTTTATTTTCACAGTCCGATCATAAAACAAGTCCACTAATTGTTATTTTTACCTTTCCACAAACTGTCTGTTGCTTGATATGTGCAAGTTGACCCAAATGTATCAAAGAAAAGGAAATCCTCAGTTAGTTGGTTAGTAGTGGCTACTCCCTGGCCAGTGAGCTAGCAATCTACATTTCAGAAATTGAGTTATCCTCCTAAATGTGGTGGACAGTGGATAAACTAACTATGAGTTGTACATACAGTACCGGTCAAAAGTTTAGACACACCTACTCATTCCAGGGTTTTTCTTTATTTTTACTATTTTCTACATTGTAGAATAATAGTGAAGACATCAAAACTATGAAATAACACATGGAATCATGTAGTAACCAAAAAAGTGTTAAACAAATCAAACTATATGTTATATTTGAGTAGCCACCCTTTGCCTTGATGACAGCTTTGCACACTCTTGGAATTCTCTCAATCAGTTTCATGAGGTAGTCACCTGGAATGCATTTCAATTAACAGGTGTGCCTTGTTAAGTTAATTAGTGGAATTTCTTTACTTCTTAATGCGTTTGAGCCAATCAGTTGTGTTGTGACAAGGTATGGTTGGTATACAGAAGATAGCCCTATTTGGTAAAAGACAAAGTCCATATTATGGCAAGAACGGCTCAAATAAGCAAACAGAAACAACAGTCCATCATTACTTTAAGACATGAAGGTCAGTCAATCCGGAAAATTTCAAGAACTTTCTTCAAGTGCAGTCGCAAAAACCATCAAGTGCTATGATGAAACTGGCTCTCATGAGGACCGCCACAGGAAAGGAAGACCCAGAGTTACATCTGCTGCAGAGGATAAGTTCATTAGAGTTACCAGCCTCAGAAATTGCAGGCTAAATAAATGCTTCACAGAGTTCAAGTAACAGACACGTCTCAACATGAACTGTTCAGAGGAGACTGCGTGAATCAGGCCTTTGCTGCAAAGAACCCACTACTAAAGGACACCAATAAGAAGAAGATACTTGCTTGGGTCAAGAAACACGAGCAATTAGACCGGTGGAAATCTGTCCTTTGGTCTGATGAGTACACGTGAGATTTTTGGTTCCAACTGCCGTGGCTTTGTGAGACGCAGAGTAGGTGAACGGATGATCTCTGCATGTGTGGTTCTCACCCTGAAGCATGAATGAGGAGGTGTGATGGTGTGGGGGATGCTTTGCTGGTGTGATTTATTTAGAATTCAAGGCACACTTAACCAGCATGGCTACCATTAGCATTCTGCAGCGATACACCATCCCATCTGGTTTGCACACCTCCAGGCTGTGTAAGGGCTATATGACCAAGAAGGAGAGTGATGGAGTGCTGCATCAGATGACCTGGCCTCCAAATCACCTGATTTGTTTAGCCCTTTTTTGGTTACTACATGATTCCATATGTGTTATTTCATAGTTTTAATGTCTTCAGTATTATTCTACAATGTAGAAAATAGTAAAAATAAAGAACCCTTGAATGAGTAGGTGTGTCCAAACTTTTGACTGGTACTGTATGTCTGAAAATGAACTAGTCACCAGTTGTTGCCAATGGTGTTCTTATTTCTAACCAGTTGGCTATTGTAGCCTGTGTGCCCATGAGCTCCCAAGTCTAGCTACTGTGTTGTTTGGCGTCCACCATTAGCTAACTGTTAGCAAGCTACTTGGCTACTCAGTCAGTAGCTATCCTTCTAAATGCGGTGGTCACTGGATATACTAGCTATTAGTTTAACATATTTTGGTGAAAACAAACTAGTAGCCAGTTGTTGCCCATGGTGGAATCATATCTAACCAGCTGGCACCTGAAGCCTATGTGACATGTCTATGCCCATGAGCTCCCGAGTCTAGATGCAGAAAACGGCTGAGGTGACTCAAACCCTATAGCTAGCTAACAAGCCCTCCTTGGCGACAATGTTATTGGGATGCGGGAATATTAGATGTCTTTTAATTTTTAAGATCACTGTCATTGAAGTTGGTGGTTACTACTGGTTTTAGATCCGGGGGTAGAGAAATTGTCCGCAATTGTTTTGGTAAGGGCTCGTAGTGATGTCACACACTCAAGAAGGCTCAACCAATCACCCGACGGCAAATAATGACTTTGCCTCCGGCTATCCTACGAAAGGAAATTTTGCCTACTGTGACTCTGACACTGGGCAACTGCAACCATTTTGTGCAGTGAAACTGACAACCTGTGATAACTACGAGAGGCCTAGTATGAAATGGAGTGTTTGGATTTTGTACAAAAATGTGGTCTTGTTCCAGAACAGACTGGGCTGGCATAGACGAGGGCTAACCTGCATTAGACGTGGTAACTTTAGATACCCCTCATTTTCTCTCCCCCTCATGCTCCTCTAAAAAGTACATTTCATTATCAGAGTGGCTCTGCCGTTCTGAGACTAGTTAGGGCACAAAATACCCCCTAGCTTGTGATTGTGTGTGAGTAGGCTAATTGCTTTAGTCCACCTCTTGTGTTGGAGAATAAAATACCAAACTGTTAAGCTAAAGTAGGAGTGGGCTCTCTGGTTTTAAATAGTGGATAGTGTGCACATTTCACTTGTTTTGCTGTACAGCAACTAATTAGGCATATTGTTTTCATCATGTATAAAGTTCAGGTATACCATTTTCCTAATTCTCATACACACCTACTCTAGCTAGAGAGTCGTTTTTCAGCCAAGTCTGATATCACAGGTTTCACACCTCGCTTCGGCTGCCATTCCTTCCAGTTCTCTGCTGCCAATGACTGGAACGAATTGCAAAAATCTCTGAAGCTGGAGACTCTTATCTCCCTCACTAACTTTAAGCATCAGTTGTCAGAGCACCTTAACGATCACTGCACCTGTACACAGCCCATCTGTAATTAGCCCACACAACTACCTCATCCCCATATTGTTATTTATTTTGCTCATTTGCACCCCAGTATCTCTATTTGCACATCATCTCTTGCACATCTATCATTCCAGTGTTAATACTAATTGTAATTATATTTTGCACTATAGCCTATTTATTGCCTTACCTCCATAACTTGCTACATTTGCACACACTGTATATATATTTTCTATTGTGTTATTGACTGTACATTTTTGTTTATTCCATATGTAACTCTGTTGTTTTTATCGCACTGCTTTGCTTTATCTTGGCCAGGTCGCAGTTGTAAATGAGATTGTTCTCAACTGGCTTACCTGGTTAAATAAAGGTGAAAAATAAAATAAAAAAGAACTGTCATGTTGTATGTTTCAGGTATCCGCTACAGCACCGAGGTGTCTGTCGACGAGGTGAAAGCCCTGGCCTCGCTGATGACATACAAATGTGCTGTCGTGGGTAAGTGCTTTTATAGGCCTAGCCTATATCTTCAAGACATAAGTCCTCCAGACATAAGTGTTTATATAGCCTATTGTGTTTTTTCTGATGCAACCCCGTCCATTTTTAATTCCTTCAGATGTGCCATTTGGAGGAGCCAAAGCTGGAGTGAAGATCAACGTAAAGAATTACACTGTAGGTATTAGTTTGTTTCGGGATACGCCAGAGTATCTTTTAAGAAATACTAATTGTTGATGTCCTTTCATCCCATTCTCCCAGTCACAAGGCACTTTCACATTAGCTTTAGGGTGTGTTCCCTTTCTATGTACAAAGCAGTTTGTCTCAATAGACAACAATGTCAGTTTCTCCTTTATTTTGAACTTGTTTATCTGTGACTCTCAGAGCTTATCATACATGCTCACATTACTAAGTCATCTAAACCAATGATTAGAGTGCTGTCAAGGCATTTCATTTTTGTCTCACTAGGTCCATTGCGCTGTATTTACCCCTAGTGCCTAGATAATAACCATTGGGCACACACTGGTTGAATCAATGTTGTTTCAATGTAATTTGTCAATGCATTGTGACATTTGATTTGAAAAAAAGTCATCAACCAGTATTGTTCATCTAATTTCAACCTACTTTGTTAACATTGAAATTAGGGAAAACTTAAATTCATTGACTTAACCTGACTAACAGGTTGTTACATCAACTTAATTTCAACCTAATCATCAGAACTATGTATACCTAGAAATTGCATTGAAAATTCCACATAGAAACTGAAAGAATCTCGTGGTTGAAATTATTTAGAATTGTATATTTGAATAGACATTTTATTTGACCTTGTTTCAATGTTGATGGTAACATGTTGTATTTGAATCAATGTCATTGTTTCAACGTCATGCCATCAGCCTAAATAAAGAGGTGTGTGTGTATATACAGTGAGGGAAGAAAGTATTTGATCCCCTGCTGATTTTTTAAGTTTGCCCACTGACAAAGAAATTATCAGTCTATAATTTTAATGGTAGGTTTATTTGAACAGTGAGAGACAGAATAACAACAAAAAAATCCTGAAAAACACATGTCAAAAATGTTATAAATTTATTTGCATTTTAATGAGGGAAATAAGTATTTGACCCCTCTGCAAAACATGACTTAGTACTTGGTGGCAAAACCCTTGTTGGCAATCACAGAGGTCAGACATTTCTTGTAGTTGGCCACCAGGTTTGCACACATCTCAGGAGGGATTTTGTCCCACTCCTCTTTGCAGATCTTCTCCAAGTCATTAAGGTTTCGAGGCTGACGTTTGGCAACTCGAACCTTCAGCTCCCTCCACAGATTTTGTATGGGATTAAGGTCTGGAGACTGGCTAGGCCACTCCAGGATCTTAATGTGCTTCTTCTTGAGCCACTCCTTTGTTGCCTTGGCCGTGTGTTTTGGGTCATTGTCATGCTGGAATACCCATCCACGACCCATTTTCAATGCCCTGGCTGAGGGAAGGAGGTTCTCACCCAAGATTTGACGGTACATGGCCCTGTCCATCGTCCCTTTGATGCGGTGAAGTTGTCCTGTCCCCTTAGCAGAAAAACACCCCCAAAGCATAATGTTTCCACCTCTATGTTCGATGGTGGGGATGGTGTTCTTGGGGGTCATAGGCAGCATTCCTCCTCCTCCAAACACGGCGAGTTGAGTTGATGCCAAAGAGCTCCATTTTGGTCTCATCTGAACACAACACTTTCACCCAGTTCTCCTCTGAATCATTCAGATGTTAATTGGTAGACTTCAGACGGGCCTGTATATGTGCTTTCTTGAGCATGGGGACCTTGCGGGCGCTGCAGGATTTCAGTCCTTCACGACGTAGTGTGTTACCAATTGTTTTCTTGGTGACTATGGTCCCAGCTGCCTTGAGATCATTGACAAGATCCTCCCGTGTAGTTATGGGCTGATTCCTCACCGTTCTCATGATCATTGCAACTCCACGAGTTGAGATCTTGCATGGAGCCCCAGACCGAGGGAGATTGACAGTTATTTTGTGTTTCTTCCATTTGCGAATAATCGCACCAACTGTTGTCACCTTCTCACCAAGCTGCTTGGCGATGGTCTTGTAGCACATTCCAGCCTTGTGTAGGTCTACAATCTTGTCCCTGACATCCTTGGAGAGCTCTTTGGTCTTGGCCATGGTGGAGAGTTTGGAATCTGATTGATTGATTGCTTCTGTGGACAGGTGTCTTTTATACAGGTAACAAACTGAGATTAGGAGCACTCCCTTTAAGAGTGTGCTCCTAATCTCAGCTCTTTACCTGTATAAAAGACACCTGGGAGCCAGAAATCTTTCTGATTTGAGAGGGGGTCAAATACTTATTTCCCTCATTAAAATGCAAATCAATTTATAACATTTTTGACATGCGTTTTTCTGGATTTTTTTGTTGTTATTCTGTCTCTCACTGTTCAAATAAACCTACCATAAAAATTATAGACTGATCATTTCTTTGTCAGTGGGCAAACGTACCAAATCAGCAGGGGATCAAATACTTTTTTCCCTTACTATCTATATATATATATATATATATATATATATATACACACACACACACACACATACAGTGCATTCGGAAAGTATTCAAACCCCTTGACTTTTTCCACACTTGTTACGTTACAGCCTTATTCTAAAATGGATTAAATCTACACACAATACCCCATAATGACGAAGCAAAAACAGGTTTATAGACATTTTTGTAAATGTAAAAAAACAAAAAAACAGATGGCTTATTTACATACACTACCGGTCAAAAGTTTTAGAACACCTACTCATTCAAGGGTTTTTCTTTATTTGTACTACAGTGGGGGGAAAAAAGTATTTAGTCAGCCACCAATTGTGCAAGTTCTCCCACTTAAAAAGATGAGAGAGGCCTGTAATTTTCATCATAGGTACACGTCAACTATGACAGACAAAATGAGAAAACAAATTCCAGAAAATCACATTGTAGGATTTTTAATGAATTTATTTGCAAATTATGGTGGAAAATAGGTATTTGGTCAATAACAAAAGTTTCTCAATACTTTGTTATATACCCTTTGTTGGCAATGACACAGGTCAAACGTTTTCTGTAAGTCTTCACAAGGTTTTCACACACTGTTGCTGGTATTTTGGCCCATTCCTCCATGCAGATCTCCTCTAGAGCAGTGATGTTTTTGGGGCTGTCGCTGGGCAACACGGACTTTCAACTCCCTCCAAAGATTTTCTATGGGGTTGAGATCTGGAGACTGGCTAGGCCACTCCAGGACCTTGAAATGCTTCTTACGAAGCCACTCCTTCATTGCCCGGGCGGTGTGTTTGGGATCATTGTCATGCTGAAAGACCCAGCCACGTTTCATCTTCAATGCCCTTGCTGATGGAAGGAGGTTTTCACTCAAAATCTCACGATACATGGCCCCATTCATTCTTTCCTTTACACGGATCAGTCGTCCTGGTCCCTTTGCAGAAAAACAGCCCCAAAGCATGATGTTTCCACCCCCATGCTTCACAGTAGGTATGGTGTTCTTTGGATGCAACTCAGCATTCTTTGTCCTCCAAACACGACGAGTTGAGTTTTTACCAAAAGGTTATATTTTGGTTTCATCTGACCATATGACATTCTCCCAATCCTCTTCTGGATCATCCAAATGCACTCTAGCAAACTTCAGACGGGCCTGGACATGTACTGGCTTAAGCAGGGGGACACGTCTGGCACTGCAGGATTTGAGTCCCTGGCGGCGTAGTGTGTTACTGATGGTAGGCTTTGTTACTTTGGTCCCAGCTCTCTGCAGGTCATTCACTAGGTCCCCCGTGTGGTTCTGGGATTTTTGCTCACCGTTCTTGTGATCATTTTGACCCCACGGGGTGAGATCTTGAGTGGAGTCCCAGATCGAGGGAGATTATCAGTGGTCTTGTATGTCTTCCATTTCCTAATAATTGCTCCCACAGTTGATTTCTTCAAACCAAGCTGCTTACCTATTGCAGATTCAGTCTTCCCAGCCTGGTGCAGGTCTACAATTTTGTTTCTGGTGTCCTTTGACAGCTCTTTGGTCTTGGCCATAGTGGAGTTTGGAGTGTGACTGTTTGAGGTTGTGGACAGGTGTCTTTTATACTGATAACAAGTTCAAACAGGTGCCATTAATACAGGTAACGAGTGGAGGACAGAGGAGCCTCTTAAAGAAGAAGTTACAGGACTGTGAGAGCCAGAAATCTTGCTTGTTTGTAGGTGACCAAATACTTATTTTCCACCATAATTAGCAAATAAATTCATAAAAAATCCTACAATATGATTTTCTGGATTTTTTTTCTCAATTTGTCTGTCATACTTGACGTGTACCTATGATGAAAATTACAGGCCTCTCTCATCTTTTTAAGTGGGAGAACTTGCACAATTGGTGGCTGACTAAATACTTTTTTTCCCCACTGTATATTCTACATTGTAGAATAATAGTGAAGACATCAAAACTATGAAATAACACATATGGAATCATGTAGTAACCAAAAAAGTGTTAAACAAATCAAAATATATTTTATATTTGAGATTCTTCAAATAGCCACCCTTGTGAAGCCTTGATGACAGCTTTGCACAATCTTGGCATTCTCTCAACCAGCTTAACTTGGAATGCTTTTCCAACAGTCTTGAAGTAGTTCCCACATGCTGAGCACTTCTTGGCTGCTTTTCCTTCACTCTGATGTCCGACTCATCCCAAACCATCTCAATTTGGTAGAGGTCGGGGGATTGTGGAGGTCAGGTCATCTGATGCAGCACTCCATCACTCTCCTTCTTGGTCGAATAGCCCTTACACAGCCTGGAGGTGTGTTGGGTCATTGTCCTGTTGAAAAACAAATGATAGTCCCACTAAGCCCAAACCAGATGGGATGGCGTATCGCTGCAGAATGCTATGGTAGCCATGCTGGTTAAGTGTGCCTTGAATTCTAAATAAATCACAGACAGTGTCACAAGCAAAGCACCCCCAAACAATCACACCTCCTCCATGCTTCAAGGTGGGAACCACATATGCGGAGATCATCCGTTCACCTACTCTGCGTCTCACAAAGACACGGCTATTGGAACCAAAAATCTCTAATTTGGACTCATCAGACCAAAGGACAGATTTCCACCGGTCTAATGTCCATTGCTCGTGTATCTTGGTCCAAGCTAGTCTCTTCTTATTGAGAATTGCAGCAATTCGACCAAGAACGCCTGATTCACGCAGTCTCCTCTGAACAGTTGTTGTTGAGATGTGTCTGTTACTTGAAATTTCTGAGGCTGGTAACTCTAATGAACTTATCCTCTGCAGCAGAGTTAACTCTGGGTCTTCCTTTCCTGTGGCGGTCCTCATGAGAGCCAGTTTCATTATAGCGTTTGATGGTTTGTGCGACTGCCATTGAAGAAACTTTAAAAGTTCTTGAAATTTTCCGGATCAACTGTCTTAAAGTAATAATGGAATGTCGTTTCTCTTTGCTTATTTGAATTGTTCCTTCCATAATATGGACTTAGTATTTTACCAAATAGGGCCATCTTCTGTATACCACCCCTACCTTTCCACAAAAAATTCCACAAATTAACTTTTAACAAGGCACACCTGTTTAATTAAAATGCATTCCAGGTGACTACCTCATGAAATTGGTTGAGAGAATGCCAATAGTGTGCAAAGCTGTCATCAAGGCAAAGGGTGGCTACTTTGAAGAATCACTTATTTGGTTACTACACGATTCCATATGTGTTATTTCATAGTTTTGATGTCTTCACTATTATTCTACAATGTAGAAAATAGTAAAAAAATAAAGAAAAATCCTGGAATGAGTAGGTGTGTCCAAACTTTTGACTGGTACTGTAGTTGTAATTTATGTTGAAATTATATTGATGTAAGTCAGGTTAATTTAATGTATTTTGGTTGACGTTTTACCCTAATTTCAATGTTTTACAACCCTGGTTGAAATTAGATGAAAACAGAACTGGTTGATGACTTTTTTCAAATCCAATGTATTTTCCACTTTGATTCTGCTTCACAATACGTTGACAAATTACATTGAAACAACGTTGATTCAACCAGTGTATGGCCTGTAGGAAGGCTGCAGCTTGTCCTATTATGTAGCCATTCATTCGAGTGTTTGTTTTAGCAGTGATCGGAACAAGGATGAGGACATCTCTACCTTCAACTTTGACCCCAGAATTAGCTGAGATTACTACTGATTGGAAACAAGGAAGAAGGAGACATAGATCATTATGTCTTTCTCATAAATACAAAATATGCATAACCTGCACTTAATAAAGTTCATATTTAAATGTGCAAATAAAAACGTAATTAAGTGCATGTTGGACATATTATAGCAGAAGTTATTAAGATGTTGAATACCTTATATCTAAATGAATAGATCACACTATTCAATGTTCCATAGAGCTCTGCACAGGAAGCTGTTAGTCAGTGGGCTCTCCCTCCACTTCCTGTAGCTAGCCCAGCACTGACCCGCCCTGTCTGTTGCCAGTGGCCCTAGGGCTCCATTAGGCTATGGGGGAGAACTGCTGAGCTATCAGCTGGTAGACATCATGACTGGGACATTTCCCCCTCTTCTCTCTGCTGGGCTGATGGCTCTGAAAGAGCAGGAGTTTTTTAGTCCCTTGATCCTCCTGAGCCAAATGTATAGTCCTTGAGCCAGGTGGATGAGTGTTTCACCTTCAGTGTTCATTGAATAAGTTAAAGTAATCCAGCTTTGACATAGTAGTATTAACCTACCTGAAGCTGATGTTGCATCTCAATATTTGAGAATTATATTCTATCACAAAGCAGGATGTTTTTGTGCTGTTATAGAAGAGCCTTTACTTATTTGGTCTGACTTTACAGCCAGTGAAATATGCAATGCCATTTATCATACTGTTATGCTCTGCCTGCAGGACAATGAACTGGAGAAAATCACCAGAAGATTCACCATTGAGCTGGCCAAGAAGGGTTTTATTGGTGAGTAGTGTCTGTGTTCAGGGAAACATTGAAGGCTGCCGGTGAAAATGTCTGGCAGTAATGTGTATGTCTGCGTGAATACAT